>NC_136507.1:8603896-8893896 GCF_053919585.1 Euprymna scolopes | reverse complement strand
GTAAAAAATATCATAAAAATATTTATTTCCTACAATAAAATAATTGGCCAATCCCATAAAACTCTGTAAAGACGCGACGTTTTCAGACGCCGACATACTCCTTATTGCAGTGGATCGTTTAGGAACTACCCTCCTGCCGTCTTTATCTATTGCCGCAGATATTTGATTTATTTTATGAAACAAATCACATTTTTTCGCATCTTTTATTTTGAAGTCATATTCCTGAATTTGGGAAAACACTGTGTAGATATGTTGGCCGCGTAGTTCCGCACTTTCACAATTTATGAATATGTCGTCTGATCAAGTTCACCAAGATGTCGTCGCTTAGTTCTCTTAAGATGTCCTGAAATCAAATTCTCCTAGCAAAGAGTCCATAACTTGCTGAGAAATTGATGGCACGACTTTGGCACCAAAAGTCATCATTTCAAACTTAATGCGCGATGCCTGTTTATATATAGTAATTTAGGACTTTCTTTATAAATGTGTATTTTGGGATAAGCTTAACTAACTTCCATTTCTGAGAATTTCACTCAATTAAATTTTGTTAGGCTATCAAAAACTGTACAAGACGAAATTCTACTAAATTACTGGTTACTCAGACAGTAGGTGGCCTATCAGCTATAATCTATTTAAATAAAATTCCTCGTTAATGCTTTTAAAATGAGACGAAAGGCACTTTCCCTTTTTTAATACGAGTTGGATGTTCTCTTTCACTTCAAACTTTGCTGACATCTTTTTACATCGAGCAAACTCGCCTCAAAAGGAAAAGGTTAATTTCAAATAGTGTTTATTGATAAATTAATAAGTGCATTTATTGTTGCTTCAGGTCTAGGACAAATAAGTTATTACTATTTTAAATACGTATATTTTTAATAGTTTGTTGTTCCGTTGGAGGGACTATTAGTATTAATTTCGCCATCGAATAATATTTTTATACTTCACACTGATCTACCTATTTTTTAAGCGGTAGCATGGTTAGTTTATTCAAACTGTTCTATGTATTCGGGTTCAACACATTTTAGAGTCTTGTTTAAGAGTCAATCAGGTTCAATACATTTTAGAGTCTTGTTTAAGAGTCAATCAGGTTCAATACCTTTTAGAGTCTTGTTTAAGAGTCAATCAGGTTCAATACCCTTTAGAGTCTTGTTTAAGAGTCAATCAGGTTCAATACCCTTTAGAGTCTTGTTTAAGAGTCAATCAGGTTCAATACCCTTTAGAGTCTTGTTTAAGAGTCAATCAGGTTCAATACCTTTTAGAGTCTTGTTTAAGAGTCAATCAGGTTCAATACCTTTTAGAGTCTTGTTTAAGAGTCAATCAGGTTCAATACCTTTTAGAGTCTTGTTTAAGAGTCAATCAGGTTCAATACCTTTTAGAGTCTTGTTTAAGAGTCAATCAGGTTCAATACCCTTTAGAGTCTTGTTTAAGAATCAATCAGGTTCAATACCTTTTAGAGTCTAGTTTAAGAGTCAATCAGGTTCAATACCTTTTAGAGTCTTGTTTAAGAGTCAATCAGGTTCAATACCTTTTAGAGTCTTGTTTAAGAGTCAATAAGGTTCAATACCTTTTAGAGTCTTGTTTAAGAGTCAATCAGGTTCAATACCTTTTAGAGTCTTGTTTAAGAGTCAATCAGGTTCAATACCTTTTAGAGTCTTGTTTAAGAATCAATCAGGTTCAATACCTTTTAGAGTCTTGTTTAAGAGTCAATCAGGTTCAATACCTTTTAGAGTCTTGTTTAAGAGTCAATCAGGTTCAATACCTTTTAGAGTCTTGTTTAAGAGTCAATCAGGTTCAATACCTTTTAGAGTCTTGTTTAAGAGTCAATCAGGTTCAATACCTTTTAGAGTCTTGTTTAAGAATCAATCAGGTTCAATACCTTTTAGAGTCTAGTTTAAGAGTCAATCAGGTTCAATACCTTTTAGAGTCTTGTTTAAGAGTCAATCAGGTTCAATACCTTTTAGAGTCTTGTTTAAGAGTCAATCAGGTTCAATACCTTTTAGAGTCTTGTTTAAGAGTCAATCAGGTTCAATACCTTTTAGAGTCTTGTTTAAGAGTCAATCAGGTTCAATACCTTTTAGAGTCTTGTTTAAGAGTCAATCAGGTTCAATACCTTTTAGAGTCTTGTTTAAGAGTCAATCAGGTTCAATACCTTTTAGAGTCTTGTTTAAGAGTCAATCAGGTTCAATACCTTTTAGAGTCTTGTTTAAGAGTCAATCAGGTTCAATACCTTTTAGAGTCTTGTTTAAGAATCAATCAGGTTCAATACCTTTTAGAGTCTTGTTTAAGAGTCAATCAGGTTCAATACCTTTTAGAGTCTTGTTTAAGAGTCAATCAGGTTCAATACCTTTTAGAGTCTTGTTTAAGAGTCAATCAGGTTCAATACCTTTTAGAGTCTTGTTTAAGAGTCAATCAGGTTCAATACCTTTTAGAGTCTTGTTTAAGAATCAATCAGGTTCAATACCTTTTAGAGTCTAGTTTAAGAGTCAATCAGGTTCAATACCTTTTAGAGTCTTGTTTAAGAGTCAATCAGGTTCAATACCCTTTAGAGTCTTGTTTAAGAGTCAATAAGGTTCAATACCTTTTAGAGTCTTGTTTAAGAGTCAATCAGGTTCAATACCTTTTAGAGTCTAGTTTAAGAGTCAATCAGGTTCAATACCTTTTAGAGTCTTGTTTAAGAGTCAATCAGGTTCAATACCCTTTAGAGTCTTGTTTAAGAGTCAATCAGGTTCAATACCTTTTAGAGTCTAGTTTAAGAGTCAATCAGGTTCAATACCTTTTAGAGTCTTGTTTAAGAGTCAATCAGGTTCAATACCCTTTAGAGTCTTGTTTAAGAGTCAATAAGGTTCAATACCTTTTAGAGTCTTGTTTAAGAGTCAATCAGGTTCAATACCTTTTAGAGTCTAGTTTAAGAGTCAATCAGGTTCAATACCTTTTAGAGTCTTGTTTAAGAATCAATCAGGTTCAATACTCTTTAGAGTCTTGTTTAAGAGTCAATTAGGTTCAATACCTTTTAGAGTCTAGTTTAAGAGTCAATCAGGTTCAATACCTTTTAGAGTCTTGTTTAAGAGTCAATCAGGTTCAATACCCTTTAGAGTCTTGTTTAAGAGTCAATCAGGTTCAATACCTTTTAGAGTCTAGTTTAAGAGTCAATCAGGTTCAATACCTTTTAGAGTCTAGTTTAAGAGTCAATCAGGTTCAATACCTTTTAGAGTCTTGTTTAAGAGTCAATCAGGTTCAATACCCTTTAGAGTCTTGTTTAAGAGTCAATAAGGTTCAATACCTTTTAGAGTCTTGTTTAAGAATCAATCAGGTTCAATACCCTTTAGATTCTTGTTTAAGAGTCAATAAGGTTCAATACCCTTTAGAGTCTTGTTTAAGAATCAATCAGGTTCAATACCTTTTAGAGTCTTGTTTAAGAGTCAATCAGGTTCAATACCTTTTAGAGTCTTGTTTAAGAGTCAATCAGGTTCAATACCCTTTAGAGTCTTGTTTAAGAGTCAATCAGGTTAAATACCTGTTAGAGTCTTGTTTAAGAATCAATCAGGTTCAATACCCTTTAGAGTCTTGTTTAAGAATCAATCAGGTTCAATACCTTTTAGAGTCTTGTTTAAGAGTCAATCAGGTTCAATACCTTTTAGAGTCTTGTTTAAGAGTCAATCAGGTTCAATACCCTTTAGAGTCTTGTTTAAGAGTCAATCAGGTTCAATACCCTTTAGAGTCTTGTTTAAGAGTCAATCAGGTTAAATACCTGTTAGAGTCTTGTTTAAGAATCAATCTGGTTCAATACCTTTTAGAGTCTTGTTTAAGAATCAATCAGGTTCAATACCTGTTAGAGTCTTGTTTAAGAATCAATCAGGTTCAATACCTTTTAGAGTCTAGTTTAAGTCAATCAGGTTCAATACCTGTTAGAGTCTTGTTTAAGAATCAATCAGGTTCAATACCCTTTAGAGTCTTGTTTAAGAATCAATCAGGTTCAATACCCTTTAGAGTCTTGTTTAAGAGTCAATCAGGTTCAATACCTTTTAGAGTCTTGTTTAAGAGTCAATCAGGTTCAATACCCTTTAGAGTCTTGTTTAAGAATCAATCAGGTTCAATACCTTTTAGAGTCTTATTTAAGAATCAATCAGGTTCAATACCCTTTAGAGTCTTGTTCAAGAATCAATCCGGTTCAATACGTTTTAGAGTCTTGTTTAAGAGTCAATCAGGTTCAATACCTTTTAGAGTCTTGTTTAAGAGTCAATCAGGTTCAATAATCTTTAGAGTCTTATTTAAGAGTCAATCAGGTTCAATACCTTTTAGAGTCTTGTTTAAGAGTCAATCAGGTTCAATACCTTTTTAGAGTCTTGTTTAAGAGTCAATCAGGTTCAATACCCTTTAGAGTCTTGTTTAAGAATCAATCAGGTTCAATACCTTTTAGAGTCTTGTTTAAAAGTCAATCAGGTTCAATACCCTTTAGAGTCTTGTTTAAGAGTCAATCAGGTTCAATACCCTTTAGAGTCTTGTTTAAGAATCAATCAGGTTCAATACTTTTTAGGCTCTTGTTTAAGAATCAATCAGGTTCAATACCCTTTAGAGTCTTGTTTAAGAATCAATCAGGTTCAATACCTTTTAGAGTCTTGTTTAAGAGTCAATCAGGTTCAATACCTTTTAGAGTCTTGTTTAAGAGTCAATCAGGTTCAATAATCTTTAGAGTCTTGTTTAAGAATCAATCAGGTTCAATACCTTTTAGAGTCTTGTTTAAGAGTCAATCAGGTTCAATAACCTTTAAAGTCTTGTTTAAGAGTCAATCAGGTTCAATACCCTTTAGAGTCTTGTTTAAGAATCAATCAGGTTCAATACTTTTTAGAGTCTTATTTAAGAATCAATCAGGTTCAATACCCTTTAAAGTCTTGTTTAAGAATCAATCAGGTTCAATACCTGTTAGAGTCTTGTTTAAGAGTCAATCAGGTTCAATACCCTTTAGAGTCTTGTTTAAGAGTCAATCAGGTTCAATACCCTTTAGAGTCTTGTTTAAGAATCAATCAGGTTCAATACTTTTTAGAGTCCTATTTAAGAATCAATCAGGTTCAATACCCTCTAGAGTCTTGTTTAAGAATCAATCAGGTTCAATACCTTTTAGAGTCTTGTTTAAGAGTCAATCAGGTTCAATACCCTTTAGAGTCTTGTTTAAGAATCAATCAGGTTCAATACCTTTTAGAGTCTTGTTTAAGAGTCAATCAGGTTCAATAACTTTTAGAGTCTTGTTTAAGAGTCAATCAGGTTCAATACTTTTTAGAGTCTTATTTAAGAATCAATCAGGTTCAATACCCTTTAGAGTCTTGTTTAAGAATCAATCAGGTTCAATACTTTTTAGAGTCCTATTTAAGAATCAATCAGGTTCAATACCCTTTAGAGTCTTGTTTAAGAATCAATCAGGTTCAATACCTTTTAGAGTCTTGTTTAAGAGTCAATCAGGTTCAATACCCTTTAGAGTCTTGTTTAAGAATCAATCAGGTTCAATACCTTTTAGAGTCTTGTTTAAGAGTCAATCAGGTTCAATACCTTTTAGAGACTTGTTTAAGAGTCAATCAGGTTCAATACCTTTTAGAGTCTTGTTTAAGAGTCAATCAGGTTCAATACCCTTTAGAGTCTTGTTTAAGAGTCAATAAGGTTCAATACCTTTTAGAGTCTTGTTTAAGAGTCAATCAGGTTCAATACCTTTTAGAGTCTAGTTTAAGAGTCAATCAGGTTCAATACCTTTTAGAGTCTTGTTTAAGAGTCAATCAGGTTCAATACCCTTTAGAGTCTTGTTTAAGAGTCAATCAGGTTCAATACCTTTTAGAGTCTAGTTTAAGAGTCAATCAGGTTCAATACCTTTTAGAGTCTTGTTTAAGAGTCAATCAGGTTCAATACCCTTTAGAGTCTTGTTTAAGAGTCAATAAGGTTCAATACCTTTTAGAGTCTTGTTTAAGAGTCAATCAGGTTCAATACCTTTTAGAGTCTAGTTTAAGAGTCAATCAGGTTCAATACCTTTTAGAGTCTTGTTTAAGAATCAATCAGGTTCAATACTCTTTAGAGTCTTGTTTAAGAGTCAATTAGGTTCAATACCTTTTAGAGTCTAGTTTAAGAGTCAATCAGGTTCAATACCTTTTAGAGTCTTGTTTAAGAGTCAATCAGGTTCAATACCCTTTAGAGTCTTGTTTAAGAGTCAATCAGGTTCAATACCTTTTAGAGTCTAGTTTAAGAGTCAATCAGGTTCAATACCTTTTAGAGTCTAGTTTAAGAGTCAATCAGGTTCAATACCTTTTAGAGTCTTGTTTAAGAGTCAATCAGGTTCAATACCCTTTAGAGTCTTGTTTAAGAGTCAATAAGGTTCAATACCTTTTAGAGTCTTGTTTAAGAATCAATCAGGTTCAATACCCTTTAGATTCTTGTTTAAGAGTCAATAAGGTTCAATACCCTTTAGAGTCTTGTTTAAGAATCAATCAGGTTCAATACCTTTTAGAGTCTTGTTTAAGAGTCAATCAGGTTCAATACCTTTTAGAGTCTTGTTTAAGAGTCAATCAGGTTCAATACCCTTTAGAGTCTTGTTTAAGAGTCAATCAGGTTAAATACCTGTTAGAGTCTTGTTTAAGAATCAATCAGGTTCAATACCCTTTAGAGTCTTGTTTAAGAATCAATCAGGTTCAATACCTTTTAGAGTCTTGTTTAAGAGTCAATCAGGTTCAATACCTTTTAGAGTCTTGTTTAAGAGTCAATCAGGTTCAATACCCTTTAGAGTCTTGTTTAAGAGTCAATCAGGTTCAATACCCTTTAGAGTCTTGTTTAAGAGTCAATCAGGTTAAATACCTGTTAGAGTCTTGTTTAAGAATCAATCTGGTTCAATACCTTTTAGAGTCTTGTTTAAGAATCAATCAGGTTCAATACCTGTTAGAGTCTTGTTTAAGAATCAATCAGGTTCAATACCTTTTAGAGTCTAGTTTAAGTCAATCAGGTTCAATACCTGTTAGAGTCTTGTTTAAGAATCAATCAGGTTCAATACCCTTTAGAGTCTTGTTTAAGAATCAATCAGGTTCAATACCCTTTAGAGTCTTGTTTAAGAGTCAATCAGGTTCAATACCTTTTAGAGTCTTGTTTAAGAGTCAATCAGGTTCAATACCCTTTAGAGTCTTGTTTAAGAATCAATCAGGTTCAATACCTTTTAGAGTCTTATTTAAGAATCAATCAGGTTCAATACCCTTTAGAGTCTTGTTCAAGAATCAATCCGGTTCAATACGTTTTAGAGTCTTGTTTAAGAGTCAATCAGGTTCAATACCTTTTAGAGTCTTGTTTAAGAGTCAATCAGGTTCAATAATCTTTAGAGTCTTATTTAAGAGTCAATCAGGTTCAATACCTTTTAGAGTCTTGTTTAAGAGTCAATCAGGTTCAATACCTTTTTAGAGTCTTGTTTAAGAGTCAATCAGGTTCAATACCCTTTAGAGTCTTGTTTAAGAATCAATCAGGTTCAATACCTTTTAGAGTCTTGTTTAAAAGTCAATCAGGTTCAATACCCTTTAGAGTCTTGTTTAAGAGTCAATCAGGTTCAATACCCTTTAGAGTCTTGTTTAAGAATCAATCAGGTTCAATACTTTTTAGGCTCTTGTTTAAGAATCAATCAGGTTCAATACCCTTTAGAGTCTTGTTTAAGAATCAATCAGGTTCAATACCTTTTAGAGTCTTGTTTAAGAGTCAATCAGGTTCAATACCTTTTAGAGTCTTGTTTAAGAGTCAATCAGGTTCAATAATCTTTAGAGTCTTGTTTAAGAATCAATCAGGTTCAATACCTTTTAGAGTCTTGTTTAAGAGTCAATCAGGTTCAATAACCTTTAAAGTCTTGTTTAAGAGTCAATCAGGTTCAATACCCTTTAGAGTCTTGTTTAAGAATCAATCAGGTTCAATACTTTTTAGAGTCTTATTTAAGAATCAATCAGGTTCAATACCCTTTAAAGTCTTGTTTAAGAATCAATCAGGTTCAATACCTGTTAGAGTCTTGTTTAAGAGTCAATCAGGTTCAATACCCTTTAGAGTCTTGTTTAAGAGTCAATCAGGTTCAATACCCTTTAGAGTCTTGTTTAAGAATCAATCAGGTTCAATACTTTTTAGAGTCCTATTTAAGAATCAATCAGGTTCAATACCCTCTAGAGTCTTGTTTAAGAATCAATCAGGTTCAATACCTTTTAGAGTCTTGTTTAAGAGTCAATCAGGTTCAATACCTTTTAGAGTCTTGTTTAAGAGTCAATCAGGTTCAATAATCTTTAGAGTCTTGTTTAAGAATCAATCAGGTTCAATACCTTTTAGAGTCTTATTTAAGAATCAATCAGGTTCAATACCCTTTAGAGTCTTGTTTAAGAGTCAATCAGGTTCAATACCCTTTAGAGTCTTGTTTAAGAATCAATCAGGTTCAATACTTTTTAGAGTCTTATTTAAGAATCAATCAGGTTCAATACCTTTTAGAGTCTTGTTTTAGAGTCAATCAGGTTCAATACCTTTTAGAGTCTTGTTTAAGAGTCAATCAGGTTCAATACCTTTTAGAGTCTTATTTAAGAATCAATCAGGTTCAATACCCTTTAGAGTCTTGTTTAAGAATCAATCAGGTTCAATACCTTTTAGAGTCTTGTTTAAGAGTCAATCAGGTTCAATACTTTTTAGAGTCTTATTTAAGAATCAATCAGGTTCAATACCCTTTAGAGTCTTGTTTAAGAATCAATCAGGTTCAATACCTTTTAGAGTCTTGTTTAAGAGTCAATCAGGTTCAATACCCTTTAGAGTCTTGTTTAAGAATCAATCAGGTTCAATACCTTTTAGAGTCTTGTTTAAGAGTCAATCAGGTTCAATAACTTTTAGAGTCTTGTTTAAGAGTCAATCAGGTTCAATACTTTTTAGAGTCTTATTTAAGAATCAATCAGGTTCAATACCCTTTAGAGTTTTGTTTAAGAATCAATCAGGTTCAATACTTTTTAGAGTCCTATTTAAGAATCAATCAGGTTCAATACCCTTTAGAGTCTTGTTTAAGAATCAATCAGGTTCAATACCTTTTAGAGTCTTGTTTAAGAGTCAATCAGGTTCAATACCCTTTAGAGTCTTGTTTAAGAATCAATCAGGTTCAATACCTTTTAGAGTCTTGTTTAAGAGTCAATCAGGTTCAATACCTTTTAGAGTCTTGTTTAAGAGTCAATCAGGTTCAATACTTTTTAGAGTCTTATGTAAGAATCAATCAGGTTCAATACCCTTTAGAGTCTTGTTTAAGAATCAATCAGGTTCAATACTTTTTAGAGTCCTATTTAAGAATCAATCAGGTTCAATACCCTTTAGAGTCTTGTTTAAGAGTCAATCAGGTTCAATACCTTTTAGAGTCTTGTTTAAGAGTCAATCAGGTTCAATACCCTTTAGAGTCTTGTTTAAGAATCAATCAGGTTCAATACCTTTTAGAGTCTTATTTAAGAATCAATCAGGTTCAATACCCTTTAGAGTCTTGTTCAAGAATCAATCCGGTTCAATACGTTTTAGAGTCTTGTTTAAGAGTCAATCAGGTTCAATACCTTTTAGAGTCTTGTTTAAGAGTCAATCAGGTTCAATAATCTTTAGAGTCTTATTTAAGAGTCAATCAGGTTCAATACCTTTTAGAGTCTTGTTTAAGAGTCAATCAGGTTCAATACCTTTTTAGAGTCTTGTTTAAGAGTCAATCAGGTTCAATACCCTTTAGAGTCTTGTTTAAGAATCAATCAGGTTCAATACCTTTTAGAGTCTTGTTTAAAAGTCAATCAGGTTCAATACCCTTTAGAGTCTTGTTTAAGAGTCAATCAGGTTCAATACCCTTTAGAGTCTTGTTTAAGAATCAATCAGGTTCAATACTTTTTAGGCTCTTGTTTAAGAATCAATCAGGTTCAATACCCTTTAGAGTCTTGTTTAAGAATCAATCAGGTTCAATACCTTTTAGAGTCTTGTTTAAGAGTCAATCAGGTTCAATACCTTTTAGAGTCTTGTTTAAGAGTCAATCAGGTTCAATAATCTTTAGAGTCTTGTTTAAGAATCAATCAGGTTCAATACCTTTTAGAGTCTTGTTTAAGAGTCAATCAGGTTCAATAACCTTTAGAGTCTTGTTTAAGAGTCAATCAGGTTCAATACCCTTTAGAGTCTTGTTTAAGAATCAATCAGGTTCAATACTTTTTAGAGTCTTATTTAAGAATCAATCAGGTTCAATACCCTTTAAAGTCTTGTTTAAGAATCAATCAGGTTCAATACCTGTTAGAGTCTTGTTTAAGAGTCAATCAGGTTCAATACCCTTTAGAGTCTTGTTTAAGAGTCAATCAGGTTCAATACCCTTTAGAGTCTTGTTTAAGAATCAATCAGGTTCAATACTTTTTAGAGTCCTATTTAAGAATCAATCAGGTTCAATACCCTCTAGAGTCTTGTTTAAGAATCAATCAGGTTCAATACCTTTTAGAGTCTTGTTTAAGAGTCAATCAGGTTCAATACCTTTTAGAGTCTTGTTTAAGAGTCAATCAGGTTCAATAATCTTTAGAGTCTTGTTTAAGAATCAATCAGGTTCAATACCTTTTAGAGTCTTATTTAAGAATCAATCAGGTTCAATACCCTTTAGAGTCTTGTTTAAGAGTCAATCAGGTTCAATACCCTTTAGAGTCTTGTTTAAGAATCAATCAGGTTCAATACTTTTTAGAGTCTTATTTAAGAATCAATCAGGTTCAATACCTTTTAGAGTCTTGTTTTAGAGTCAATCAGGTTCAATACCTTTTAGAGTCTTGTTTAAGAGTCAATCAGGTTCAATACCTTTTAGAGTCTTATTTAAGAATCAATAAGGTTCAATACCCTTTAGAGTCTTGTTTAAGAATCAATCAGGTTCAATACCTTTTAGAGTCTTGTTTAAGAGTCAATCAGGTTCAATACTTTTTAGAGTCTTATTTAAGAATCAATCAGGTTCAATACCCTTTAGAGTCTTGTTTAAGAATCAATCAGGTTCAATACCTTTTAGAGTCTTGTTTAAGAGTCAATCAGGTTCAATACCCTTTAGAGTCTTGTTTAAGAATCAATCAGGTTCAATACCTTTTAGAGTCTTGTTTAAGAGTCAATCAGGTTCAATAACTTTTAGAGTCTTGTTTAAGAGTCAATCAGGTTCAATACTTTTTAGAGTCTTATTTAAGAATCAATCAGGTTCAATACCCTTTAGAGTCTTGTTTAAGAATCAATCAGGTTCAATACTTTTTAGAGTCCTATTTAAGAATCAATCAGGTTCAATACCCTTTAGAGTCTTGTTTAAGAATCAATCAGGTTCAATACCTTTTAGAGTCTTGTTTAAGAGTCAATCAGGTTCAATACCCTTTAGAGTCTTGTTTAAGAATCAATCAGGTTCAATACCTTTTAGAGTCTTGTTTAAGAGTCAATCAGGTTCAATACCTTTTAGAGACTTGTTTAAGAGTCAATCAGGTTCAATACTTTTTAGAGTCTTATTTAAGAATCAATCAGGTTCAATACCCTTTAGAGTCTTGTTTAAGAATCAATCAGGTTCAATACTTTTTAGAGTCCTATTTAAGAATCAATCAGGTTCAATACCCTTTAGAGTCTTGTTTAAGAATCAATCAGGTTCAATACCTTTTAGAGTCTTGTTTAAGAGTCAATCAGGTTCAATACCTTTAAGAGTCTTGTTTAAGAGTCAATCAGGTTCAATAATCTTTAGAGTCTTGTTTAAGAATCAATGAGGTTCAATACCTTTTAGAGTCTTGTTTAAGAGTCAATCAGGTTCAATACCCTTTAGAGTCTTGTTTAAGAGTCAATCAGGTTAAATACCCTTTAGAGTCTTGTTTAAGAATCAATCAGGTTCAATACTTTTTAGAGTCTTATTTAAGAATCAATCAGGTTACATTACCCTTTAGAGTCTTGTTTAAGAATCAATCAGGTTCAATACCTTTTAGAGTCTTGTTTAAGAGTCAATCAGGTTCAATACCTTTTAGAGTCTTGTTTAAGAGTCAATCATGTTCAATAATCTTTAGAGTCTTGTTTAAGAATCAATCAGGTTCAATAGCCTTTAGAGTCTTGTTTAAGAATCAATCAGGTTCAATACCTTTTAGAGTCTTGTTTTAGAGTCAATCAGGTTCAATACCTTTTAGAGTCTTGTTTAAGAGTCAATCAGGTTCAATACCCTTTAGAGTCTTATTTAAGAATCAATCAGGTTCAATACCCTTTAGAGTCTTGTTTAAGAATCAATCAGGTTCAATACCTTTTAGAGTCTTGTTTAAGAATCAATCAGGTTCAATACTTTTTAGAGTCTTATTTAAGAATCAATCAGGTTCAATACCCTTTAGAGTCTTGTTTAAGAATCAATCAGGTTCAATACCTTTTAGAGTCTTGTTTAAGAATCAATCAGGTTCAATACCTTTTAGAGTCTTGTTTAAGATTCAATCAGGTTCAATAATCTTTAGAGTCTTGTTTAAGAATCAATCAGGTTCAATACCTTTTAGAGTCTTGTTTAAGAGTCAATCAGGTTCAATACCTTTTAGAGTCTTGTTTAAGAGTCAATCAGGTTCAATACCTTTTAGAGTCTTGTTTAAGAGTCAATCAGGTTCAATAATCTTTAGAGTCTTATTTAAGAATCAATCAGGTTCAATACCTTTTAGAGTCTTGTTTAAGAGTCAATTAGGTTAAATACCTTTTAGAGTCTTGTTTAAGAGTCAATCAGGTTCAATACCTTTTAGAGTCTTGTTTAAGAGTCAATTAGGTTCAATACCTTTTAGAGTCTTGTTTAAGAGTCAATCAGGTTCAATACCTTTTAGAGTCTTGTTTAAGAGTCAATCAGGTTCAATAATCTTTAGAGTCTTATTTAAGAATCAATCAGGTTCAATACCTTTTAGAGTCTTGTTTAAAAGTCAATCAGGTTCAATACCCTTTAGAGTCTTGTTTAAGAGTCAATCAGGTTCAATACCCTTTAGAGTCTTGTTTAAGAATCAATCAGGTTCAATACTTTTTAGGCTCTTGTTTAAGAATCAATCAGGTTCAATACCCTTTAGAGTCTTGTTTAAGAATCAATCAGGTTCAATACCTTTTAGAGTCTTGTTTAAGAGTCCATCAGGTTCAATACCTTTTAGAGTCTTGTTTAAGAGTCAATCAGGTTCAATAATCTTTAGAGTCTTGTTTAAGAATCAATCAGGTTCAATACCTTTTAGAGTCTTGTTTAAGAGTCAATCAGGTTCAATAACCTTTAAAGTCTTGTTTAAGAGTCAATCAGGTTCAATACCCTTTAGAGTCTTGTTTAAGAATCAATCAGGTTCAATACTTTTTAGAGTCTTATTTAAGAATCAATCAGGTTCAATACCCTTTAAAGTCTTGTTTAAGAATCAATCAGGTTCAATACCTGTTAGAGTCTTGTTTAAGAGTCAATCAGGTTCAATACCCTTTAGAGTCTTGTTTAAGAGTCAATCAGGTTCAATACCCTTTAGAGTCTTGTTTAAGAATCAATCAGGTTCAATACTTTTTAGAGTCCTATTTAAGAATCAATCAGGTTCAATACCCTCTAGAGTCTTGTTTAAGAATCAATCAGGTTCAATACCTTTTAGAGTCTTGTTTAAGAGTCAATCAGGTTCAATACCTTTTAGAGTCTTGTTTAAGAGTCAATCAGGTTCAATAATCTTTAGAGTCTTGTTTAAGAATCAATCAGGTTCAATACCTTTTAGAGTCTTATTTAAGAATCAATCAGGTTCAATACCCTTTAGAGTCTTGTTTAAGAGTCAATCAGGTTCAATACCCTTTAGAGTCTTGTTTAAGAATCAATCAGGTTCAATACTTTTTAGAGTCTTATTTAAGAATCAATCAGGTTCAATACCTTTTAGAGTCTTGTTTTAGAGTCAATCAGGTTCAATACCTTTTAGAGTCTTGTTTAAGAGTCAATCAGGTTCAATACCTTTTAGAGTCTTATTTAAGAATCAATCAGGTTCAATACCCTTTAGAGTCTTGTTTAAGAATCAATCAGGTTCAATACCTTTTAGAGTCTTGTTTAAGAGTCAATCAGGTTCAATACTTTTTAGAGTCTTATTTAAGAATCAATCAGGTTCAATACCCTTTAGAGTCTTGTTTAAGAATCAATCAGGTTCAATACCTTTTAGAGTCTTGTTTAAGAGTCAATCAGGTTCAATACCCTTTAGAGTCTTGTTTAAGAATCAATCAGGTTCAATACCTTTTAGAGTCTTGTTTAAGAGTCAATCAGGTTCAATAACTTTTAGAGTCTTGTTTAAGAGTCAATCAGGTTCAATACTTTTTAGAGTCTTATTTAAGAATCAATCAGGTTCAATACCCTTTAGAGTTTTGTTTAAGAATCAATCAGGTTCAATACTTTTTAGAGTCCTATTTAAGAATCAATCAGGTTCAATACCCTTTAGAGTCTTGTTTAAGAATCAATCAGGTTCAATACCTTTTAGAGTCTTGTTTAAGAGTCAATCAGGTTCAATACCCTTTAGAGTCTTGTTTAAGAATCAATCAGGTTCAATACCTTTTAGAGTCTTGTTTAAGAGTCAATCAGGTTCAATACCTTTTAGAGTCTTGTTTAAGAGTCAATCAGGTTCAATACTTTTTAGAGTCTTATTTAAGAATCAATCAGGTTCAATACCCTTTAGAGTCTTGTTTAAGAATCAATCAGGTTCAATACTTTTTAGAGTCCTATTTAAGAATCAATCAGGTTCAATACCCTTTAGAGTCTTGTTTAAGAGTCAATCAGGTTCAATACCTTTTAGAGTCTTGTTTAAGAGTCAATCAGGTTCAATACCCTTTAGAGTCTTGTTTAAGAATCAATCAGGTTCAATACCTTTTAGAGTCTTATTTAAGAATCAATCAGGTTCAATACCCTTTAGAGTCTTGTTCAAGAATCAATCCGGTTCAATACGTTTTAGAGTCTTGTTTAAGAGTCAATCAGGTTCAATACCTTTTAGAGTCTTGTTTAAGAGTCAATCAGGTTCAATAATCTTTAGAGTCTTATTTAAGAGTCAATCAGGTTCAATACCTTTTAGAGTCTTGTTTAAGAGTCAATCAGGTTCAATACCTTTTTAGAGTCTTGTTTAAGAGTCAATCAGGTTCAATACCCTTTAGAGTCTTGTTTAAGAATCAATCAGGTTCAATACCTTTTAGAGTCTTGTTTAAAAGTCAATCAGGTTCAATACCCTTTAGAGTCTTGTTTAAGAGTCAATCAGGTTCAATACCCTTTAGAGTCTTGTTTAAGAATCAATCAGGTTCAATACTTTTTAGGCTCTTGTTTAAGAATCAATCAGGTTCAATACCCTTTAGAGTCTTGTTTAAGAATCAATCAGGTTCAATACCTTTTAGAGTCTTGTTTAAGAGTCAATCAGGTTCAATACCTTTTAGAGTCTTGTTTAAGAGTCAATCAGGTTCAATAATCTTTAGAGTCTTGTTTAAGAATCAATCAGGTTCAATACCTTTTAGAGTCTTGTTTAAGAGTCAATCAGGTTCAATAACCTTTAGAGTCTTGTTTAAGAGTCAATCAGGTTCAATACCCTTTAGAGTCTTGTTTAAGAATCAATCAGGTTCAATACTTTTTAGAGTCTTATTTAAGAATCAATCAGGTTCAATACCCTTTAAAGTCTTGTTTAAGAATCAATCAGGTTCAATACCTGTTAGAGTCTTGTTTAAGAGTCAATCAGGTTCAATACCCTTTAGAGTCTTGTTTAAGAGTCAATCAGGTTCAATACCCTTTAGAGTCTTGTTTAAGAATCAATCAGGTTCAATACTTTTTAGAGTCCTATTTAAGAATCAATCAGGTTCAATACCCTCTAGAGTCTTGTTTAAGAATCAATCAGGTTCAATACCTTTTAGAGTCTTGTTTAAGAGTCAATCAGGTTCAATACCTTTTAGAGTCTTGTTTAAGAGTCAATCAGGTTCAATAATCTTTAGAGTCTTGTTTAAGAATCAATCAGGTTCAATACCTTTTAGAGTCTTATTTAAGAATCAATCAGGTTCAATACCCTTTAGAGTCTTGTTTAAGAGTCAATCAGGTTCAATACCCTTTAGAGTCTTGTTTAAGAATCAATCAGGTTCAATACTTTTTAGAGTCTTATTTAAGAATCAATCAGGTTCAATACCTTTTAGAGTCTTGTTTTAGAGTCAATCAGGTTCAATACCTTTTAGAGTCTTGTTTAAGAGTCAATCAGGTTCAATACCTTTTAGAGTCTTATTTAAGAATCAATAAGGTTCAATACCCTTTAGAGTCTTGTTTAAGAATCAATCAGGTTCAATACCTTTTAGAGTCTTGTTTAAGAGTCAATCAGGTTCAATACTTTTTAGAGTCTTATTTAAGAATCAATCAGGTTCAATACCCTTTAGAGTCTTGTTTAAGAATCAATCAGGTTCAATACCTTTTAGAGTCTTGTTTAAGAGTCAATCAGGTTCAATACCCTTTAGAGTCTTGTTTAAGAATCAATCAGGTTCAATACCTTTTAGAGTCTTGTTTAAGAGTCAATCAGGTTCAATAACTTTTAGAGTCTTGTTTAAGAGTCAATCAGGTTCAATACTTTTTAGAGTCTTATTTAAGAATCAATCAGGTTCAATACCCTTTAGAGTCTTGTTTAAGAATCAATCAGGTTCAATACTTTTTAGAGTCCTATTTAAGAATCAATCAGGTTCAATACCCTTTAGAGTCTTGTTTAAGAATCAATCAGGTTCAATACCTTTTAGAGTCTTGTTTAAGAGTCAATCAGGTTCAATACCCTTTAGAGTCTTGTTTAAGAATCAATCAGGTTCAATACCTTTTAGAGTCTTGTTTAAGAGTCAATCAGGTTCAATACCTTTTAGAGACTTGTTTAAGAGTCAATCAGGTTCAATACTTTTTAGAGTCTTATTTAAGAATCAATCAGGTTCAATACCCTTTAGAGTCTTGTTTAAGAATCAATCAGGTTCAATACTTTTTAGAGTCCTATTTAAGAATCAATCAGGTTCAATACCCTTTAGAGTCTTGTTTAAGAATCAATCAGGTTCAATACCTTTTAGAGTCTTGTTTAAGAGTCAATCAGGTTCAATACCTTTAAGAGTCTTGTTTAAGAGTCAATCAGGTTCAATAATCTTTAGAGTCTTGTTTAAGAATCAATGAGGTTCAATACCTTTTAGAGTCTTGTTTAAGAGTCAATCAGGTTCAATACCCTTTAGAGTCTTGTTTAAGAGTCAATCAGGTTAAATACCCTTTAGAGTCTTGTTTAAGAATCAATCAGGTTCAATACTTTTTAGAGTCTTATTTAAGAATCAATCAGGTTCAATACCCTTTAGAGTCTTGTTTAAGAATCAATCAGGTTCAATACCTTTTAGAGTCTTGTTTAAGAGTCAATCAGGTTCAATACCTTTTAGAGTCTTGTTTAAGAGTCAATCATGTTCAATAATCTTTAGAGTCTTGTTTAAGAATCAATCAGGTTCAATAGCCTTTAGAGTCTTGTTTAAGAATCAATCAGGTTCAATACCTTTTAGAGTCTTGTTTTAGAGTCAATCAGGTTCAATACCTTTTAGAGTCTTGTTTAAGAGTCAATCAGGTTCAATACCCTTTAGAGTCTTATTTAAGAATCAATCAGGTTCAATACCCTTTAGAGTCTTGTTTAAGAATCAATCAGGTTCAATACCTTTTAGAGTCTTGTTTAAGAATCAATCAGGTTCAATACTTTTTAGAGTCTTATTTAAGAATCAATCAGGTTCAATACCCTTTAGAGTCTTGTTTAAGAATCAATCAGGTTCAATACCTTTTAGAGTCTTGTTTAAGAATCAATCAGGTTCAATACCTTTTAGAGTCTTGTTTAAGATTCAATCAGGTTCAATAATCTTTAGAGTCTTGTTTAAGAATCAATCAGGTTCAATACCTTTTAGAGTCTTGTTTAAGAGTCAATCAGGTTCAATACCTTTTAGAGTCTTGTTTAAGAGTCAATCAGGTTCAATACCTTTTAGAGTCTTGTTTAAGAGTCAATCAGGTTCAATAATCTTTAGAGTCTTATTTAAGAATCAATCAGGTTCAATACCTTTTAGAGTCTTGTTTAAGAGTCAATTAGGTTAAATACCTTTTAGAGTCTTGTTTAAGAGTCAATCAGGTTCAATACCTTTTAGAGTCTTGTTTAAGAGTCAATCAGGTTCAATACCTTTTAGAGTCTTGTTTAAGAGTCAATCAGGTTCAATACCTTTTAGAGTCTTGTTTAAGAGTCAATCAGGTTCAATAATCTTTAGAGTCTTATTTAAGAATCAATCAGGTTCAATACCTTTTAGAGTCTTGTTTAAGAGTCAATTAGGTTAAATACCTTTTAGAGTCTTGTTTTAGAGTCAATCAGGTTCAATAATCTTTAGAGTCTTATTTTAGAATCAATCAGGTTCAATACCTTTTAGAGTCTTGTTTAAGAGTCAATTAGGTTAAATACCTTTTAGAGTCTTGTTTAAGAGTCAATCAGGTTCAATACCTTTTAGAGTCTTGTTTAAGAGTCAATCAGGTTCAAAAACTTTTAGAGTCTTATTTAAGAATCAATCAGGTTCAATACCCTTTAGAGTCTTGTTTAAGAATCAATCAGTTTCAATACCTGTTAGAGTCTTGTTTAAGAATCAATCAGGTTCAATACTTTTTAGAGTCTTATTTAAGAATCAATCAGGTTCAATACCCTTTAGAGTCTTGTTTAAGAATCAATCAGGTTCAATACCTTTTAGAGTCTTGTTTAAGAATCAATCAGGTTCAATACCTTTTAGAGTCTTGTTTAAGAGTCAATCAGGTTCAATAATCTTTAGAGTCTTGTTTAAGAATCAATCAGGTTCAATACCTTTTAGAGTCTTGTTTAAGAGTCAATCAGGTTCAATACCTTTTAGAGTCTTGTTTAAGAGTCAATCAGGTTCAATACATTTTAGAGTCTTGTTTAAGAGTCAATCAGGTTCAATAATCTTTAGAGTCTTATTTAAGAATCAATCAGGTTCAATACCTTTTAGAGTCTTGTTTAAGAGTCAATTAGGTTAAATACCTTTTAGAGTCTTGTTTAAGAGTCAATCAGGTTCAATACCTTTTAGAGTCTTGTTTAAGAGTCAATCAGGTTCAATAATCTTTAGAGTCTTATTTAAGAATCAATCAGGTTCAATACCTTTTAGAGTCTTGTTTAAGAGTCAATTAGGTTAAATACCTTTTAGAGTCTTGTTTAAGAGTCAATCAGGTTCAATACCTTTTAGAGTCTTGTTTAAGAGTCAATCAGGTTCAATACCTTTTAGAGTCTTGTTTAAGAGTCAATCAGGTTCAATAATCTTTAGAGTCTTATTTAAGAATCAATCAGGTTCAATACCTTTTAGAGTCTTGTTTAAGAGTCAATTAGGTTAAATACCTTTTAGAGTCTTGTTTAAGAGTCAATCAGGTTCAATACCTTTTAGAGTCTTGTTTAAGAGTCAATCAGGTTCAATACCTTTTAGAGTCTTGTTTAAGAGTCAATCAGGTTCAATAATCTTTAGAGTCTTATTTAAGAATCAATCAGGTTCAATACCTTTTAGAGTCTTGTTTAAGAGTCAATTAGGTTAAATACCTTTTAGAGTCTTGTTTAAGAGTCAATCAGGTTCAATACCTTTTAGAGTCTTGTTTAAGAGTCAATCAGGTTCAATAATCTTTAGAGTCTTATTTAAGAATCAATCAGGTTCAATACCTTTTAGAGTCTTGTTTAAGAGTCAATTAGGTTAAATACCTTTTAGAGTCTTGTTTAAGAGTCAATCAGGTTCAATACCTTTTAGAGTCTTGTTTAAGAATCAATCAGGTTCAATACCTTTTAGAGTCTTGTTTAAGACTTACAAGTCTTTAGCAATCTTCGACTATGTTCTATTACGTTTAGTTTAGTTCTCGTTCTTACATGCTTAGTACTCTGCGTTTAATTTCTGCGTGTTATGTGGATACAAGTCCTTGCACGAATTCTTTTCTAGTTAAATTCACACATTTCCACATTGTAGTTCTGTTAGAAGTTTAAAAGCTTCAGCCAAAGTCAAATCAATTAACTTTTCGGGTAAAATATAGAGCATAAATTTGTGATGTTCAGGAGTCCATAATTTACGGAGCAGTGGGCGAACTTTGTTTTTTAATCTGCACATTTTTCGTAATCTATTTAATATAGATCCTTACACTTTCTGAAATAAGAAGCGAATGTTTTAATCTTAATTTATACATAAATATAAATCACATTCACCGAAAGAAATAATTGCACACCTTGTTGTGCTCACACGTGTAATTTCTATTGATTTCATGATGTTCTTTGTTTCGGCAAATAGGGTTATTTTGTCAGTTTAGTTTATAATTTCTTGATTGGCATTATTGGTTTTCTGGGTTGGTTTCCTCACTCTAACACATTCCTTAATATTTATATAAAAACGGCCAATTTTGCATAAGGCGTACTCGTTAATGGGTATGGCGTGAGTTATTCCAAATGCCTAAAGACTGGTTACTTGATGCATCCTTGCTAAACATACAGCATTATAAGGTGAATACTAAAGAACAGTGGAGCAATCTTGTGAATGGCGTTGTACATGAACACACAGATAACTTAATTTCAACACTGACTTGATACATAGATAAATATATAGGTAGACAGAAAGATAGATCGATAATAACTAATTTAACTTTTAACCACGTTATTATCTAACAAGAATACTTGATATTTTTAATTAGCTTTTTTGTTTAAAATAACCACTAGCAATAAGGTGACACGGGATCTGCTTGTTTACAATATCATGGCCATTAAAAATGTTTTTACAATATGATGGCCATTAAAAAAAGTGTTTACACGTTTTATTCATATAAACCAAACCATATTAGGTTTGGTTTCACATCACATCCAATTATTTATGTGTACACTCACATATTCACACACACACACACACACACACACACACACACACATATATATATATATATATATATATATATATATATATATATATATCATATCATATCATATTTTCCCACGGCAATTTCGTCAATCGCACAACAACAAAACAACCTAAACCCATCCCGAAATCACACGCTTACCTATCGTTCTCAAGCGTCGCTGTGACCGAATAAATATTCTCATAATCCTTTTTTAAACCAAACAAGATTCGACGAGCGTATGAAGAGATATCATCACAATATAGACACAACAATAACCTTTATTCAATGAACATATCACTTTTACGCTGCCATCTATCAGATTTGCCACCACAACCAACTGTGCGCCATTTTTTTCTTTCACCAAAAAACTAACAAATCAAAAGTAAAGGGAATTCTTAGATCTTCTTAGACCAATTCCCACCGTATATCCTTGCGTCTACTTGCTCTTCATCCGTTCGCCTCTTTCTACTTTTTTTGTTAGCCTTCAAGTAATTATTTTTTACCATTATTTTAACTATTCTTTGTCGCCATAATCAAGTTCCACCGGTCGACAGAAATAAAGTTGCGTTTCATTTTCTATTTTACGATATGGTCTCTATTATAGAACTGGCTCCTTCTAACATATACCATTTTTAGCCGTCGTTCGACTTATTATTTCTACAAATAATAGTCTTTCGAGTCTTTTCTCCCGCTCTTTTTATTTTTTGTCTTTTTTTTTCATATCTGCTGCAAGTGTATGTATGTAAAAATAAATATGTTTCTTTTGTTTAAAATATGCATACTTTTATTAAACTTACTAATAAATATGCTCTCCCTCCAGGAAATATTTTTCCTCTGAGGAGATGAATAAGCATCGAAAGCTCATGGGTTAAGGAAATAAATTTATTAAATTGTATTCTTTGTTTCAAACAATAAAAATGTCTATATTTGAAAATTAACCTTTTCAAATAATAAAATTTAAATATTTACATTTTGATTCATTTGCTCTAGCCTGTATATTGAGCAATTTTATTTAGCTGGGATTGTCTTGTATGAAATACTAGCAGGGATACTCGGAGTTGCCCAGGTGTGATGAGGTGTGTGTGGGGGGGAATAAATCTAAACAAAGTGGAAAATAAAGAACATTTAAGCTAAAGAATTTAAGAATTAGCTACACACACACACACACACACACACACACACATATATATATATATATATTAAAGATAGTGTTGAGCTTTCCTTATCTAGATTTGTTAAAGAATTAATTTTTAATAATATTATATATATACATATATATATATATATATATATATATATACATACATATATAAGTGAATATGTCTCTGTGTGTGTCTGTGTGGCTGTGTGTGTACATTTCCCTACGAAATAACTCTCTCAATTTAAAGCTTACAGACTCGAAGTTTGATATACAGTGTACTGAGAGTTGGGAAAATCGATGTGATTAGTTTTCGGGCAGATATTTTGCGATTAAAAGGTCAAAGTTCAACGATTTGACCTTTGAGAACTCTACCAAACTCCTCCTACAATTTTGGGTCTAAACACTTGAAATTTTAGATATAGATTCCTTGGACATGGGCCTAACGTAATAACTTGATTTGAGCTCTAAACAATAAATGTTAAGGGGTAATAATAGGGGTCAAATTTAAAAAAAAATGACATATTGCATACACCTCAAAACACCCGGGCAACGCTGGGCACTCATGCTAGTATATATATATATATATATATATATATATATATATATATATATATATATACTAGCATGAGTATATATATATATATATATATATATATATATATATATATATATATATTCCCTACCTGTATAATCCAATGCGTTGTTTAATTTATTTCAGTTGCCACATGTTTGTACGTGACTATCACAGTAGGTTTGCTGCATTGATAGGGCACAAAACTGACTTTGAAATCTAGTGGCAGTATACAGCCACATTCTAACAGATAAAATCTTTTCGGTTTTATTAAGTTCTATCGTTATTTTCGTGGTTAGTTATCGACTGACCGCCAATCTAATGGGCTACTGTAAAATATGCACAACAAAAACTTGTCTAACAACCACTACACACATTTCTTATTTCTCTGTGTGTACATAAAAGTAAACTGAACTTCCAGGAGAAAAGTTTCTTTGCATTGAACTATTGAACAAAATAACACAGTACTCTATCCCAGTTGACTTGTCATTTACAATCTAATGTAAAAAATTTCGGTTTGAATTGTCTTCTTTAATTGTCTGCCCAATTTCATCCATCGTCACCTGACAAACGCATTAACTCCTAAGCTGGAATGGCATTTCTCTCTTGATAAGTGATGACTTTTGAGTAATTTTTTTTCATGATTAATGTTTGAATTAATTACTTGAAACATAAGATAAATAATACATAATAATAAGTTACCGCAAAATGTATAATAATTATTTTGTTAATGTTATAGCCTAGTTGGTAGAACATTAGATTGAGGAGATAAAAGTTTGGCTGTTAAGCTTAAAACTGGTAGTTAATATATCATGATTGCATACTCGTTTCTGGATTTGGTATTCACTCCAATTGTACCCACTAATTCAATGGAACGCGATTCCCATGCATTTAGTTTGTAATTAGAAAGTGACTCTATATTACATTACTGGGGTTCTATTTTATCGGTCAGGCTAGTGTCTGTGCCAGTGAGTCCGTTGTTATATCCTCCGAACAAGTGTTAGGCCTTCTACCCAGATCCTATATTCAACATAATTAATAAAGTGTTTGTTTCTTTGATTTATATATTCACATACGAATCATTTTGTTTATCTTTTTAAATAGCATATACTCTAATAAGTATGTAAAAAGAAAAAAAACAATTCACACTAAATTTCATCACCAACGAACATCACTCGTTTATCTTCACTTTCTGCTAATTTTTCATGATGAATACATTTCGACGGAGAAGGCTACTCAGCGTTTAATATAAGAAGCTTGATGGTTCATATTAAGATACTAATATACTTTATTACATAGGGTAGCACCACGTCAAAATCTATTTCAATATGTTTTAATCAACTTTTTCTATGATTTAGATTTTGGTTATTATAGGTTTCGACTGACGTACTTTAATTGCTTCATTTCGAACTTGACTTGAAAGACGCATTTTTAAATTTATATGTAGAACTCGGAAAATCTACGGAAATTAATATTAATCCCTTTATTTAAACTTCGGGTATAAATTGCCACCATGGCTATTGCCAGTAAAGATTAAACTTTAAACTTTGCTTTTGCCTTTCTGTGTTGTTTTTTTTTTTTTTTTTTTTTAAGTTTTCAATATTTACGAATTCTCTTAAAACATTCTTAATGTTACATAGAATCGACCAGTATTATGCGTAAGGTGCAGGGCGTTTTGCATATTCATTAAGTTTTAATTCTTTTGGCAGGTGTCGGTGTTCTTTTGTCCAGATTTTGTATATTCCAATGTTTCCTATTAACTGGTCGTGTGTTTATTCATTTATCAAGATTTTACAGATAATTAAGATTTAATAACATTTCTTTTCTGCTAATATTTCTCGTTTTTATAATTTCTTTAATTTCTGTTTATTTGATGGTGTACGATTCCAGAATGTCTTACTATTTATATGTATCGCATCACTTCTATATGAGGTAGTCCTAAGTTATCAAATGTCTTGGATTTTCCTTTCTTCATCTATTGAATTGCACGGTTCTTACTGCCCAATTACATTTATATGTGCTTGATTTAAAATTCTAACTTTGTTCGTTTGGTTTTCTCACTTCTTTTTCGTTTCACCGTTATTTAAGACTCTCTATGTAATGAACACTATTATTATCTCTTCTCACTCTCTATTCTCATATGGGCATTGCCAGTAATCACTAATGGCAACATCAGGTCGTCTTCTCCTTAGTTTGAATGAAAAACGTATCCACAGAGCACTAGTTTAATTCACGTACGTTGATCAATGTTGCAAATAAGTTTGCATCATAACAACGCCCGTTTACCATCGAGTTCTTCCTCTTTAGAGCTGTCGATATTCCCTGATAAATTAGTGAAAATTAACTTTTTCACCATGCAATTATAAGTGTGGTTTGTGTACTTTTCTTAAAGACTTCCTTTACAGCCGACTTTCTGCGACACTAGTATCTTTCTCATATTGCGGAGCGTGCGTCAGGTTATAGGTTTTTTTCTTGCATCTTTTTATTATTATTATTATTATTATTATTATTATTATTATTATTATTATTATTATTATTATTATTATTTCATAATATTCTGAACTTTGGGACTTTTATGAGGCTTTAGCTAAGAAAGGGATGTAGATCGATAGTGTCTGCTAAAAAAGTAGGCAGTGGAAGTTTACGTAGTGTTTAAAATGTGAAAACTGTAGAGGAAGAAAGTCTAACTCAATATATTTGTGAAAGTGATAAGTTTGAATGTTTTCCTAAATATCAGATCAATTCGGTTGACTTGAAACATTCAAGCTGTACCTTAACACTTTTGATGTTTTTAATATGCAAACTTTTAACAAAATTGGGAAAATTTCTTTTCAATCTGATTAGGCCATTCATGGTGGGTTTTCTATGACTCTAGTGTCCTCATTACAATGAGAATTGCCTTGACTTTTTTACATTTCCATAGCCTAAAAAATTCCCATTTCAGAACTTTATATTTATTTATATTCCATGTTCTGTCTCTTGCATTCTGGTACCGAAAGTACAGGTTATGTCAATGATTGTTCTCTTGTCCTTGTTTAGCACAATTATGTCAAATTGTCAATATCCAAGGGTCGTATTAGTCTGTATGCTCCTGTCTCCAAAAGTTTACCATTATCGTTTCTATGTACTACTTCTGGTTTCAATGAGAAGTGGTTGTTTATACCACTTCTCAGTGTGGGCTAATTCATAGGGTTTGCATATATTCAGTGCAGGAAATGAGCTACTTTGTCGTGTCTCCATTTATAAAAATTTATGTTGCGATAGCACAGCACATTCTGATCTAGTATACGCTAATATTGTTTTAATTTCATTACATAGTCTACACATAGATGATTCTGAAGTTTTGTCGATGTAGTGTTTGACAAATCTAGTGGCTTATTTCTGGGCTGGCATTAAACTTCTCTCAGTAGATATTTTCAGATCACTCGTGACAAACAAATTCCAGATAAATTTCTCTATATTCAATATTCTCAAAAAAAAATTACGTATTTTCTTTCTAATTTCACCTCTATTTTCAACATCTGACTCATTTTCCCTTTAAGCCTTATTTTCTTTTTCCCGTCCCAGTCTATGAAGAAGAGCCTCTTCACTTTCACAAATATATTTGGTTAGAGTTCCTTCTTCTATAGTTTTCAAATTTTAAACAATAAGTAAACCTCTACCACCTTTTTTTTTAGCAGACACTATCGATCTTCATCTCCTTTCCTAATAACAGCCTCATAAATTATAAGGATTTTACGTGTTTTTTACGTCCGAATATTTTATCCAAATACATACTCCTCAAGTATACCAGCGGTATAAAAAATGAGAGCTACTGCTTTGGCATTGATGAAATATACTCTATTTCGACTTTCGAGCTACGATGTAAGAATAATGCTTAATCTTCTGCTCTACTTGGCTGTGACCTCGTTTTTCATTTCCACGTTTTAATCTTATCGACTTTCAGAGTCTTAAACTATTTGTAGCCTTTCTCTCTCTCTCTCTCTCATACTCCCTCTTCATCTTTTTCTTCTAATCTTTATTATTGCTATTATTGTTATTATAGTAATTATCATTTACTATTATTATAGTTATTATTATTGTTACTATTATAAGATTTTTTCTTGTATTGTAAACTGGGTCCTATTAACGCATCGCCGCCACACATATTAGTGAACTTTTAGCTGTTTCAGAAACTATATGTGTTTACTGTTTTAGTATCAGTTTACCGTAGTATGTGTAACCTTTCTATCACACACGTCATCACAAAGTGCACGCTCCCTGGTTTGGTAGTGTATAAGTCATCAACATAGTGGAAGACAGAAGTGTCAATTCATTAAATAAGTTGTGTATTATTCTTAAACTACCATTCATATCTTGTTTTATTTTATTTTTATCTAAATGACATGAAACTATTCTTGCCAGCATATCCCGCATCCTATTCTCCACTTGCATTAATCTTGTCATGTTGGTCATCAGGCTCTCAGAAAATCGGACGTTATCTTCATCTCTTTTCTCAATCATACAGCCTCGTTATATATTGGTGAGCTAGCTATTTAGCCCTTTCATAAACACAGTGAAATCAAGACACCCGTGATCTTAAGATAGTGTTCCAGATATTGTTCCTTTTTAACAGCTGAGAAAGAGTGGAATCTTCCTTATGTACTACTCGTTCTAAATAAACTTATCTTATGAACAAACAAGAGGCAGACATTTTTAGATGTAACATACTGCATTTCAATTACATGAAAGTTAACCTTCAAAACTGTTTGGGCCGTATGTTTTATGACGGAGAAATACTTTATTAAATATTTATATGCAATACATATTCGAAGCATCACACTATGTGCTTGGATTAGTCGTTTTCCAACTCTTTCTGGATGTAAAGTGTGCTTTCATAGAGATGCTTAGAAATTCGCACCGTAGTGAATAATAAATAATCCATGACTGGCATCAATTTTGAACTGTAATTTGCAAAGTAAGTCTAACAGGAAGCATTAGAATATCCTCCATTTAAAAACATGTTTGTAGAAAACAAAAGCATTTGCACGCTATAAAGTGCTTAGCTTTAGAATGTCGGTATGTCGATTGTAGAATTACTCCTATTTCTAGGTCTGGAATTTGTGCGAATATACTCAACATGCTATGTTAATAAAAATGTGTATCATTTATGTGGAAACTATACACCGTTTTCAAGTTAGAACCCGGTTATAATTTGAGTTGAAAATATACAAAAAAAAACAACAAAAACATTATAATTTTACTCTCTTTCTTATGCTTTCGTTCTTATTTCACGCACCTTATATATTCATGCATATCCCCTAAAGAAAAATAGATACGTTTCTGGGAATTGATGTGTCGATTGCTTCTCTATCATTGAATATATGCCTAGAACTTTCATCCAAAAATATATATTTTTATTCATCTTTATTAAAATGTTATTTCTTGTGCATTTCACAATCAGACAATATTTTGGTTGTGGATATATGTCATAAAAATATTACAACTGAAAATGTACCTATCTTATCATATATAATACAAATGTATATTTAAGGAAATATTATGTTTAGATTTATTGTAGTCAAAGAGGGCAATATATCTCAAATATATATAAGTATTTACCGATATTCGATTACTAAATACGTTAAGCACTATGTGGCCACTGTTTGGTAAAAGTCTCGTTCTGCAGCAATCCAAAATTAGAGAAAGAGCAAAATACATAAAATAATACACAAAACTAAATCACAATTTTCTATCTGCCAAAATACGCGAATTGAAACCGAAACAGATTTAAAGCACCGGAAGTAATACTGGCAGATTTGGACACAACATCGAGATTATCAGCTACACTATCTTTGAAAATGCGTCCTGTTTATGCTAGTAACAAGCTATTAAAATTGGCAGAACGACAAAACTACTAAGAGAAATGCAAAACAGATGAAAAGAGAATGCACGAATATTCAGAACATTAAATATTCTGAAGTATGTCGCAGAATGAAAAAAACAGAAACAAAAGTTTGCAATAAGAAGGAATAGCTAAAAGCGTTAAAAGTGTAAAAGGCATCACTTCCACTACAATGAAACACCGTCTCGAGAAACATAATCGAATTGAAATAGACATTCAAAACTAACTCAAACCGATTAATCAGAATATGTAAAGAGTTCTACACCGAGCTTTAAAATACGAAGAGAGCTCAAGATACACTAATAACAGACAGAGGTGAGCCTAGTACATTAACCTGTGCATATACTTACGATAAAGCCATAGCGACCTTAGAATTTTAGTAGAATAGTAAAAATCAATATGGTAACATGTGGCTGAAATCGTTAATTGACTGGAAACGCAGATGTGTGAATATAAATGGAGAATACCTTACTTATTTAGAATTTGCAGACGATATCCTCATTAGAAAACCACTGTTATATTTTCATTTAAATCTTTTTGTTCTTACTATTAAAAGAATAGTTATGCAAATTCAGTTTCTTGCCACGTAATTTTGCATGTGTTCCTTTTCCTTTAAAGACTGAGTTCTTTCTCTCTTGCTTTAGTAGCTGTGAATTTTGTTCAAACAAATTTGAAAAGAGGTTTTGTTTTACGTCTTCATTTACTTACAACACTACAATTTATTGAACAACATTTTATTTCCCTCATGGAGAAGATCATTCGTCTGGACAAATTTGACGTATCCTCGGCAGACCCTCAGACTAGCAAGCTTTGGAGATTGTGGTATCGTAACTTTAATTACTATTTATCAATAAACCCTGATAAACTCGAAGTTCTTTATGTAAACATCGGTCCCACCGTTGCTGATGTTATCGATGGTTGTTCGGGATTTGAACATGCTGTCGAATTAATGAAAGGTGTTTACGGCAAGTTTCCAAACGTTATTCATGCTAAACATCTGCTTCTCACACCTGCAACAAGAAAACGAGACTGTCGACCAATATCTTCAGGTCTTGAATCGACTTGCCTCTGACTGTTAATTTAAAGACGTTAATGTTACTACTTACCGGGATGAATCTGTCCGTGATGCGTTTATACGTGGTCCCCGGTCCTCAGAAATACGTGCTAGACTACATGAAACTGATACGCTAACTCTCAAAGAGGCTACTCAATGTGCTAGGGCTTTAGAACAAGCTCACTTTCGTGCTGAATTGTACGCTTCCCCGATTGGAGCAGCCTCTGCTACTGCTACTACTTCTATTAGAACTAACAATGTGTCTATTTATCCTGCCGAGGAGGCCACTATTAGTAACATTTCTAATTCTATTTGTTCTCGTATGGAGTGTGGCCCTGTACAATTTTCTGCTGCCCTTCGTGCTCCTGTGGAGGGAGACGTCACTTTAAGGATGATCGCCATCATAGTCCTGCGATAAGGTATGTCGAAACTGTGGAAAACTCGGTCATTTCTCCAAAGTTTGCCGTTCTACTGTCCACATCTTCACGTTCTACTTCTGCTATTATGGTATCCCATGTTAAAGGTGGTGATAGCTTCCCTCCTATTACTAAAATTGTTGAATTAAAAGGGAAAACATTAACTGCCCGCATAGACACCAGCAGTTCTGATAACTTTATCAGTGCTTGCATTGTTAAAACAATGAAGCTGTCTACTTCAAAACGTAATTCCGTAATTTCCATGACATCATCACCCGTTTCCCTCAAACTATCTGAATATTGCACGGAGAACATTTCCTTCAATGGTTGCGAGTATAAAGAGATCGACTTTACAGTGCTTCCTGATTCCTGTATGGGTTTTTTACTCGGAGTGCATTTTTTAAAACTACATCAGAGTATCACTATTTCTTTTGGTGGACCTCAGGATATTCTAAAAATCTGCACCCCAACCAAGCTGTGCCCCTGTGAAATGGTTTTGAAACTTTACCCCTGATTGCAAACCTATTGCTACAAAAACCCGAAATTACCGTGTGGAGGATGCTTGATTCATTGAACAGGAAACTCTACAACTGCTTGAGGATTATTTAATTGAAAAAAGTTATTCATCATGGCGTGCTCAGATTTTTGTGACTTCATCGCCTAATAAAAAGAAACTATTAGTAATTACTTTCTCCCAAACTATTAATCGTTTCACCTTACTTGATGCATACCCTTTGCCTCGGATTGAGGATCTCGTTAACCAAATAGCCCAATATCGTATATTTGGTACAATTGACTTATCCAAAGGGTACTACCAGATCGAAAATTTTCCTGAAGATCGGTCCTACATGGCCTTTCAAGCTGGAAATCGTGTGTACCAATTCAAACGAATACCAATGGGTGTCACTAATTGGGTTTCTGCTTTTCAATGGTTTATGAATTATTTCATTTCTGACAAGAAATTATCTGGAACTTTTTTTAAATATAGATAATATTACTATTTGCGGTAAAACTCAGGAGGAACATGATGTTAATTTGGAATGTTTTTTTAAAGGCTGCCTCGACATATAACTTCGAAATAAACCGAGAAAAATCAAAGTTTTCACTTCATTCCATCAATTTGCTTGGGTACCAAATTTGTAACGGGACTATGCAACCAGATCCTGAGCGTTTGAAACCTCCTTTCAATTCAGATTCGACTCATAAGAGGTGTCTTTGAATATTTTCGTACTACGCGAAATGGATGCCTAAGTATTCATGATAAATTCGTCCACTGCTCGAAAATAAACAATTTCCCATGCCTCCTATAGTTATCAATTCTTTTGAAAAACTAAAGAAGAACGTTGCCGAATCGTCTGTAAAAGTTATTGATGATGAATTACCATTTACTATTGAAACCGATGTCTCAGAAAAGGCTATCGGGGGCATTCTCCTACAGGCAGGTTCTTTTCTTCATCGCTAAACCCATCTGAAATCCGACTTCACATAGTCGAGAAAGAGGCTTATACCATAGACAAGTGCGCCCAAAAATGCGGGGATTTCCTTGCTGGGAAGCACTTTTCTAATGTAACAGACCAGCAAGCCGTATCTTTTATGTTTAAACCTGCTAGCCGAGGAAAAATTAAAAATAATAAAATTATACGGTGGAAAATGGAAATTCTCCCGTTGTCCTACGACATAAAACACCATCCCGGAAGTGAAAACATTGTTGCCGATGCATTATCGAGAGTATGTGGTGCTGCTGCTTCTTCATTGGAGGAACTAAAGTTACTACACAATTCATTAATATATCCTGGAGTACAGCGCTTTTGCCATTTTGTAAGGTCACGAAATATGTCATTTTCAACTGATGAAGTTCGGCCTGTGATATCTGAATGTATGACTTCTGCCTAAAGAAAACGTCAATTCTTCGATTCTACTAATAATACACTGATCTATTCTACTGCTTCTTTCAAGTGCCTTTCCATAGACTACAAAGTACTTGTCCCGGTATATTCGACGGGATATCGTTACATATTTACTGTCGTCGATGAATACAGTCGATTTCCTTTTGTTTTCCCTTGTCGCAATGGTTCGTCGCAAACTGCAATCCAGTGTCTGACAAATATTTTCTCCATATTCGGACTCCCCCTCATTTATCAATTCCGATCGATGAACTTCGTTTATGTCGGAAGAATTCCAAAAATTGTTGATGCGACTTGGGATTGGATCCAGCAACACTACTGCATACAACACAAGAGGCAACAGTTAATGCGAGCGCTACAACGGCATTATTTGGAACACTGTTATTAGCTCTGAAATCTAGACCATTAGCCCTTAGAGCTTGGCAAAATGTTTTACAGGATGTTTTAAATGCTATTCGCTCCCTGCTGTGCACTACTACAAATCTAACTCCTCACGAACGCATGTTCAACTTTGAAAGGCGCTCTTCTACTGGTACTGCTTTACCTGTTTGGCTCTGTGACCCTGGGGAGTTATTATTAAAACGGTTTGGTAACAGGAGTAAATATGGCCCGATTGTCGAGGTAGTGGAACAGCTTGAAGCAAACCCTACACATGCCAGAATACGACATAATGATGACCGAGAAGATTGAGTAGCGCTGAGATATCTAGCTCGCTTTCCACGTTCTGAAAGACCTCAAAATCCTGCTAAATGTATTCAACCCGACATTGCAAATGCAGACCCGACCCGGTTGACCGAAACAAGTCCTATTAGTACTACACCTAATACGTAAAATGAATTTGACTATAATAGTCAGAACCCTGAGAGCAAACATTTTCAGAGGACCACCGGTCCTTCGAATAGCGAACTACCTCCATGCCGATCTAACAGAATTCGCAGACGAGTCCAGCGACTGGATTTATAAAAACAGAAAAAAACTATTTCCAATCTCTTTTACAAGTTGAGGAGATTGTTATATTTTCATTTAAATTGTTTTTTCTTACTATTAAAAAATAGATATGCAAATTCAGTTTCTTGCCACGTATTTTGCACGTGCTCCTTTTTCTTTAAAAGGCCGAGTTATTTCTCTCTTACTTTATTAGCTGTGAATTTTGTTAAATAAAACCTTGGAAAGAGGTTTTGTTTTACGTCTTCATTTACTTACAACATTACATTCACACACTTAAAGAATTATAAGATATTCTGAACGACATGTAGAATGTTATTAATAGTGTTAACCTTAGAATTAACTAAAAAAAAACACAAGATAATGTTCACTAAATATGTCACAAAAGCCGTAGTCACAGTGAAACGTGTAAATGTTGAAGAAGTTAGCAAATACATCTTCCTAAGCGAGAAAGTCTGCATACTTGGACTAAAAGTGCGAATTGTTGTCGGATTTACACACTGTCTCTAAGTAAACATTTAAGGATTAACATCAGGATTCGGTTCTGGGGTTTGGGAAAGAGTGAGTCACTCGCTCGACAACAGCACGTGTCTGCCCTCTTTTTTTCCAATCGACCACACCTGGCCTCTCGCATCCAATGTCACACCGCACAATCTGAACATCAGCAATACGAAATACTTTAAGAGAAGATGTTCACGACTCTCTTCTTTTTGGCCCTTCCAGGGAATTTTTCCCAACTTTATATCCTCCTAAAAAGGAAGAGATAGGAAAAAATAGCTTCTCCCATCATGCCCTGCCTTCCCAAGATACCCTTCGTATAGACGAAGGGCATCTTGGGAAGTCAGGGCGTGATAAGCTAGCCATCCTTTCCCTCTTCTTTCCCAAAGAGCGATGCAGATACGCCCGGTACGTCTGTTTCTCGTTTCCCCCTTTCGCATATACCCTACACGCCCCACCGATATTCGAAATCAATAAGACACTTCATAATCCTTCATCCAAGCAGGCCTCCTCCTCTCACGTTGAGGCCTCTGGGGGACAACTTCTTGGGGGATGACGTTTTCAGGTTCACTACAGACATTCTTCTCCAGTTGTAAAGAAGCACAATGTGAGCTAAGTCGAATTGGGGCGCATCGTTAGCTTCTCGGTTGATATCGGCTTCCTCTTCACTGCCATCACTGAGCACCGGCAGGGTTACACGACGCAGGTATAGGATATGCCGGGGAACGCCATTCACCATCACGTTGCTCTTCGATTGCGTTCCCGTTACGACCACCTCCCCCAGCGAGTGGTACATTTTGCATTGGAGGGAGGCTTCACCCACACCTCCCCACCCATTTTAATGGTAGCTTCTTCACCCTCAATCCCTACCGTTTTGTTGCACGGATTCCGCCAATTATCTGCGAAAATGGCTTTATGAGGCACAATTGTCTCATCTTGTCTGGTTTTCGGTGAGATGTTGTACCAAAACACCGCCTCCATGGGTGAAATGTTGCTTTTTGTTTTCGCAGCAGCCTTGATGGTGCAATGATTCCTTTCCACTATCACATTGCCAATCGGCCGATACGCTGCCCTAAAAAATGCCTTACTACCCACCTATCACACACCTCTTAAAAGACTTCTAATCGGAATTGTCCATTAATAGTTCCTTAACCGGCCCTCTTTCCAAAAATATTTCTTCGATGACCCTTCCGATCGCCCATGCAGCTTCTGCACTGATCTCTCTCCATATGGCAAACTTCCCCGGTCCACAGTCGACCATCGACAGATACAGCTTATGGCGATAATGGGTTACATCAATGGTCAATCGCTTCCAGTCCTCCGCAATGTGTAACTCTCCTGTTTCGTGTCTTGACGGTCTGGGGTTTATCGATTGGAACCCCTGACAGTGATCCACTACCTCCCTGACCTCCTCCTCGGTGGTTGGCGAGTAAACTTCTCTTGCCAGGAATAATGTCCGTTCTCAACCAAAGTGGTGCATTTCATGTAACTTTTTAACTTCCTCCCCTGCATAGCATACCGAGGAAACCTCCTTTCCCTCTTGCAACCAGGCCTTCTTTACCCGTGTCATCGAATCCGCCATGTTCTTTTCCAATGGGACCAGCACTACAGATACCTTCAACTGGAAGTCCGCTATCAAATCTGCGAGTGCTCCGAGCCTGCGCTTGATCAGCATTTCTGCACCACCTCTTGTCCTAACTCTCTTATCGCCAGTCACTGCCGACCTGATCTATGAAGCACCGTTGCCGAATCGGATTTCATTTTAATTGTTTTCAATCCCCACTTCAGGGCCAGATTGATTCCTTTCATAGCGGTCTCCAGTTACACCTCCCATCTCTAATACGACACCCAATGCCAGGCTGCTGGCGTACCATTCCCCCTTCACTGGGTCTTCTTTCGTCACTCTCGCGATGATTTCTTGTAGCATGTTCGTGACCTCTTCGTCACACGGCTCTCCCAGCCATCACTGCCCGTTTGTCGTTTAATAAAGCTGCACGCTATCCTGAGCCAGCCGGCGATTTGATAGTGTCCCACCAGTCTCCCGCAGACCGAGAAGAGTTCTCGTTTTGTCAGGTCGGTTCCGACTTCGGGCTTTTTATTCCCTCGTCTAAAGACAAGGCTTCCTTTGCCATCTCGACATAGTTTTCAACCCCAACGCCGCTCCTCAATCTAGGGACTCCGCCGGTTTTTCAGGCAATCCATACCTTTCGATATGGCCTCTCACTTCCTCCGCTGTCACCTCTGCTTCATCCACGAGAATGTCGTCAATGTACGAACTAGTGGCCTTGTCCACTGTGCAGCACGGCAGTCATAATTTTTGGGGCTGGGCTCAGCCCAAATCCTAATCTCGTCAGGCAATACATATTCCCCTTGTACCGGACCAACTGATGTTGCCAGAGTTTTTCATCTACATGGATCTGGAGATAAACTGACTTCAGGTCGACAATCTTAGTGGCCCGCATTATCCTTCTCCATTTCCTCATAATCTCTTCGCATACGTCAATCCCCTTTTCATATGTGGCAGGCTACGTGTCTGTTTCATTCTCTGAACTCTAGTACCGGTCTAACTTTGTTCTTGGTGGGTTGAACAACCGCCAGTAATGGTAGCACTCCTTTTTCTTCCCCTGTCCACGGTTTCAAAATTCCCTCTTCTATCCACCTCTCCCTTCTTACTCGAATCCTTTTCTTATTTCTACACGCAGTATTTTCTTCTAGCAGCTTACTTTGTGTCGTAGTTCCGGAGGCCCGGAGATCCATTTCCATTCCACCGTCCACCTCTCGCCATCGAACTTTGCCAGGAAATCCTCGTCCTCGATGCAGCAAGCCTCCGGTTTTTGCGTTCTGATGTTTCTATCACCTTCCATTCCTGCCATTCCTACTGGGTCGAGGCGTCCGAAAGTTACTTGGCCTCTCCTAAACGTAGCGCCCACCCCAATTTGTTGATCGCACTTACCCCTTAAACTACATCAACATCACCGACCAGACGATCCAACACCAGGGCTCGCAGTCCAATAGGCTCACCTTGCACCAGTACTTCAGTTGTTGTCTCTCCTAGGCATTTCACCTCCCTGCCATCCACGGTCTTAATATTCCTGGCTCCGCTTCATGATCTAGCGACATTCTTCGCTACCAACGTCGTAGTGCAGCCTGTATCAACAAAGGCCATGGTTCTCTTACCATTGACTACTACCGGTAACTAAGGCAACGTTTTGTTGTGCGCCATTTTCACATAGAAGGAGGAACCACTGCCGCAATGGTTCTCCTTCATTCGTGTCCCTGGTCCCGCGAAGCGACGCAATAGCAGCTAATGTGCCCCACTTGTCCACATCGGTAGCAGGTCACCCTCCCCCCGGTCTCGGCTCTTTGCAGTCCTTGAGCAGGTGAGGAAACTGGCACCGGAGGCATTTGATGGCAGGTCTCCCCTCCTGTCGCCTCGCCGCCTGTATTTCGTCATTCAATTGGGGGCGCGTGCAATTATTGATCTCGAACATCACGGAGGCGTGTGGGGTATATGCGAAAGGGGGGCAGAGACAGGAAAAATAGCTTTTCCCATCATGCCCTGCCTTCCCAAGATGTTCTTCGTGTATATAAATGAGCTAGCCATCCTTTCCTTCTTCTTTCCTAAAGACCGATGCAGATACGCTCGGTACATCTTTTTCTACCCCCCCCCTTCGCATATACCCCACAATATAACGTTATGAAGAATGGCAACCTGCATATGAATATTAAACAAAAATGTTGTTGTGGGTATTTAATAATGCAGCGTAATAAAAACAGAATTATATAATGAAATATGAATGGCATTATGGTCGAGTAAAACAAAAAAAAAAGATTCTAATCAAAGACAATATTATTAATTAGATCATCACTACCCTATGGTCAGCAAAACATAGAAAATGTAGATCATGTTTCGAGTTATGAAGACGCATATGGACATCTAGAGTGATAAAATAAATGCTAAGGTAATAGAAAAACCTAGACGAAGGCCATAAAGAGGAACTCAACCGCGAAATTAATGAGGAAAAAACAAGGTAGAAGAAAATCGGGGAAAGGTTCTTACTCAAGGAGGGATTGCACTAATATACATACATTCATAAAGGATTAAGCAAATGCATCCTTATGCTTTGATTGTGTCGTGAAATTATATTTAAAAGAAAAGTGTACAATAAATACAAAAGATACTAAAATCGGAAATCGGAAATAATAAAGATCTCCAGAAAAAGAAACTACAAGATAACACACAAAAAAACGAAGAAAAACAACACTATAGCAGGTTCCAATTTGACACCTCTTCGATTAAATTTATCAGTTCAACAGCTGCCCATATCTGCCCGTTCTCCAAAACCATCGTCGAATCTTACTCTTTAAACCCGTCACTTGTACTGTGTAATTTGTCAAAACCTGCTGTTTTCAAGTGTATGGCTTCTGACCCTAAATGGATAAGTGTTTTCATCAGCAGTTCCCTAATCTCTACTTTTTATATTATGTCCGAGACAGGCATAACGACTTTTCTCCTCGAGATACTTTTCTTTTTGCAAGATCTTGTCAGATTTGCCCGCTTTTACCACCTTTCTGAGTGTCATGTCCTCGAGTGTTTTTTTCAGGGATTTCGCTTTGTTTTCATTCGCTTGTTTTTCTTGCTTTTTAATAAAATTGGTCGCATTGAAAAGATTTTCTGAGTAATCAGCTCTTGCTTGTGCAAGGTTTTTCCTATAAACCTTCTCCTAGATAACCATAATTAATTCTATTCTAACAGATTATACTTAAATATCCTCGCTCCGTTATTCTTTGACCTCACTATATGAATATGGTCATTGTACAAATATTGTCATTGTATGTACGTACTTGTGTCAATCTATATCATGATATGCTGAATATAAAATGTTCATGTAAAAATATACCGAGTTTTGTCAAAAATCAAGGTTTATGTACGAATTATTAATTTGAAAAAAGAATTTCACATTTGCACTCAAGTTAAGTTATCTGAGGCAGTGAACGCTGTTAATTAACAACTTCCATTGCATTAAAATTGCAATCTTCCAGCTGTTAATTTGTTAAGATGTGTTATTATTTTAATCAATTATTAATGACTGTCTGGCTTCGATCAAGTGTAATTCAGCGATAGAATAGCAAACTAGCTAGCTAAAGAGGATGTTATTGCTGTCAACAAGTAATGAGACAAGCCGGGTTATACGAACATTTTATGACTTAGTGCATTATCTTTCGCAGATTTTGTGGCAATTTTACTACAATACATAGCTAGCATGAAATATCAAATCGATTGCTGAGATAGAACCCACTGTATTTCTCTGAATATTTTTTGCTGTTTATGCTTATGGAGGAAGGGTATTCGCAACAAGAAAATATGGCTCACTTCCTATCCCTTTGATGTAAGAGGATGTTAAGTCTTAACCTTCTGAGTAACAGAGAGAGAGACACATGTTATACGAACTAACATAGAGAGATAGAAAGAGTGATTACTGTAGTACCTTAACCACTACGGAGGAGGGTTGATAATCAGTACGTAGGGGCATGACCATAAAGTTAATTTCAGAAAATAGATACTTCACATTTATGCAATAGTTTTAGTCCTCTAAATTATGGTGTAAGCAATAATGATTTTTTTTGTAATTAAACCTGAAACTACGTTTAAGTTATACTGTGTAGTTTGAGAATCAAAACAACAACTACTATTTGAGTTTAGCGGTAAATAAATTATCATCGTTCGAAGACAACAAAGGACGTTTTATTTTTGGGTTTCACCAAATTGGAGTCAATGTAAGTGTGTTACTGTATTGTTTTAATTTCAATAAAACTATTATTAATTTTGTTATTATAAAATATGGTATACATTTTAAACCAAACATATTAATAATATTATAACTATTTTTAAGCAACACATATTAATATAACCATTTTATAGAAAAAAATAAAGTAATATAACTATTATATTAATAAGGAAATGAAACTTATTTCAGTAAAACACAATACAATTATATTTTATTTATGACTGAAGCAAAACTTCTATTTAAAATTTGCTCATGTGTTTGTGCATTTTACTTATTAAGACACTTCGTTTAAGTGAAAGGTTTGCGAAGGCAATGCACGATTTAATCTACAATGATATTAAAATAGTTATTTCTGATTAATGTTGAAACCAATTTTCATAATTTAGATGAATAGGTAAACAATAAGCATATCAATGACATATTTTATTAATAAAACTAGACCGTAGTTAAATTATGGAATTAGTATAATTTCAACTGCTACGAGGTGATTTTATGCGAGTAAACGAGTTCTAAAATATATTTCGAAATAAAACCTCTCCCTTAAATAGTGCATATTTCAAATCGTATTAACACTGTGTGAACTTTACTCTACGAAATTTTTACATTTTAGTCTACGCACATAAGATTTGCATATAGAAGAAAAGATTTATCTACTAAATATTATTTTTTCTAATTTATTTGAATCTTTAATAAAATAGTCTACTTTGTCGAAATGTGATTTAAATTTAATCAGTTGGAATAATAATGATAAATTTAAAGAATTTGAATATAATTTCTGTATTAATAATTATAAATATAAAGAAATGTAAATTACGTATGACAAAGTCACCTTAAAACAAAATATACAAGATTATTTTCTTATAATTGTGATCTTAAAATGTTTATGCAAACACCGTAGACACATATTTAAATTAGTTGACAAAATAATAAAATATTTACTATTGTATAAGAATAAATAAATAAATTACGACCACAGCTACTACTAATAAAAAAATCAGAAACCAACACATATAAATAACAGCCACTAAAAAGTACCTCGAATATCGCAATAGAAAAAGAACTAAAACCGAATACGAACAAAGAAAAACAAGGAAACATAAATCGTAAATAATTAAGTAAAGCATGTCCGCTAAAATATAGCAACAACAAAACATCATCATCATCATCATCATCATCATCATCATCATCATCATCATCAACAACAACAACAACAACAACAATGGTAATGCTGATAATAATAATGATAACAATAATAATAATAATAATAATAATAATAATAATAATAATAATAATAATAATAATAATGATGATGAAATGGCAACGTCTTGATTTGCTGGCACCGTGAAGTGTTCAGAAAGACGTTACAGAATTGTTATTTCACAGAACTCCGAATATTTTATGCGGGACAGAATTTTCGACGTAAATTTCACCGAATTCCCATGCAAGCTTTTTAACTCTCGGAAAACAGCTCTGCATGTTATTAATCCTGAGAGTACTGTAAGATATGGATGCAATATACCTTTTTTAATTAACACTTGCTACATTGGTTCTTGCTGAAAGATGATTCATCAACAGACTATGGCCTGACTCAAGATTTATAAAGACAATATATATATATATATATATATATATATATATATATATCACCAGTCAAGGTACAACGGACTTACTCTTTTGAGTAGATTATTTCTTTTGTCATCAATCGAAATTTCGAAGCTAATTAACATCTCCCTTTTTGCATGGAAATAGCTAACATCAAAACAATTACTTATTTGTGATTTTCTGACTGGTTTTATATACAAAGAAAATACAATTTTCCTATATATGGCTTGTGGAATTGTATTCACTAGAAAAAGATCTAGCCGGCATTACGAATGCATAACATAGTTGATATTGGTTCATTTTCTTTTCAGATTTAATATGTTTTATCTCTTTTTAAAGTGTTTTAAAATGTTTTATTAACTGTTTGTTCTTATATATATATATATATATATATATATATATATATATATATATATATATATATATATATATATATTCCTATAAATTCGTTTTTCTTTTGTGCGTATTGATATTCATATTAAAGCCCCCTTTTTCTATTATATTAGTATTTATTTGCTTTCCCACCAACGCAAAATGTGACACAAGGTCATTTTTAATGTGGGGTTATACCAGCCCCCCGAAAAAAAGGCAAAATAGGCACTCTGGTTGTGACCAAAAATTATAATTGTCCCAGTATAGACGGTGTCATCTCCATTGACCGGGACAAATAACCTTAAGTGCAGCATCTGCAGAACAGATATTACAATTTGATCCGTGCCCGAAGGCCAAGAACAGCAGGGTGTTTTTTGCTCCCCCACCGAGCAAATTAGGCACGCGGCCGATTTTAAATGTGAGGAGTGAAAGGGAAATGGGCACCAACTCCCCGGGGAATAGGGGAGCTGGATAGTGACAATTGGTATGAAGGGTTGCCCCTACATTGACCAAGATCTTATATGTAGGCTTGTCCCTACATATGGTTTTTGCTTGAAGTAGCTTGAAGTAGCTGTCGGGACAGATACTACACTTTGATCCCGGTCCGACGGCTAAGAACAACAGGGTATTTATTTGCTTCCCCACAAATTAGGTACAAGGCCGTTGTTTAATGTAGAGTGGTAAGGGGAACTGGGAACCAACTCCCCGGGGAGTAAGGGAGCTGGATAGTTGCAATTGGTATGAAAGGTTTTCCCAACATTGACCAATAACTGATTGCCGCAATGACCTTATATGTGGGGTTGCCCCACATATAAGGTCATTGATTGCAGCATCTGCCGGAAGAGATACTACACTTTGAGATATTAAATCTTTTATTCCAGAAAAAATGCACATGAACAAAAAAACTTAGGCACAAGACGAACTCAAAAGAGGGGAAAATGGGGGTCGTGGGTCATTCTTGTCACTCTATAACTAAACAAAATTTCTCTTAGCTAGAAACTTCTTTTACCATAATATCGCATTCGCCCTTTCGTACTTGGGGGCGTCCTACTTAGCATCCAATTTTTGAAACATTTTTTATTAGCGTGTAAAAACAAAAAAGATTGCAATAAAGTTAATACAATAATTCATTTATGTCGAGGGCGGATCCTGGTCAAAGGCCAAGAACACCCCAAAAAAGTAACCCTCTTTTGTATTTATGTATTTACTTGCTTCCCCATTAAAGCAAAGTAGACACAAGGTCGTTTTTAATGTGGGGTTAAACAAGCTCCTCTAAAACAAGGGTAAAAAGGAGGAACTCTGGCAGCATCCCAAAAAGTAGTAATTGTCTCAGTATAAAGGTTTCCCCCTACATTGATAATGGACCAATTAACTTATGTGAACCATCTGCAGAACACATACTACATTACATCCCGGTCCGAAGGCAAGGAACAACAGAAAAAAGGCAAGCCTCTTTTCTATTTATGGTATTTATTTGCTTCCCCACGAAAGCAAATTAGGCACAAGGTCGTTTTTAATGTGGGGGAAAACCACCTCCCCTAAAAGTAGGGTAAAATGGGTGCACTCTGGCTGTGACCAAAAATAATAATTGTCCCAGTATAGAAGGTTTCCCCTCCATTGACTGCTACAAATTATCTTAAGTGCAGCATCTGCAGAATAGATACTCCACTTTGATCCCGGTCCGAAGGCTAAGAACAACAGAAAAAAGGCAACCTGTTTTCTATTTATTTAAAAAGAAAATACAATTTTCTTATGTTGCTTGTGGAATTGCATTCACTAGCAAAAGATCTAGCTAATTTGCATATTCTTTTAAACATTCATTTTAATTATTTCCCTATAAGTTGCTTCGGTTTTCTAGTGGGATAATAATCTTTAGTTAACTATTACCTGTAATTATATTCATGCAGATATTCTACATGATTTATACTTGCATCATATTTGCTTAAAAAGTGTATAGTAAGCACAAAATTGTGCCATATATATTTATGTATATGTATATATTTTTGTTTAATAAAATTTACCTACCAAACTCCTCCTAGAGAATTTGTTCTACAAACATGAAACTTCATATATAAGGTATTTGATTCCATGCAAAACTTTATATTTGGGTTTTAGCCCGGAAAACTGGTACAAAAGTGTGAAAATTTAAAAAAATGAAATTCGACAGGTGAAGGTCGAACGCCAGCATTACGAATGGATAACGTAGTTGCTATTGGTTCATGTTTTAATTTTAAGCCTTGCAGTAAACATTTTTCCATAGCCCAGTCATTGGCGGCAGAGACAAAGTAAATCGTAAGCTGAAAGTATTGGTTTCGATTCTCGGTGGTGGCGCATGAGTCTTTTTTTATACTGTTTAAACCATTACTATATATTGCATCTAATCTATCTATCTATCTATCTATCTATATGTATATCTATAAACGTGAAAAGGTATGTCTCTCTTTTCTCTATGGTAGTTAAGGAATACTATAATACAGAAAGGCATTGCTTTACATATTCACACTTTTTAATGTATACATATGCACATAACCTTATGAACAGTCCATAAAGCCTGAGCAAAACGGAGCGGAACTGCTAGTATATATATGTATGTATGTATGTATGTATGTATATATATATATATATATATATATATATATATATATATTCTACCTTCAATTACATTAAACCAAATCCACACAATACCGCAAGAAAGAGAAATAGAACTAGGAAAATAATTTGGTTCAACCCTCCTTCAATACAATGGTCAAAACAAAACTTGGCACTAAATTCTTCCAACTAATAAACAACAACTTCCCACTCAGCCACGTACTACACAAAATATTCAACAACAACACTATTAAACTCAGCTACAGTTATCCGGACAACCTAGAACAAATAATCAAAAAAACATAACAGAAAAATACTTAACAAAAATGAAAATACAAACAATACAAACAAGAACAAGTGCAACTGCAACAACAAATCGGAATGCCCACTTAATCAACAATTTCTACAAACAGAAGTAGTATATAAAGCCACAATCGCACCTAAAGAAACCCGAAATGACAAAAAATATTATATCGGCCTGGCCGGCACCTCATTTAAGGATAGATTCAGAGTACATAAATGCTCCTTGACAAACCCTAACAACCCTAAAAAACCTCACTCACTACCCACTATCTACATCAAACCCAAAATAACCTTACACCAACCATTAAATGGGAAATTCTTAGAAAATCTAGCACATGTACATCCATAAACTCCCCATGTCTCCTCTGCCTAAACGAGAAACTCCTTATCTCCAATTTTAAAGACAGAGAGTAATTACTAAACAAAAAACAGGAAACCACCATAAATTGTAGGCATTACAAATCCCACCTCCTTAGCAACTATACGCCTCTCTAAAACATACCTTAGACAACACCACCTTAAATCCCCCTATTTATATATCCAATACAACCACCCACCATAACTACCATGACATACACTCAACCAAACCCCCTCAACCAACTCTGCCACACCACCTTACCCCCTTCTCCTAAGAATCCCCCTAAATCCAAGAAAATAACACATACTCTCAATCACCACCAAATCTAAACACCACATAACCTCATCCCACATAACCACCCAATAATCGGCATCAATTCCCCCCCTAGCCAAACCCCTGCCCAACCCCAACACACCCTACATGCAACCTCCACGACTCAACACGGAAATTGTTTACATATAACAGGTAAGTGCACATGGAAATGTACAACCAACCGATGCCTCATATGCATAGACGCATACCTTTGAGTGTGACACCCCAATATAGCTTTCCGCCTAAACTAATCGATAATACCATAAAAATACCCCAACTTAGAACAATAACTACATCACTCAATCCTTATATAAACCACCCATAACTCCTCCCCAAAATCCATAAACATGGCTACCTAGGACCACTATCCCGGGTACGTGGGCGATTATTAATGCGTATGTAAGTATATGTGGATGAAACCCGTGCCCACATTTACGGCATGTCACGATATATACCCGTATGTATATGCGTGCGCACATATCTGTGCCTGAGGGAGTGTGGGTATGTATCTTTTCAGATGTATATAACGAGAGCATATGTGTCTGCATATGTGTATGCGTGTATGCATGTATATTTGTGTACATGGATGCGCGTGGGAACGTGCATCTTTAGGCTATAATTATATGCGGAGGAGTACGCCGGCGCGCCCATGTGCACCCACAGCTAACCAAAAAAAACCCACTAATGAAAATGAAAACATTATGTATAGAACCCTAAGAATGAGTTTATGCTCATATCTATGTAAAACCATGTCTACATCGAACGAAAGTATTGCGCCTATGTACCCACAAAGATTCAAATCTATCCAGACAAATATGTCTATACCAATAACTGTCTGTATAACTGGGTGTGTATGTTCGTGTATGTACGCACGTGTACAACCACGTGGGCGTCCTTATGTACATTGGGTACCGATGTATATTAGCACGTACCTGTGTATGCTTGTGTGGATGTGAAAGTATATTTCCCGCTGCCTGCACTCCATATAGTGTGGAAGAGCGTGCAGCTATGTATATATGTCGATGTATGTGTTCACGAGTATTGGTATATGTATGTGCGTATGCGCCTGCATGTATGCGTAGGGTGCAAGTATGCCCGAATCAATATGCGCATATGAGCCTGTATAATCACCTCCTTGTGGGCAGGGGAGTCGATGTCTGTATGTATCTGTGTATGAGCGCATCCATGCCTACGCACGCGTACCCAAATTTTAGCACCTTAAAGAAAATTTTACGTAAGCAAGAACAACGCGGATGTCTATGCATGCAGACGCACATATGTGCAAATATTTGCACGCCAGGGCGGGGATGTATGTGTATATGTGACCATTTCTTTTAAGTATATATGTGTGTATGCGCGCATATGTGCACCCGTCTCCGCAATCGCTAGCTAACACTCTTCAAACAATTAACAACAAAATAAAAACTAAAAATAAATAAACCGAATCACAGCCCCCCCGCCTCCAAACATAAGAGAACACCCAACAGGTCAAGACATACTTAACAAGAAATCATCTCACCAACGAGGCGCATAAATACTTTAACATTAAGACTCGAATTCTAAAGTAACCCCTTCCCCTCCATGTATCCCTATGCCCTAAGCCACACAAGAAATAAATATCCCAGACCCTCCCCCACAAGTTCCTTAAACCCCAGAACTAAAACATTACTGACATACAAAGCGCCCCTTCCCACCTTCCCCCCTTGTTCCCTTCCTCTCTTTCTTCCGCCATCCTCGCACCCCCTGACCTCATTCACTCTTTCACTCGTTCATCCCAAAATAGCGAACATTTCTGTAAAAGTCTGAGGAAGCTACAGATGGCAAAAAAAACAGCCGAGTAGCTGAAACAAGTATTGAGCACTTTCTTCAGTGTTTATTGATTAACATTTCCACTAAATATATATATTTCATTAGAGTTTTTTCTTAAATTTATCATTTCATAAGTTGAAAAGCTACAATAAACATCCATATGAATGCTTTGACCTTAATTGCTGATTTCAAAAGGCGAAGAATTAAAAGTTAAATAATTACATATATTTTATATATATATGTATGTATGTGTGTATGTATATATACATATATATATGTATATATATGTATATATATGTGTATATATATGTGTGTCTCTATGAATTTTATTAGAAATATATTATTATAATATTATATTTAAACCAATTTCAGATTTATAATTTTATTCTATTTTATTTCTATCTTTAACCCATATTAATTTTCTTATCAAGTAAATGCATACCTTTATTTTAATTTTTTTTTCCAGATACATCTGCCTTACTTTTAATGCTAGCTTTATTGATGGTGTCTTTTACATATATTAAACACCCTTCCCAATACTTTGCCTATGAGGAAACTTTGTTTGTTAAAAATACTATATGTAAAAATTATTGTCCGTGGCTTAATGTCTGCCACAATAAAAACACTGTTTCCCGAAACGATCGTACAAATTATTGATTTTGTTGTTCTTCCTTCTTGTACAACGGATTTTTAATTTAAGTCTAATTTGAATTTTAAATTATCAATCACATTACTGTATATATATATATATATATATATATATATATATATATATATATGAGTTAATATTACATATCCTACGATACGTTAAAGTATTTATATAAACTATGCATATTTTAATATTATCCATAATAAATACTATATACGTGTGTGTGTTCGTGTGTGCGTGTCTGTTATGCTATTGATCCACCAACATCTTTCTCTCAATCTCTCTCTCTCTAATATATATATATATATATATATATATATATATATATATATATATATGCCTGTGTCTGCTCGTGCGTATGTGTGCAGGCGCTTGTATTCTATGATTTTACTTTCACTATTTGGTAATGATATCGACAAAATTCTGGCACAATATCCTGCTTACAACATTTTTCCTCAAGCTATGTTCAGCTAACAATAGTCAACTATTCCATTTACATTAAATGGTGAAGCAAAATCGAAATACTAACTTTTCGTTCAGTTGTAGATCATTCGCATACTCTTTCGAATTATTTTTCTTCTCCCGATTCTGTCTCTTCTCACGTTATACAAAACTCATACATACATTATAATAGTAGGAAGCATATACAAGTACCACACACACACACACACATATATATATATATATATATATATATATATATATATATATATATATATATATATATATATATATACTTCACTTAATCACATAAATTAATATACCAAAGTATTCGTTTATGCGTAAACTTTAAGTATTTACTTCAACAGTGCTCAATATTAGGCTGAGCTAAGTAGAAAATTATAAAACTATATGGCAATTAATTGCACAAACTATTCCACGTTTCATCCATATTTTTATAACTTACTAAATATATATATATATATATATATATATATATATATATATATATAGGAATATGGAAAAAGGAAGAAAAATCCTGTGGTCTTCTTCGAAAATATGCAACGTTACGTCTCGTCCCAATTTCGGTGGACTTCCTCAGGAGAATGATAAGGATGAGTGACGAAAAAATATACCAAAGACGAGAGTAGAATCTTATGAAAAGCGATATATTTATATAGTTTATGTACATGTAGAAAAAGGGATTAAAATATAAGTGTGCAAGGCGTACGTAAAACAGAAATTACAATCTTTGCCCAGTTTACGCAGGCTCTTAATGAAATGGTTCGCCTAATGCTTATGCTAATAATAGGCGTTTAGAAATTATCTCATTTTTAGGCTTTATGTATATAGTGTCCAGTACGTCGATTGCTTCTTCTTAAATAACGCAATCCCAGATAATTTCGTTGACTCTGTGAGAGAGTAATTATTCATGAGTGCACGCTTATTGATTGGACCTCCCGGTCTTTCTGAATGTAGAACCGCCATGAAATTTGTAAATGTCTCCCGCCAATGTTTCCAACACTTGTCGAGAGAATCACTTTCTGGATCTGTGTTTAATCGCTCCGATCGCATACATTGTTTCATTCTTAATTGAATAAATTATAATGAAAACAGGACAATAGATTCCGTCTAGTAATCATTTATTCAATTAATAATCTTACTACTTGTCTACTTGACAAATGAAAATATACATCTTTTTTTAGCATGGATTAAAAAGAGGAGATACTCCAACTTTAGATCAAGCAGTTTAGTTTTACGTATTGTCTTGCTATTTCATTTTTTGTTCACAACAGAGAACTGTCTAAATTATCTTCTATATCTTCCTTTTAACACACGAGTATAAAATGCAACAGTAATTGCTGCATTTTTTTTCTTTGTCTGTGCTTTGATTATCCCTCTAATTCTACACTTCATAAAACTGCTGCCATTGTTCCTACTTTACTCTGGAGGATTTAAAAAATAATCGTTCATTTCCTAATGTTTACATGGATAGAACTAAAATTTAAACAATTGCAGCTGCCCCGACAAAAATAAGATGAAACACAGCAGAAATTGAAAGAAATGCAGTAACTGTACCAATAAAAATAAGAGAAAAACAGTAACAATTGTTTATCGAGGTATATAAAAAACACATATAATTCCAACTTTTTACACTTTATAAAAAGGAACTACAGCAAAAACAACCTCAAGAATTACTTGTAAATTCATTAAATGGCTCTAAAACTCTTACAAAACAATATTTTCTCAAAAAACAATCTATAACCCGAGTAGAAACATCTAATTACTTACCATAGAACGACAGACATTCGAGGTCTTTTAGAGGTGCTTGAAATATTTTTTTACGTAAACTGTGAACAATGGCTCAGTGAAAAAGTTATGCCCACTATTAAGGAAACTATAAACTGCCAAAGATAACAGGTTGCTAGACTTAATATTACCCATGAAAATCTAAAACATGGATTTATCAGAGACTATTAAGCTAGTATCGGAATTATTACTGCCACATAAACTCTGGAAATGCCAGAACATAGTCAAGTATAACTAGCAAGATGTTCTAACGTTTGCAACATCAATTAAAACTCTGCAATTATTTTAAACTAGCCGAGCTGACTGGCGATAATTTTAAGGGTTTAATATTTGCACAAGGTCTAATATCAATAGAAGACACCGTATTCAGACAACGGATGCTAATCAAGCTTGAAAACGGACGCGGATTTACTCTTCAAAAATTGGCAGAGAAATGTCAAAGAGTAATTTCTGTCAAGTGTGATTCAAAATCGATCGACGATTCAGGTGTTGCTAAGAACAGAAAAAAATCAGATGCAATCCAGCCGCCTATTCCTCTCAAAAAGATAAAAGGAAAAGTCCATGTTCTACATCCCGCAATAAACAAAATCGGAATAGGTTAAAGAAATCGCCGAATCCTCTCACCATTAAGTTAAATGTCATTGGACGAATTTTTGTCCAGTCAAAAAGAAAACATATTGAAAAAAGTGTAATAAAAATGGTAATGATTTACCGAAGGGCTGATACGCCAACAACACGAGGAAACACAAAAGTAAAACCAGCCACGCTCACTCAGACAACATAGTCGATAGATATTTACAAACTATCTGACTGTTAATATTTTCAATAAATCCAGAAAAATCCAGCTTGACTTGGCTTACGATCTTTTATCCATCAACCAGCGTACTTGACAACAATTAAACAAGCCGGCCATTTTAAAGACAGATAAAACAGCCAACTTCGTAACTGGCGAGAATATAAACATCTTAAGCAAGGTAACCTTTACAGTAATATTAAACAAAGTTTACAAAAAACCGAAAGCCTACGTAGTAAAATGTCGGATAACTAGTGCGGAACAGATTCGATGGAAAATTCAATCTATTGGATTGTCCAATGAGTAACTTTTGCCCCAAAGTAAGAAATATAGTGTCCACTTCGGTAAACCTCATAAAAGTACTTAAACGACGATTTCCCCATTTTTTTTCTGACAGTTTTGAAAATGTTCTAAATTAAAAGCTAAGCTTAAGGTGAAGGACAGTGCTCAATCTATACCCAAGAAGAAACAGAATGTCAATTTCGCTGCTTTTGAACAAATTAAAGAAGAATTAGACTTGAACTAGCAGGTATTCTGTAAAAAACAAAAAAAATCCGCGAATGAGTGGAGTCTCCGGTCCAGGTAAAATAAATAAGTCCAACCAAATACGAATATGCAAACATTTTCGACAGGATCACCATTATGCTCTCCCAAGCCACGAAGAAAAATTTTAGCAAATTAAACTCTTCTCCAAAATTGGCCCCACAGACACATAACTTCAGAGAGAAATTGATGAAAAAAATTCTAATTTTCCCTGCATAAACGCACCTAGAGGGTTATAAAAATACTACAGACTGGCTGTGGGGCAGTTTTGCGTCTGCAATTTTCCAGCATATTATGGATAACGTGCTGGGCGACCTTGATTACGCAATAAAATGTTTAGCTTATATACTAGTGACCAGTACACTACGACAGAAAACGGGGACCATAAAATAAAGCTATCCCAGAAGTTACAGGTATACGAGTTTAATGGCTAAGGAGACACAGTGTAACTTGTTCTCACAAGATATCAAATATGTAGGTCAAATTATAAATAGAGACCGTCGTCAGCTGAATCTGCCACGGATTACGTTGAAGACTTACAAAGTTGACTTGGCCTAGGGCTTATTAATTTAAGTAATGAACTTCAAAAAAAAAAAAGAAGAAAAACCATGGTTATGGACACCTGGGCGCAAAAAAGATTTCGAAATATCAAGTAAACGATTACTTCAGATCTCTCCCTCTTTGATCGTTATATCAACAGCATAGGGGAAAGTGATGCAAGCGCATATTGCATCAGTGCTAAGTGCTCCAAACCTTCCAGATGATCCGCGAAAAGATGTAGCACACGCTTCTAGATATCTACTACCAGCGGAGAAGCAATATTCTTAAATAGAGAAAGAGACTCTAGGAACAATATTCGCTGTCACAATGTTTCCTAGATACCTACATAAAAAGCAGTTCATACTACAAACAAACCATAAACTCTGATAAGTAATTTTGGGTCCTAGAAAGATCTGCCAGTTGATACTGCATATAGATTGCTTCGTTTCAAAATAATTCTCTTAAATTACAACTTCAAAATCGAGTTCCTTACTTCTAAAAACATTTGCCATGTAGAAAGCTTATCACGGCTCATTCCCCAAAGTATGGAACTTTTCGAAGATTATATAATTGCTGCACTAAGGAAAAATTATAATTCAAATTTTAGTATGTCATTACGGATGATAATGATTACCAGTTGTCAACATTTCAGCTTTTCACAGTTGTTATTTCTAAAAATTATTAGGTTTTAAAATTTTTCCCCTTAGTTTTGGACGCTACTGTACATACATTAATTGCGTCTAAACACCTGACTGCCTAGTGTTGAATTGGTCGTGAGAAAATCTCCTTCCAATTCCGTTCCCTTTTCTTTTGAATAACTTATTCTTAAAGCGTCCTGGTATTTCACGCTTGGTATTTGTGTGAATATATTTAATGCATTCAATTAATATTCATCTAGGCTTGGGCTTAAACACCCCGAAAGCCAATCAAAAATAGAGATGATTTAGAATACAGAAATAATTCACCATGAGTCGAATAGCATTCAAGTGTTTTTATTTAATACAAAGCAAATAAACGATTATGCACGTAGTCAGAAATAATGCATAATTATTAACGCCATGAATGATGATTAATTCTCATTTTAGAATATAAAAGAATAAACGGGAGACGTGAAGCATTGAATAGAAAGGAAAACAATATACAGAATAGAAATAAGAAAGATAAAGATAAAGAACGGAAAAAAAATGAAAGGAACAACGAACGAAAGAAGAAATTAAAATCTAAACAGTAAGACAAATGTCAAGAAGAACAGAAATCGTTATAGGGAAACAGAAATGGAGAATGAGCAGCAGCAAAAAAGACGGACAGAAAAATACATAGAAAAAGTAAAAACTAGAAAAAGAAACTACGATGAATGGATGAAGAAAGAAAATTATAAAGAAAAAAAGACGACCGATAAGCAAAATAAAAAAATAAATAAATAATAAAGAGAAGAAAAAAGATAAAAGAAAATGGACGAATAAATGATATAAAGAAGCGAAGAAATAAAGTACAATTGAGTAAAACAAGAAGAAGAAGAAAAGAAAAAGAATGAAAAAGAAAACTGATGAAAGTAGAAGAGAAAAAAGAAAAGGAAAATAAATGAAAATAGAAATACAGAAGGTTTAAAGAAACAAGTAAACACATACAACAAAATAAGAACGAAGTAAAACGTTAAAAGTGAAAGCTAAACAATAACAATAAACAAAAACAAATAGGGAAAGGCAGAAGCAATGAAGGACATTAAGAAGAAGAAAAGAAAAAGAAACAGTGATTTCTTATATCGCTCTTTTTCTAAAACATATTATATTCACCTAAAAACAAACGCTTTGCATGTAACGCATACTATCCGGTGTATTGACAAAAATAATGCATAACTATTAAAATAATAAATAAGGCAAAATCCTCCTTTATGAAATAAGATTTCTCCAATAATAAAAACGTTTAGTAAGTAATCAAATGCGAATACATTAATTTAAAACATTCATAGGCTCATAAGAGTAGTGGTTGATGGGCAGAAATCAGAGGCCCGCAGTATTAAAGCTGGAGTCCCTCAGGGGTCCATCCCAGGCCAGCTCTCTTCATGGTCTACACCAATGATCTCTGAAAACACATACTTAAAGCATACGTTGACATCTCTGTTGATGTCACAACCATTGATGGCAACACATCAAAGGCCGTAAATGACAAAGTTCTCTCTTATTCTCTCTCCTCTGATATTGAGCGCGTGGTACAGTGGGGGAAGAGGTGGCTGGTTACCTTAAATGCATCTAAAACCAAGTCCTATCTTTATATCATCAACGCTCCGATACCCATCTGGCATCAATTGAAATAGATGGCTCTCGTCTTGGGGAGGCCCCATGTTTTCAGAAGCTTCTGGGTTTTACTCCTGATCTTAAATGGAACACATATATCAAGTCTGTGGCCAAGGTCGCTGGGAAAATGGTGGGATTCTTCTACCGCTCCAGAGAATATCTCACTAATGATGCAATTCTCTATCTCTATAAAAGCCAAGTACGTCCAAGGATGGAGTACTGCTGCCACATCTGGGCAGGAGCTGCTAAAAACAGCCTATCCTGGCTTGACAGTATACAAATTAGACTTTGTGGCTTGGTGGGAGCTGCCCTCTTCTCTTCCCTGCAACCTCTTTCCCACAGAAGAGACGTAGCGAGCCTATTTTTTTCTATCGGTATTTCCATGGCAAGTGCTCGTCTGAGCTTCAATCTCTGGTACCCCCTCGCCAATCTTTCACGATAAACCCCCGTCTAGCTGAAACCACTGTCAATAATTTCCCCACTCTTTATCTGTGCCTAAATCAAAACGTAGATTCCATGAACAAGCTTCTTTCTTAGAACCTCACGCCTGTGGAACTCTCTATCGCTAGCCTGTTTCCCACCTGGCTTCAACTTGGATGTCTTCAAGTCCGACATAAACACATTCCTGATGAACCGCCCCTTAAGTAATGCCACTTTATCAAATCACTATTAGCAACGAATACTACAACACTATCTCATTGATTACTGTACATGCAATAACCCTTATCCCCGAGAGGCTTCTGGGCCTTGACAAAGTGGTGACCTCCATGTAAAAAAAAAACAATGTTTTGAGTTGTAGATAATAGAAATAAGATATCATGCTGATGAATATGGGACGAATCCGTCCTATATTCATCAGCATGATAGAAATATTATTTATTATTTATATATATATATATATATATATATATATATATATATATATATATATATATATATATATGTGTGTATGTGTGTGTGTGTGCGTACATCTTATGAATATTATTAGATTCCTAAAAAATCTAACCGTATGTTATATTACTAAACTGACGTATGTTGTGTTGTGCCTAATTAAATCGTATTTCTTTATTAACGGGCGGTATATAATATAGCATGTACGTTGTTTATGGTATAATGGACTGTTGACCTCGTAGCCTTATGTCTATATTAACGTTCGTCTCGTCTAGTTTTTGTGTGCGCATGTCAGAACAAATAATATACGAACATGAGGACATACCTATTTCTGCTTCTGGTCATTTTGCGGGGATGCTTAGATTATCTTGGGGAGCCGTACCCGTTTTAAGAAAGAGGCTTCAAAAGACTTAGACCCTGACGTTTTAGTATTTTATATATTTTATTCACTCGCAGGTATTCGTCAAAGCAGGCGCAAAGTGAGCGATGCACGCTCCGCTTGTGAGATTTCCTAGGTCTCCGTTCCGAAGGGAGACCTGTTTAGTCCATCCGTTTTTCTTGTCATATCTAGTCCAACACAGCACTATGCTTGCTCAAACCGGAACACATGACACTTGACACGTCACATCAGGTTCCTGTTCGCATACTTTCTAGATCAAACTGAGTTGGACAAAGTTTGATAACCTGTCACATATGACGATTCAAATCTTCGTTGTCCACTCATCGCCAGATAGATAGATAATTATATAGACAGACAGACAGACACATAGATAGATAGATAGATAGATAGATTACATACAATTATTATCTAACACGTATAGAAAACATGAAAATAATTTATTTCGTATTTTCAACCGATCTAAACCTTTTATTAAATATAGCCCTAGTAAACAAATTACAGAAAATAAATATTAGATAAAGAAAGCAATAGTAAAAATAATAGTACGTAATTTCTTGGTACAAAATAATCAAAACATATTAATTCATAAAGAAAACCTGTCTAGTTTTTATGAAAAAAGACAGCTGCTGGAACAAACGCACAATATTGAGTCTTCTATGATTTTTTCTTGCAGCATTATATTGCCATGCATTTTTTCTATCTAAGCAAAGAATTTTTATTTTTCGTAAAAGCATATGCGCGAAAATAAATCGGTAATGACATAATAATAACGGTTTGTTCTTATACAACACATCGTAAAAACTGAACTTTAACATGCTGAAGAGGCTGTTTTGCATGAAAAATAAATAGTTCGATCTTGGAATGTAACTATACTGTAATTTAGACGCAGCTTGAAAAGAAAGATAAGGTTGTACCGTGATCGTTTTCGCTCATGGAGTTAACCTGCACGCATTGGCCTCTGTCCCACAGAAATTCTAATCAAATAATGATTATCTCTTAATGATACTTGATTCGCACCGATCAGACATAATCTCAATAAAATAATTAAAGAAATATAAACAGATAGAAAAGAGTAGACATTTAAATTAAAACTCAATGGCTTCTTTGTTAAAAAGAGTTTTATAGCGTAATCTTGGAAAGACTTAAAATAGTTGAGTGAGTAAAGCAATTTTCTTGATTAGAAGTTGAATTTTGTCAAACTAGCTTCAGTTTTGTTTGGCGTTTTTAAATAAACTTGTGAAATCCTGGCTAAAACTTTACCGATATGTCTTCCGTTTTCAGAAAATTCGACCGAATTTTTAACAGGTTTATAGGATATAATACTATTCAAAATATAAAGTTAAATTTTTATTGTTACATAAATAAAAACATGTTTCAACCTCAAAAACGTCAGTAGCTTTGTATTGCTTTCTCTTTTAAAAGGTAGATAATTTTATAATCGATAATAAATATCTCACCTGTCTGTTGACATGTATGAATGTATGTTTGTATCCATGTATGTAAATGTATCTATTTATGTTTGTTTGTATTTCTACCTAAAACCTTTGACAGATGCGGCAGATTTTTACAAACTCGATAGCCTTTTGAAGCTCGACCCTTCGGACTATAAATATCAAAAGATTGAATTACAATGTAAAACGTGAAAAAGCTACCTAACTGGTTTTATACCCCGCTGTATAGATCTAACTCAACGTATAATTTTGATAAGAAAATATATATAGCAAATGGAAATATGGTGGGGGACAAAGAACCAGGAAAAGAACCAAATAGAAACTGCATTTGGCTGTACTGAGTTTTCCAAAGCTCTATTTCGACGATATGATAATATTTATCACTAAGGCCCTTTGTAACAATAGCCTTTTTTCTAAGACATTTGTGGATCTAGTGACTTTTATAAAATTACAGAAACTTCAGTAAAAATGTGCCCTATTTACCTTCGTTTATTTTGGCTATATTATACCAGTGACAGATTTGCAGAACAAATATCATGTAAGTGGCTATAGCGCTTAAATTAAATCAATTTTTTTACTCATCAACACTCTATCTCATGTGGATAATACGGAATACCACACTAAACGTGCATAATGCAGCACATCTAAAACAGAATATCAGATTTCTCTGCAAATTCATAAATATTAAAATATAAGAAAAACATATCATGATGAGAAACTAATAACATCAGGATATGAGAATGAAATTACAACTTTATTTAATTTATTAAAAGATAGTCTAGCTAAATATTGTTTCCCAATCGATGTGATATTTCACCACATCATGCTCAATAACTTTATGCTTACTGGCAACTTAAATATAAATATAAAAAAAAAGCTGAATGAAAAAAAAATATCACATAATTAAGGCACAGCGGATTCTCAGTTTAAAATGGAATGAAATCAACTAACAACAATTAATTTGGACTGTAATAACGCGAATAGACTAATGATAAAGCAATAAGCAGAATCGATGTACACATTATAATGAAACTAATTTAACATATCCATGCAATGCTATGAAACCATCAAAACAATTTTCTAGAGATAAAAGATAAGGTAGGATTATTAATAAAACTATATAAAGTTATTATACTTAATCTCTCAAAACTTGGAATTAGATATAATAGTTAAAAATAATACCTATATATATATATATATATATATATATATATATATATATATATATATATATATATATATATATATACTAGCAATGGGTGTCCGGCGTTGCCCGGGTGTTTTGAGGGATATACTGAGCAAAAAAAACCCAAAAAAACACGAAAATAAACGGTCATTTTTTTTTACTTTGACCCCTATTATGACCCCTTACAATTTATTGTTTAAGGCTTAAATAAAGTTATTAAGTTAGATCCATGTCCAAGGAACCTATATATATATATATATATATATATATATATATATATATATATATATATATTTATATATTCATATATATATTTATATATATATATATATATATCGAATATATAATAGTAGCGCTCATGTATGTGTCTATCTGTGTGTACAACTCTCCTACAGCCCAAATCTTTAGACCGATGTTGACCAAACCTTGCATGATGATGGGCCCCATCAATAGAATTGCGTGGCCAGCATTTTTCAAGATAAAACTCAAAGGTTCAGGTCATAGCCTATGTATATATATTCTCCTACACTACTTGAGCGATCGTGACCAAACTTATCCTGATGATGGTCTTTGACCTACGGATTTTGCTCACTATTTTTCAAAGTTAAGGTCAAAAGTCAAGTCAAGGCTTTCTACAGCTCACGCCATTAGATCGACCAAGAACAAACCTGGCATGACGATGCTTCCCCACCTAGGGATGATTCACACCATAGTTCAGGTTAAGGTAAAATGTCAAAAGCATAGCCTATGTATATATACTCACCTAAAACCCTACCCTTGAATTGATCGTAACCACGGCTGTCATGATGATGCTCTTCTAGGGATGGCGTTTTTTTATTTTTCTGGCAAAAAGGACAAAGTAAAATCTTAAGGTCGGGACTTTGATAATATGAATAACTATTTTCCTTTATATTTAAAACATTTTCCAGATATATCTGCCTTACTAAAAAATGGTAGGTTTATTTTTGGTGTCTTTAAAAATACCCAATATTTTTGCTGATGAGGACACTTTGTTTCAAAAAACTATATGATAAAATTATTGTCCAAGACGTATTGTCTATCTCAATAAAAACACCGTTTCCAAAACGATCGTACAATTTATTGATTTTGTTTGTTCTTCCTTGTAAAACCGATTTTTAATTTTTAATTTTAATTATAAACTAGCAGGGGTACCCGGCGTTGCCCGGGTGTTTGTAGGTGTGTGTGGTGTTAAATAAAAAAGAAACCGGAGGGGGGGGTAGGATGGAACCCGAAGCTCTGAGGCGAAGTTTGAAAATAAAATCGGCCAGCAAGAATTTGTTAGTGAAAGATGTTTGAAAGTCGTCGAGCGTTACGACAACGATGTAAGCATTGTTATAGGCGAAGTAAGAAAAGAAAACAACGTTTTAATTAAGCGGGGGGTAATCAAAACATAAAAACAAAACACAAAAAATCTAACGTAAGTCAAACGAACACGTGAAAAATGGCTTAAATAAGCCTGTTTCGATATTAAAATTAAAAAAATCGGTGGATACCAGGGTGTCGCTAAGAATAAACGAAGTAAAAAAAAAAAAAGAAAAAAAACAGGAAAACGAACGTTACGTGAAAAATGGCTTAAATAATACAGGGTTAAAAAATTGAAAAAAAAAACCATCTCACACCACGATTCGAACCCAAAACGTTTAGATAATGAACAAACAGGCTAACCAACTGCGCTAAACCGACGGAGATGAAATCTGTTTGGTTTTTCAACTATTTAAAGTAAATCAGGTCATCTGACGCATGCGTAGAATCGGGCATCGTTACGAGAACCCCGTTTTTGTTGACCCCCCCTGGGTAAAAATTGTCGATTTCGGGGTAAAAAGTTAACGTTTCTGCCCAATCTTTCGATATTTTTCAAGCGAAGGATGGGGCTTCGATATGCCACCGAGTTTGTGAATTTTTGTCGCGTGTGTTGAAAATTTTTAGCAGACACACAAACATACATACATACATACATACAAACACACACATACATTTTCGCTTTTATAGATATAGATTATCAATCATCTTACTTAATATTAAAATAGCTCTAGGATATATATGCCTATCGAGCTTATCATATATCTACATTACAACGAGCACTGTTTTTTTATTTTATTTTAATTGTATTAATGAATTTACTCATACATTAAAATATACTCTGTTCTTTAGACTGTTGTCCTAATCCCCTTAATATATATATATATATATATATATATATATATATATAATTTAAAGGAGATTAGAACAATAGTCTAAAAAGCAGAGTGTGTTTTAATGTAATAGTGAAATTACTAGTTTAATTAAAATACAGGAAAAAAGTGCTCGTTGTAATTTAGATATATAATAAGCTCGATAGATAAATATCCTAGAGCTAATTTAATTTTTAATTTTTGAAAATATATCATTCCATGAGCTGAAAAGCTATAGCAAGCATCTATATGAGTACTTTAACCATAGTTCCTGATTTCAAAAGGCGAAAAATTAAAAGGTAAATATTTGTACCTATATTTTTATGTATATATCTGTATATCTATGTATATGTATATATGTGTCTATTTTTTCATATATATGCATGTATATATTTGTGTATGTATGTATGTATAATATTGTACTTAAACCAAATTTATATTTTACTCTATTTCTTTTCTATCTCTAACCCATATTAATTTTCTTATCAAGTTTAAATCCAGACCTTTATTTTAATTTTTTTCCAGATACATCTGCCTTACTTTTAATGCTAGGTTTATTTATGGTGTCTTTTAAATTTAATAAAAACCCTTTACAATTTGCTGATGAGGAAACCTTGTTTATTAAAAAAAATATATGTAATAATTATTGTCCGTAACTTGATGTCTACCACAATAAAAACACTGTTTTCCGAAACGATCGTACAAATAATTTATATATATATATATAAAGGTTACGACTAATCATAAAGCTCATGAGCATGACGTTATGTGATATAACATCGATTGGGAAATCGTACTTAGATTTACTACCATGAATAAATAAAATAGAATTGTAATTAGTATACATTTCCTCTTATATACTGAGCTTTTAAGTGTGTTATCAGAATATGATTTCATTATATTTAAAAATTATATATACATACATATACACACACATATATATATATATATATATATATATATATGTATATATATATACATAATTATTTTTTTCGTAATATTCGTTTGTAAATCGTGATGAATTAAATTCCTTTATTAAGCATTAACGGAATAAAAATAAAATAATGACTTTGAATAAAACATATTGTCATTGAAGTAATGAAAATATGCTGTATCATATTTTTTAAAACGAGATTATGAGGTGTGGTTGAACTGTCACATGCAACACTTTTCATAGTGATAGTTTTGTAAATTGAAAATTGACTTATACCATTTTTAACCAAAAACATGTTTACGTATGCATACATAAAATTTCTGATCAAATTATAAATGACTTGTTTCTACAAAATTTTATTCTATCATATCTTGGTTTCTGATTTTTTTTACTATTTGCAGGCTTAAATTGCTAAACGAATTTGCCAAGTAGACTTGTATTACATCAATAATGAATAGAGGATCAATGAAAAAGTGTAAAAAATCAAGTAATTTCTAATATTTAACAGAAATATGATTCCCAGAAAAAATACTGCATTTATCTATCTCTCTCTCTCTATATATATATATATATATAGTCCTGGTTAAAATCATAAGACAACTTAAGAAAGTAAGCGTTTACGCATATTATCGAATTTTTAATCAAGCAAATGATTGAAACCATTGCCAAAAGGGAAAATATGATGGGAACACTTAAATCTGCTTCATTCGAAACCTTAATCCTGATCTAATAATTATTTTTTAAAAAACAAATATTTTCACCTGGTCAAATAATAATAAAATCGGCTAGTTTTGAAAAAATGAATACGAAAAGCTTTCTATATTACCAAAAGTAACTTGTTAGTTGATTAAAAAAAAACATCTTACTAAATTATAAATGACAAAAGGGAACCCATTATCAGAGTTTGAGAAATGAAGGATTTTTAAGCTTAATAAGGGTGGACTCTCCCATAGATCCATTGCAAGCGAAGTGAATCGTAGCAAAACGGTGATCACAATTTTTTAAAGAAATCCAGATCAATATGAGCTCAAAAAGAGTCAAGGTCGACCAAAAAAAAAAAAAAAAAAAAGATAACCCCATCACTGGAACGCCGTATCAGAAGAAGTTTTTAAAAACTCCAGTATGAGCTGAAGTCGATTAAAAAGCCAAACAGCAGCAGAATGTAGTCCTAAAACCATCAGAAGGCATCTGAAAATAAAAGGGGTTCAATCATTTAAAGCGAGTACAGAAACCACGTCTTCTTAAACTGCACAAAACTAACCGACTTAACTATGCCGTCAAATACCAGACTTGGGATGAAGAGAAGTGGGGAAATGTAGTTTTGTCCGACGAGAAAAAGTTTTATCTAGATGGTCCAGATGGATTTAAACACTATTGGCATGAGAAAAATTTGGCCAAAGAGACTTTTTCAACTCGGCATAGTGGAGGAGGGTTTTTTATGATCTGGGGTGCTTTCTCGTCAGCTGGGACCGTAAAGTTGCAATTAGTGAAAGGCCGGCAAAAATCATTGAAGTACATTTCAATGCTTGAAAATGCTTTTATCAGGACTGAAGGTCCATGTCTGTGTGGAAGAAATTGGATTTTCCAGCAAGACAACCCTGCGATACACACTTTTCGACAAGCACTTCCCTTCAAATAATATAGAATTGTTAGATCATCAAGTATGTTCTCCGGACCTTAATCCCATTGAAAATCTTTGGGGATGGATGGGAAAAGAAGTATTCAAGGAGGGAACCCAGTATGATTCGATAAAGGGACTTTCTGATTCAGTTTTTACTACATGGGATAAAAGTCCTTAGCAACCGATAAAAAACTTAGTCGCAAGCATGCCGAAGAGAATTTTTGAAGTAATTCGTAATAATGGAGGCTATAGTAAATACTGAGACCATTTTTAGTAATTTATAATTGCCTTTTGTTAGATAAATTATCAGCGGTCTTATCATTTTGACCAGGTGAAAATGTTTGTTTTTTAAAAAATAATTATTAGATCAGGGTTAAGGTTTCGAATGGAGCAGATTTCATTTTTTTCCATCATATTTTTCTTTTTGGCAATGGTTTTTACCATTTGTTTCATAAAAAAATTCGATAATATGCGTAAACGCTTACTTTCTAAAGTGGTCTTATGATTTTGACAACGACTGTATATATATATATATATATATATATATATATATATATAGATAGATAGATATAATATATATATGTATATAATATATACACACACACGCATATATATATATACTAAACGCAGATACACACACACACATATATATATATATAAATATATATATATATATATATATATATATATATATATATATATATATATATATATGCATTCCGAAGCTGTAGTTGTTATTCCTTTACTTCCTTTCCCCGTTCATTGCTTCGACAGACATTATCTATTTCGGCACGCTAATTGTTTCCAAGAAGTTCTGAAAGGGACCAATCACAAAATCTATTATATAATGCGTAATCAATATCTGTTTTGATTAGACGATTCAGTAATTTCATTGGTTAATCGCTACTAGTTCTTAGCGGCTTTACTCAAATCTAATCGCAACAATCATTGCCAAAGCCAAGATTTTCCTCAAGACAGAGAACCTGATTGTCTTCAGACTTGGCTGTTTATCTAAACCATTAACATTTTACCGCTGAATTATAAGATTCTTTACTGGCGACATTAGTATTTTTATCTAGATAAATAAAGTATTTCTAAGAGGTATTTAGTCTTAGATTATGTTTGTTTTGATTTTTTAGATGTGTATTGGTATTCTATTCTCTTGATTATTTCGACAACTGATCTCCACTTGATGGCATTCCTATATTGTTTCAGTCGATGGAAACATTTGACTTCGTCAGCTGATCATGTGGAATACCAGAATTATTACGTTAGACTTGGAAATTTATGCGGATATTCAAACTTAACCTTCACAGGAACAAGTGGCACAACAAATAAATTCACTTAGTTACAGGCATTTAAATATATTTGCTACAATGTGATCGTTTAATCTTCATTTCTTTTGATCGTTGTTAAGGAAACGCGATTAATCTACCTTCGTAGATTGGTAGAAAGTTTAAGTGGTATTTGTACTGGATTTTTATAACGCATGTGTATAATGTATTTACTTGTGCCGTCTACCCTCATGTATGTTTTTCTCAGAATCTGTATATTTCCTAGGGTGTTGAGTGTATATTTGTCAATACGTGGGATGTGTTGTCATAAAATGTTTATTGTGGGCGTTAGTTTGACTATGCTAACGTATATTATAAAGTATTCACAAAAACGTACAAAAATTCATGAAGACTTCTGTTTTACAAAGAGACGGAAAACACATTTCTAGAGGCAATGAAGGGAATATACCTTCTTCCATGGCTACAATAAAATTTCTTGGGCAACATTAATCGAGACTTGGGTTATGTTATGCAACTTTATTTCTGAAGTCCCTCCCGTCTATGGAGTTGTATATTACTCTTGGTCTCTATATCTTGCTATGTGTCCGCTTTCCAAATTGACCAACATCGGTCTCAATTTTCTCAGGAACTGACTAATTGGTCAGTTCTCTGACTCCTCTACGTATATATATATATATATATATATATATATATATATGTGTGTGTGTGTGTGTGTGTGTGTGTGTGCGTGTGTGTACTACACTATCACGGTGAAGTTAAACAACGTTGAGCCAGAGGGGTGACCATTTGGGAATTCGAGGCGCTGTATGTGCTTTCCACTTATCTCGGCATTGTCTCCAGACATCCTGAACCTCCACTTGCCATTGGTATTCAGCAATGTCGACTCAGGAGAGGTATGGTTCGAGATTGCACAACTCTTGACACAAGAATTTAAGGCGCAGGCACACTTACAGTGGGTATCCATAGTCTGTCGAGACTGAAGAAACCTTGCTTGTATATATATATATATATATATATATATATATATATATATATGTGTATATATATATATATATATATATATAACTTTTCCTATGTAACTACGTAATCATCTGTAACAGAATCAGTGATAATTACTCCTTTTTTTATGAAAACTAAAATTCCTGTTTGTTTCCCAAATTGCATTTTACGAATTTAAGATTTAAGACTTAAGAATCGTAATACATGTTTAAGTCAACATTCGATTTTCCACAATTCGGAACCCTTTCACTATAAATCGCGTTTTCACTGACATTATTTTTCTATTGTATTTTTAATATTCAGGCATCTAAATTTCAAATCACAATACTAATAATAACCAACTTGGTTTCTTAGTACATAAAGAACTCTGGAGATTTACTCAACAAATATATAAATGTACAAAACGAAATTACACGCAGCTTAGATGTGCCATCATTATACATTAATGTCTTCATTAAGAAATGTTTAAAATTACTTTATGCATATCTAAAATATCAACATCAGTTTTCCTTTTCCTCTCAACACTTTAATAAAATGATTAGACTTATTACTGACATGAATTATTTTCATTTCACTAATAATTTCTACAAGCAAAATCTCGGTATTCATAAGGGCAATCCTCTTAGAATCTGGCACTTTAAAGTTTATATTATCTTTAAACACTGAATACTTTAGATACGTTGACGATAATTTTTTCCCCGAAAACACACATGTAGTAATTATTAAAAATAAATTAGACAGTCGAATACTAAATAAAGTTTACCTATAAAACAGAAAGCCATCACTCAATACCATTTCTAGACATGCTTGTTATAAAATCTAATAATAAAATATGTTCACTGCAAAAACTGTCCACAAAATGATTCCATACATTCTAATGCATATAATAACAAAATAACAACAGGCATGATGAAGTGTGTCTTCCTATGTGTTGTCAAAATTTGTAATCTAGAATATCTATACGAAGATTTCAAATGCAACACAAAAACTTTGAAAAACATTGCAATGTTTGCCACATTTTATATTAAATGCAAGGAAGAAAGCTACACACGCATTTTCCAGAATCAATAAACAAAATCCTCTACACCAGAAACTTCTCTCATCAACATGCATATCTCTTACTCACTCACGCCAATAATGTAATAATTTTCAACACTCTAAACTATTCTCATAATACAAACCGCATCACGGAATATAAAACAAACATTGAAAACAACTAAACATTTCCAAAATAAACCCATATTTTATGCAGGCATATAATCTGCCCCATAAGATTATTGACATCATATATACATTAGTGAAATTCGACGTAAACTATAAAAAAAGGCTCATTGAACATAAAAGAGATATAAAAATAGCACTTGTATAAAAGCATTATTCTCTCATTTATTGCAGCATGATCATCCTTTGAAATTCAAACGAGCAGAAATCGTTAACTTTATTTCAAATAAATCTCAATGAAGACTTCTAGAATTAATGCAATCTAAAACACAATTAAACAACGCGGAGGTTTCTACGTTTTATTGTCTTTGATAAAATAACACTTCTATTAAACAATAGCATAAACAGGTTAACTAACTTCACTATGGAAATATCAAATATACATATTAACATATACAATCATTCAATAATAACAAAACAAAGATATACTCGTTTGATTTCAATTACACAAACACATTTGAATTTTAACGGCTATATTTATTTAAAAAAACATAATTTGAATCCTATCAGTTTAAATATCTAAACGGTTATATGACGTTAAAAAGAACTCTTATTCTTTCATTATGCTATACATAATTTTAACTACCAACGGTTTTTTTGTTCTGAAATATAACAAAAGTATTTTTTCCACAACAATCATATGATAAATTTTAATACAGATATTTTATTTTTTCAATTTAATCATCATGATGAAAAACTTAAAATAAAGAAAGAAAGCTAATGACCGTAGGTTCCTTTATTTTATCATATTTACACACACACATATATATACATATATATACATTATGTATATATATATATATATATACTTATATACACACATATACATATACATATATATATATATATATATATATATGCTAGCTGAACCCGGTCACGCGTTGCTAGGCTCAGTTTAAATGGAAGAACAAAAAAGACAAAATATATGTGGGTTATATTTATGTTCTCAATATTTGTGGGTACACAATATTTTGGGGTGCCCCTTTTTCTGTGCAAATGTAGAGAGTGACATATTTTCAGACTGTGAAACACGCAACATATACTTGTTCATGTCAGAAGCAATAAGGTTAAGATTTAAGTCGCAAAAATGTGAAAAACGTTCGTGAGCTTTATTAACGGTTATTGCATACGTCAAGCTTAAAGTTAAATGCAATATCATAAATTAAGATGGTATATCCGTTTAAATAGTACAATACACGTTTACTGTCCTTTCTACCCGAGGTTGACAGGGGAAAACACGAAGGTCTAATTCTACTATAGACATGTATGTGTGCACGCGTTGGAAAATTTCGTAAATGAAAAAAAAATAGCCGATTTTCTTTTTGTATGAAAGTATAGTGTTTTATCAAAAATAAATCGATAGAAAAATTCAAAGAAAATAGCCTAAATAATAAACCAACGAAACAAGTGGGAGGTCGATGATAATTCATAATGAAAAAGATAATGTACAAATATTGTAGGATAAGTTTTAAAAAAGGAAATAGTTTAGCAAACTGTTGTTATTTATTCAAATAAATATCCTTATTTTCGCACATTTTTTTAGAGAAAATATATTGCGTTCAAATATAATTAATGAGAATATCCGGAAACAATTTTATGCTTCTCTGTTATTGTAGAGAAATTCGGAAGTCGAAATATCGATTTTCAAGTGAAAATAATACTATCTTCTAATTTGTCATCCTGCAGATAGCAAAATATCCAATATCTACGAAAAGGGACGAGGTAGAAATTAATTACTATAGAAGGAAATTAGGTAGAAATTAATTATTAAATAATAATTAATTATTAAACAAGAAATTAGACATTTTAGCTATTCCCTTGTGTTCATGTCACATGTCACGTGACAAAACAAACATATCCTACATAGTTTTTTTCGTTGAGTCATAGAAGACATGAATAATTGTGACATGACATTGTTTATTGTTGAAATTGAAAGAAATGTCAGAAGTTGTTTTGTAATTAAATATCAACTTTTCGGCTGGCTGATTACACTATAATGATGAGGAAGCAACCTCTTTTTCAGCCAACATGTATAATAAACACTTCCATGTATATATTTTGGTGCGTTTGCAAAATTTTACCAAGATGTTTGAGATTTTTCGTCGATTGTGATTCAGGCTCGTCCGGCAGTCACCGGACTAAGCCGAACCAAGTAACAGACTCAGACGAATTTCTAAACAAACAAACTGGGTAAAAACGAAATACAATAATAAGGAAGTACAACACCTTATAGTAAATTTATTGAATATATGAGGAAACTTTAATATATATATATATATATATATATATATATATAATTTACTGAATTTTTCCTCAAGAACAGTTGCATTCTTTACTGTTTATTTACTTTTATTAATATTTGTTTTTGCAATTTTTATCAACAGGTTTTTTTCCAAATAAAGATGATTTCTATCCTTAGCTTTAAAGTGAGAGTTTTTTTAATGAAAACTTACCTTTTCTGGGTTTTTTTAAAATAATATTTGCAGTTTACGTGTTTTTGTAAAAAGAATTCTTTTATTAGAAAAGATGAATGCTTTTCATGAAAACCGTAAATTTTGAGGTGAAAGTACAGAAAAGTTGTCCTATAAGAATTTGAGAAATATTATTTTCAACATATGTTAAAAATAAACAGAAAAATAACCTCTGCATCCATAAATATTTTAAAAATTACAAATTTTATAAAAAAAAATAAATGTCGATTAAGCATTTCAGCATTTGAACAATTCTTGGCTTAATTCGATGACTGCCCGTCGAGCCTAAACCATAATTCACAGAAAAATCCCGAGGATTCGAATAAAATTCTGCAGGATTACCATTCTCTTTTGATTCCGTCTTTTTTCAAATTTTCAGCGGATTATTAGCGATGGTAAACTAACAAATTAAACTAAGAGGAAAAAAAATCAAAATATAAAGATTTTTTTAAGGGTGCTCAGCTTCTAATACAAAGTTTCGGATAAATAATCCCTCTTTATTCGAAACATTCAAGAGAAACACGACACCAAATTATTACCTGTATATTTGGAAAAGGTTCTCTTCATTTTCTTTCAATATTTTCAGCAGATTATTATTGATTTGATACTCAGCTACCAGATTCGGCAATTATTTAAATGTTAAAAATTCGATTTATAAGATTTGTAGGGGTCGCTCAGTTTCTAATATAAAATAGGTAGATGTAGAAGTTTGTAGTGGTTTCCCGATGAAACGTGTATTAACACCATTTTGAATATAAATTTGTAAACATTTCACTCTAAATAATTTATGTGACTGAAATAGGAATCTCATTAATCACTGAACAAATACACGTCAAATTCCATTTGCATTTTAATTTCCTTAATAGTAAAAACCTGACCCACAATAGTTGCTTTGCTGCTAATATCAATTTTCGATGAATAATTGACAGGAAAGCGAGCACACGTTGTTAATTTTAATTAAATTTGAATTCCTTGATTACATTCTCAATCATCACGTTACAAATTTTTACTCATTAAAAATTTGTGAACGATTTCTAATATATCCATATTGTAAAAAAAATATCTGTTCACATTAAGAGAAATACTGATGTTTACCGAAAGTTTACCTTTAGTGATATCACGTGACTGGTGAAACACCGGCGGTGATATTTCACCAAATAAAAAAATGGAAATATCGTTACAAAGAAATCATCTAATTTATTAAATGAAAGTAAATGTTTTAATTAAAAAGAGACTATAACACACGCATGGGTACAATAAAATACTACACAAAAATATCGAAGCAACCAATCCAGTTGTTATTCAGATTATCGGTATATTAAAAACCTATTTAAAATTTATATATATATATATATATATATATATATACATATATATATATAGAGAGAGAGATAGATAGATAGATAGATAGATAGGCGCGTATACTAAACAAATTCAATTTATATCTATCTATCTATATATATATATATATATATATATATATATATATATATATATATATATATATACCTGTTCTTTTTCTTTGTTTCTTTTTCCTGATCCCTCCTCTAGAGTTAGCGGATCAGTGATTTATCTTTCTGCTCGTGTTTGAACAAGAACTCGCCATATATATAAACATTTTCGCTCAAATTTATTTCTGTCAGGCATATAACATGTTACAAAAACGTAGAAGCGAAACAGTAACTAATTGTGAACACCTAATAAATTTCACTTTTTGATATTACAGACAATCAGACATCAAAACAATTACAGATAAATTAATCGGTAAAATATGAATAAATATATGGTGAATAAATGTTTGTATAGTGCTAAATCTATGATTCTAACATAACTAGACTATTAACGTGTTCATAGATGATACACGGAACTAATTTGTCACTGATCAGTGTACGGTTAACTGTAATTTATCTAACTCAAGTAAAGGTGAGAAGCATCAACATTCTCATTTAAACAAAGGGCGTTGCACGTTTTTATACAAATGGTTTACGACTTATCAAGACCCCAGAGGCCACCCGAGGATAAGGGTCAATGAGTGTACAATAATCAATGAGACAATATCGTAGAAATCGTTAGTAGTGAAAATTTGCTGAATTAGACTACTTAAGGGGATGGCTTATTAAGAACCTATTCACGTTAGACTTGAAGACGATAATATTGTAGTCAGCTGAAAAGCAGGAAAACGATACAGAGTTACATAGGGGCGCAGTTCTAAGAAAGACGTTTAGGCACAGATAAAGATTTTTTTGATAGTGGTTCAGCTAGACAAGTGCTTTCGTTAAAGTTGGAAAAGAGGACTATAGATTGGAACTTAGACTTCACTTGTCATGAAAATAACGAAAAAGCACAGATGGGCTGACAACGTCTTTTCTGTGGGAAAGAGGTTGCAAGGAAGACAAAAGGGCAAGCTCCACTAGGCTACAAAGTCTATTTTTAATTCTGGCAAGGTAGGATAAGCTGTTCTAGCAACCCCTGCCCAGATGTGGCAACAGTACTCCATCCTTGGACGTACTTGGCTCTTACATACGTAGAGAATTGCATCAGCAGTGAGATATCTACTGGGGCGGTAGAATGATCTCACCAGTTTTTCAGTGACCTTAGCAATAGATTTGATGTACGTGTTCCATTTCATATCGAGAGTCAAGGTCAAACTCAAAATTTTGTCGAAACATGGAGCCTCCCCTAAAACAAGAATCATCCATTTCAATAGATTTCACCCATGGACAGCAGCGTTGATAATGTAAAGATCGAAACTTGGTTTTAAATGCATAAAATTTTCTAGCCACCGCCTTCATATTGCACCACGAGCTAAACATTAGAGGAGAGAGAATAAGAGAGAACTTTGCCTTTGAAGTGTTGCCATAAATGGTAGTGTCGTCAGCATAAATGTATACGACTGATCTTAGCATGTGATTTGGGAGATCATTGATGTAGATCAGAAAGAGATTTAGACCCAGAATGAACCCCTGAGGAAAACCAACATTAATACTGTAAGCTTCTGATTTCTGCCCAGCAACCACTACTTATATAAACCTATCAGAAAGAAGTGATTTTATAATTTAGAATATATTTCCAGCTATACCGTAGCTGGATATCTTGTAAAGTAGACCGTTAAGCCATGCCCTATCAAAGGCCTTTGATATGTCAAGAGTAATTACCCTAGAAAGGAAGGCTTCGTCGAGAGATTCACTAATCACCTCTGAACGGAAACTATATAGAATGTCACTCAGCAGATTAGTTTTGTTGAGTGTGTTACTTAAGGAGCGGTTTATCAGAAATTTGTTTATGTTGGACTTGAAGACATCCAAGTTGTAGCCAGGTGGAAAACAGGCAGAGTTCTACAGGCATGTACTTAGTTTGGATTTAGGCACAGATAAAAAAATAGGGAAAATTATTGGCAGGGTTTCAGCTAGACGGGTGTTTTTCGTGAAAGATTTGCGAAGGGGGCAAGAGATTGGAGCTAAGACGAGCACTCTCCATGGAAATAATAATAAAACAAAGCAAGCGTGCACCGCTCTTGCATTCTTTATGACTCTTTTCTATTAATTGCTGAACATTGGATAATGATATTTGGTGAAAAGAAGTGTTACGCTGTGTTTGCAATCAACAACCCAAAAGGAAAATATAAAAAAAGATATAATATATCCAGTCCTAAAGTTCTCGGGGAATCAAGAGATAATTATATCATCAATGCACTGTTAAATATTTTACTCTTTATTCCACATTTTCTTATCCGTGTAAGAAAATGACAATTACTGGCAGTTGTGAGATTCGAACAGTGGAAACTCATTCTTGACTCTGCAGGTGCGCACGTGTGTGTGCGTGCGCAATCTTGCACGCCTATGCGTATTGTTTGAGGTAGGAATAGGCGATATGCTGCATAAAAGAAAGATGGATTTCTATGTTGGGTTCATTTTTTTTTCTGTGTTCAAGCTTATTAAATGCAAATTGATCGGTAAATGATGTCAATTTTAAAGGAGCCTGTACACTCAACTTTTGAAGAATAAACTGAAAACAAAACCGTGGTTGAATGAAATAAACGTATAACGAATGAAAATAAATAATGACAATTGTTTTTATCTCAAATGTTTAACGATCGTTGTTCCGTTTTGTGCCGCTGAAAGATAAAACGATATATATATACATATATATATATATATTTATATATATTTATATATAAGTATATATATAAACTATATATATATATAAACTATATATATATATATATACATGTATACTATATATATAAACTATATATATGTATACTATATATATATATATATATATATATATATATATATATATATATATATATATATATTTATATAAACTGCGGCGGGAAAAATGCTGTCACAAACAAAACGAAAAAAATGTATGTTTATCGATGACTAATAATAAGAAATAATATCGGACAAAAGGAAAAAATAAGACTCGCCTGTGCCCAATTATCTAGAAGCAGCAAACGCATTTTAATATTTCGAAATGAGTAAAAAGGTTTAGAAACGTTTAATCTGTAATTTAATATAATACTCTAATGCCCCCCTTCAAAAAATACATTATATACTTATTGATGAGTAACATGGATATATATATATATATATATATATATATATATATATATCCATGTTACTATGAATTAGGAAAAGAAGCAATACTATTTTGGATCAACAGACACGCACAAAGACTACATCCCAGATTTACAAAGCAATTCATTATCGATAGTATAGACATAATTCTAAATAATAATTCCTTCGAATTCAACATTACCAACTACATCCAAACACTAGGTACAGCAATGGGAACGAAAATGGCACCGACTTACGCAACCCTTACATTAGCCTACCTAGAAGAAACCTTATATAAAAAAATAGAACAAAAATTTGGCCACAGCACTAAAATACTGTTTGTAGAATCATGGAAAAGGTACTTAGATGACTACTTCATCCTATGGAAACCCACATGGGGGGACATCACAGACTTACACACCATACTCCAGAACCTACACCCCAAAATTAAATTCACCATAGAACAAAGCTCTACAGAATTACCTTTCCTAGACATACTGATAAAGATTAAAGACAATAACATTATCACTGACATTTACCGCAAACCTACAGACACCCAACAATACCTACACTTTAAAAGTCACCACCCTAAAAGCTGCATAAAATCAATTCCCTACACCCTAGCACGTAGAATCTGCACCATAATCACGGACAATAACCTTCGAAAAATCCGACTCAAGGAACTACGAATAAATTTAAGAAAAAGAAAATACCCATCACAACTTATAGACAAAGGGATCCAACTTGCGACAAATATACCAGTAGAAGATTTGAGAACCCCTAAAGACCGAAACAAAGAACAAATCCTAACATACGTCTCCACACACAACACAAACAACCCAGAGCTTTTCACAGAGATAACGAAAAACCTCGTCCTACTTAACCAAAACAGCAAACTAAACAATTTCCTTAAAACAACAAAAATAATAAAAAGCAAACGCCAACCCAAAAACCTAAAACGCATTCTTACCTCATCCAAACTCAATCAAGACGCAACAAAAGGAGTCACAAAATGCAACAAACAACGACGTGGAGTCTGCAACATAATATTAGAGGGAAACACATACACATTTACGAACCCCATACAAACATTCAAAATTTAAAAAAACCTAGATTGCACCTCAAAAAACGTGATCTATGTAATAAAATGTCCAGCATGCGATAAATCCTACATAGGCGCTACAAAAAACCTTAGTAATAGAGTAGCCCTACACCGATCCAACATCAAAATCGCGGAAAATAGACACCTACATGTATCACAACATATACACACATGCAGTGGAGGCAGATTCGAGATAATGCCCATCTTCCAAACTGACAACTACTTCTACTTGCTAACTCAAGAAAAAAATTCATAGCAAAGTTTAACCTCGCCTTAAATATCTCTCCATAATTATACACATAAATAGGCAAAACACAAAATACACTTACACGCATGCATGCTTGGGTAGGTGTGCACCCTCACACACGAAACAACAAAAAAGCACAATAAGGCACGCACACACTTTCGCGGGTGCGCGCGCCCATACCCAGTACAGTACCATTTCTCTTAAAACAAACAAACAACTAGAAATTAAACGTATGTATGTCTATGTGCACGCGTGTGTGCGGGTGTATATGTGTGTGTGCGTGGGTGTGCACATATGATTGTGTATGCGTGTGTGTATAATTATATATCATCTGTTATCTATGCTACATCTTGTTTGTATGTATACGTGCACTTATGTTTGAGTGACCGAATCCATGTATGCATATGTGCTTGGATTGGAAAGGAAACTTCAACCAATATATACATAAGGTGGAATGTATGAATATGTATGTGTGTGTGTGATTGTGAGTGCATGTGCCCATATATATATATATGGGTGGATGAGTTTATACACATCCGTATGTATGTGTGTGTATGTGTATATATATACATATGTATGCACATGTATGAGTGGGTAAATGTGTTCGTGTGGATATGGATATACGCGCATGTGTGAGCCCCTGCATATGTCTGTGTGTGTGCATGTGTGTGTGTATGTGTGTGTGCCTACATAGTATGTGGATGTTTGTGAGTGTATGTGCACATACATATATGTGTGTACATATATGTGTGTATGTGCGTGTATGTGTGTGTATATATATCTTCTACCTATTCTCCATCTTACTTGTGTGTGTGTGGGTGCGTGTACGTATGTCGGAATGATTAAGCGCATATATACATGCGTGTTTTGGTTGGAAAAAAAAAAGTATATATAACCAGGAACAGAACACTCTTACACGATATCCGTATATATAAAAGTATATATATATATATATATATATATATATATATATATATATATATATAAAATAAAAAATAATAAAAAAATAAAAATAATTGTTAGCGGTGGATGTATGCGAGTACGTGTGTGGGTGTGTAGGTGGGTATGTATATGTGTATATATGTATGCTCCTACATATATTTCTATGTGTGTGTGCCTGCGTACGTGTGCGTGTGCATGTGTACATGTACATGAATGTATATGTATGCGTATGTGATTGTGTGTGAGTGTATGCTATACATGGGGAAAGAAAGTCTTTAAAAAGAACCCTAAAAAAGCCATAAAAACCTTCACCATATGGACTAAAAAACACTCTTTGAAACTAACTTAGACCGGTCACTGTAAACACTTAAAGTTGGAGACAGAACGTCTGAATACTGAACACACGCATCGCATCACTATGAAAAACATATTTAATATCAGCGGAGGCATATCTACAAACTCCCATTTTAAAGAAAAACTTTTTACGAAAATATCTGAAGAGAGCACACCCTAAGCTCGAAACGCGTTATAAAAATATTTTAAAATAAAAATATGATGAAAACCTTTAAAAAAAACCCACAATTGTTGATGGCTACACTCTTTTAAATATATATATATATATATATATATATATATATATATATATATATATATATAGCGTGTATATGTGTGTATGTGTGTGTGCGTAGAGTGAGGGCAGGGTTCTGCTGTGTAGAACTCATCAGTGCGGATAGACAAGCAAGTGCTACAAGTCAGGATTGAAACACAACCTGGTAGTTAACGCCTTTTCCTCTGCGCTACCATACAACACACACCAAAAATCTTGATGTCAGAACACGAAAACATCTTTTCAATGAACCTGAGAGCTTGAACTAGATTTCTACCTAACCGCCAATAGCTTAAGCTTAGAGGCACGCAGGCGATTTCCTTACAAAAACTCTACAATAAAGGAATTAAATAATGTAATCCACAGGCAGTACTCTTTCGCTGTTCACAGATTATCAGTGCGGATAGACAAGCCATTGAATTGACGGAAAGAATACGTCCCTATCATATATATTAAAATTATTATCTAAAATTATATAATTGCGACAATAGTTTAAATTTTCATATATATAAACATATAAACAGTTTTTATTACTATTACATAAACACGCATTATTATTATTATTATTATTATTATTATTATTACTTTTTTTTGATTTTCGAGTGAAACATTTCTTTCTAAAGAAAATACTGGCTGCAAATAATTTCACGTTGTTTTCTGATTTGCTATTTACCTTCTCACTTAATCTGTTTTCTGTTCATGAGCTAAAAAAGGTAACGTGTGTTACTCGCTGAATTTGGTGTAACGAAATGAAGCACACACATATGCACAGACACATGCATATATATATATATATATATATATATATATATATATATATATATATATATATATATATATATATATAAATACGACGGTTCTAGGTTCAATCCTTGGCTTGGGAGAGATGCTAGTCTAGCGGCACTGATGAGTTGTGATACAACGAAACAGGACTGTATGTCGATGACTACAAATATATATATATATATATATATATATATATATAGATAGATAGATAGATAGATAGATATAGATATAATTTGAGATTGCTATTTTCAGAGGTAAGGTAACCAGTGAAATATAATGAGGTTAATATAAGGGTGCTCAATACCGATGTAGACCAAGGTATAGAGAACGGATATAGATTTTATCTGCAACACGTGTTGCAGATAACATATATATATATATATATATATATATATATATATATATATATGTATGTATATATATATATATATATATATATATTCCAACCTGAGTCATGCTTAATTTCTCGACCCCCAACTCTACCTACTTAATTTCTTCACCCCAACATAGATAATAAAAAATCACACTCACTCAACCTTGTTCGTCGGCGAGCTGAACCCCTTTCCTGCCTCCCTTTTTCCTACTTTTTTTTTACTGTAAGAGGATCTTGGATTATCATTAATGATTTCACTTTCAAATATAAGTGTAATTGCCTGAAGAGCTATCTAGTTATTTAATACTAGAAAACCGAAACATGCTCATGATTGTGTATCAGCACATTACTGCTTACGTAAAAACAAATTGAAGGATATATATATAGCGTAACGGTTAGAAGCTACCACTGTTTGGGCGATTCGGTTTCCATGAGACATGACTTGTCTAGTCGCACGGATGAGCTGTGGAGCAGCGTAACAGTACTGTATGTGGATGACTATAATGCTCCCTATACTAGGTTGAGCATTTGGGGAGTGATATACAATTTGCCATTAGCGTATGAAGCGATGCTCTTTGTGTAAACAAATTGAGATTAGGTAGTTGGACAATGTCAAAACATTGTTAATTCACTGCTCGCATAGCAGCAGACATATAGCGCAACGGTTAGAAGCTACAACTGTCGTTTGGGCGATCGGTTTTCCATGATACTGGGTTGAGGACCTTGCTTAACTAGCCGCACTGATGAGCTTTGTAACAGCGAAACAGTACTGTAAGCGGACGATATATATATATATATATATATATATATATATATATATATATATATATATATATTGAGGGATATAGGATCTTATGAAACGGGGGTTTTCAAATTTTATTTCCTTAACATATTTTTACATCTAACCTTTAATAAGTTCTGAATTTGAGTTCTGTTCAGAATTAATGCTTATTTGCAAAGCAATTGAATAAATTCCAATTACTCATTGACTATTTATTAAACTGTCTTGTGCTAATTTATGGTTGTTAACCAACCCTTTTTTAAATACTATAACTACCTCTGATTAAATACTCAGAGGAATTAATACGCTAAATATACTTACTTTTATCTAAATAGATGAACAATGAATATATTTAGTTTATTTTAATTGTGGGTTCGTATAATTCAGAAATGCGGATGTAAAAGTAATAACGTTTGTAAATTAAATAGTAAAATAACATGTTCGGTTGTTTTTATTTATAATTTTGATGTATAATCTCAACAATTATGTCAAGGTTTAAGAATTTCCGACCTGAATAAAAGCGGTACAAATACCACGGTGGGTATAATCTAACGAACCGACTCGAAATTTGGGTTTGATTGCATTTACGATTGGCGCTATTGAACTAAATAACGATGAATTAACTCTGACAACAGCCTTGGGGATATATATGATCTAGCACAGGCCTTCGTCACGTTCTCCCAATTCAGGTTCCCAAAATCTTGGATAATCTAAGCCTCCAGCTCATTATTTGTGTTAAAGAATGATCGCATGTTGTCCTATAAAATCGCGCCTCATAGAAAGAAGTAAGATGATCTGGAAGTCAGCAAACGGTCATCAGAATTCTGTCAACCACTCCCAGAATTGCTGCCAGACGTATTGCCATGTGCAGCTATCTTATTTATCGAGAGTTTCACTATCTAATTCATAACGTGGATATGCCCATCGGCAGATTAAGGCTCTCAATGAGGATGTCCGTGACATAACTTTATCTTCAGAACTGACGATACAACTCTGAGGGCAGCAGATCGTCGAATATGTGCTTTTACTCCGATGTTTACTAGTTATCGAATTCGAAATAATTAAGTCCCATTCTGATATTTTCTTTAATTCATCTAATAGCAAGTCTAAAATCCGCTTTACTTTTCATCACGGATTACAGTAGTAAACGCGGTCTTTCATCCATAAAGATAAAGGTTCAACGAGTCAATAATTAATTATTGTGAAAAAAAATAATCGAAACTGGGTTACTATTTTAAGGAAGACGCGATTGATAAGGAAATTATAAAACTATATGCATATATCTTGCAATTGGTATTTACGAACAAATACGATACTAATCTTATACTTATATATATATATATTCTATCTACTATTTTATTAAATTTAATTTTATATTGATGCTTCGTAAATAAAATCTTGATTAGTGATAATTCGGACATAAAAACACATATGCGTTAAGATAATCTTTAATAGGGACTAAGCGAATTACTTATGTCTTGATCACAAATAAAGGTACTTGCCAGTCTATTCACGGCAAATACCTATGATACAGCAAAAAAGTATATGATATTGCCTCTATACATTTAATTATATATATATATATATATATATGTGTGTGTGTGTGTGTATATATATGTATATATATATATATATTTATATATAATCTTAAGGGGATTAGAACAACAGTCTAAAGGGCAGAGTTTATTTTAATGTATTAGTAAATTCATTAATAAAAATAAAATAAAAGAAAACAGTGTTCGTTGTAATGTAGATGTATAATAAGCTCGATAGGCATATATATCCTAGAGCTTTTTTAATATTGAGTAAGATGATTGATAATTTATAATTAAAATTAAAAATTGAAAATCGGTTTCACAAGGAAGATAAAAAAATCAATATATATCATTCCTGGTAAATAATATTTTATCAGTTCCTTGAACGATCTATTGAAAATTATGCTCACCTTGTTACAGTCGTTCATAGCTTCAAATTTGACCAAACATTTTTATAATTTTATTCAATATTTTAATTAATGAATGAAATTCGATTGGAGTATAATTTACTACTTAAATCTTCAAGTTATTAGATTAACAAAACCGTCGCCAGCATTACGCGTAGTTACGGAAAAAAAACTCTATTGTGGCCTTTGCTTTTTTTATTGTGATAAATTCACTGTGCATTGTATACATGTAAAAATATTTAATATTATTCGGAATTATTATCTACACTCTTTTTGGGGGCTATTGTGTGTATTGATATTCATATTAAAAACGCTTTTTTAATATTTAAAAAAAATAAAACTTTCATACATATATATATATATATATATATATATATATATATATATATATATGTCGTATAATTCCATTCATCTGCAAAAGATCTAGCTAAATTGCAGATTCCCTATTAGATATTTTGGGGTGTTCTTATGGGATGGTCATCCTTAGTTAACTATTACGTGTAATTATATTAATGCATATATTCTACATGATTTATAGTTGCGTAATATTTGCGAAAAACAAACAAAAACCGCTTTCTATATATATTTAAGTATGCATATATATCTATATATATATATATATGTATATATATATATATTTGCTTTAAAATATTTGCGTACCAAACTAATCTGTCAGATTGGTCTACAAAATGAAACTTATATATAGGATATTTGAATCCATGCGAAACTATATTTGGATTTTAGCCGGAAAAATCCATGCAAAAGTGTGAAAATCTTAATAAATGGAATTTATCAGGTGAAGGTCGAAGGAAGAATTATGAATATGCATGCGTAACTTAATAGCTATTGGTTTATGTTTTAATTTTTAAACTTGCTGCAAACATGTCTTCATAGCTCATTATCGTCAAAGGAAACAATAAATCGCAAGCTAAACGCTTTGGTTTCGATTCCCGGTAGTGGCGCACGAATAATTAAAAAAAAACTCTTTTTAAATCATTACAATATATTGGGTCCAATATAGAATAATAATAAATACGAAATCTGCATTAATCAAAATATCATATTTAAGCGTATTTTACGACCGGGCAATGTCGGGCGGCCCGCAAGTCCATCTATATTTCTAAAATAAAAGTTGGTAAGCAAATGTATGTATTTTTATTTTTAAGATAGGAAATGTAAACTAATAAAAAGATAATTGTGAATTCTGCAATACACATGCTAGAGGTAAAGAGTGTAAATATAGGCTATGTCGTTTTCGTTGAATGTAACCTTAATAAAAATGCAAATTATTCAAGGCCATTCTTAAACCTTCGATTTTTGTGAAATTTTTACGATATATTTTACGATATATTACAGTACACCATTCTTAAATATACACTGGAAATAGTCATATTCGCTTGGGTTCGATCTCCCTATTTATCTAGATATATTTTCATAATATAACAGATGCGTTTATAAAACTTTAACCTATGGATAATTATTTCCATTTCTGGTGACATGAAAAAACAAATAATTGAATCTTATATTTCAGAGAAGAGAAATTCACGTCAAATTAATTTTAGAACTCGGAATATACTATGGATCTTTTTGCTGCTTGATATTTGTTTTCTACCTTTTTATTAGAGCTTGAATTAGAGGGCTACAAAATATACATTTCTACAAGCAAAGCTTATGTGATGGAATAACGAACATATGTAGGAATATATAAATATGTGTGTGTACATATATATATATATATATATATATATATTCATAAGTAAATGTACATTGTCTTTGTAACAGAAAATGTATTTATAACTATAATGTGTGCACATATATGTATATTGTGAGAACGTGGGTATTCTGCTTACATGTATCAATCTCAAGTACATTTTTTAACGCAGTCGTACACTACTTATCGATATTGAACGAATTATTTTAGCTTTTATTGGGTAATCGATCTCAGGTTAATTGGAAGTTGTTTGTAGGACCTTAATTCTCTTTAGATCTGTATTCGTAAAAAAATAAAACTCGATTTATTGCTAAGTGGTTCCGATTAAGACAAATAAAAAAAAAGAGAAAAATCCTAAAAACATAACATTAATATTATTTTGGCTTCAACAATACACACATATATATATATATATATATATATATATATCATATTATATTTATTTATAAGATAAATAGATATAGATAGAGAGATAGATGGATACTATGGAAGAGAACTTCATAATTCCTTTACATTTTCAGAACAATCATTCATATATATATATATATATATATATATATATATATATATAACCTAATGCTTATATGTTTGTGTGCGTAATAATTTGTGTTTCCTTATTTCTTCGGATTTAACTACAAGATAAAATTCATCTATGACAGTTTTTCGCATAGAAATAACTAAAAATATTCTATTTTAATACTTTTGTGTATACTATTATTTATTTATTTTTAGATAAGCCTATTGTTTGGTTTTTACTTACAACCACTTAGCTAACTGGTGAGCACCGCAGTCGGGACACGTAAAAATAGAATTAATTCAAACTCGTACGAGTAAATCCATGAAGAGTGTTCAAACAAATAAAAATAATTATAGCGTTACTGCTCGGGTGATGTAATAATTTTGCCCCAAACAAAGTTCCTTACATTAATTAAAGGACGTTATAAAATAGTACTTAGATTTATTATCAGTAGATAAACATGTTTTGTCTTTTAAAGGTTTATCAATATAATACGTTGGTTAAAAAGCAATATCTTTTTCTCACATATGTTACTTTTATATATGACTAGCGACGGGTACCCGGCGTTGCTCGGGTGTTTGGAAGTGTGTGTGGTTTTGGGCAAATAAAAAGAAAAATCGTTGGTTGTTAAAAAAAGACGAAGCCTTGACACGCCGTTGGAAAATAGTAAAGTGTGAAAAAAAAACAGGTGCCCGTTTTTAACGAGTTATTGACGTGAACTTTGAGTGCGGGACCATGTTTTATTTAACACGAGTCTGTTGTTTTATACGAAAAAGCTTAATGCACATGTGGCGATGGTACGCGATAGCTATTCAGCAGTTAACATTTTCTCTGGGACAGTTTTTAATGAGGTCATTAAACCGGTTGGTTTGTTTTTAACTAACTTTGGAAAAAACAACTTCCTGTTTATTAGGGGGAGTGTCTTGTCTCGAAATGAAAGCAACCGTCTGATATGACGAAACCGACATTGAGCAAACGTTACATAGCTTTCTAGAAACCACTGGCCGTGGGCCAGTATTTCGAATCGAGTTTCGCTTTTTTTATACCGAAAAACGAATGCAACCCGTGCAGATCCGAAAATGTCGAATAATTAACGTTTCAAAATTGGGCAAATTAAACAGAGACGCGACAACCGTTGTTAAGTCATGGATATTATCATTTAGACGTGATACAAAGGTTTAATAAATGAGCGACGGCCTCAAGAATCCGCCGGAAAAAAAGCCTTTTGAAGACATACACAAATAGCGAACACACATACACACATACATTTTCTCTTTTATGTATATAGATTTCTGAATTAATAAATTGATATATATATATATATATATATATATATATATATATACATTCAAAAGAAGCTGACAAATTTAAAATTTGATTAACTTTCTCAATATTAAAGTTATGCTTATCAATTTTCGTATGTACGTAGATGAGAGAGAGAGAGAGAGAGAGAGAGAGAGAGAGAGAGAAAGAGAGAGCATGTTATATTATTTTGAAGCGCGTTTTACACTCTATCAAATCATGTTATTTGTTACCGTTTCAATCTTTTCGTTCATTTTTTGCAGCATGGAAACAATTCAAATTTGCACGATGTTCTTATTCCAGGTTCAAACTAGGCCGAAAAGCTGGCGAGACAGCTCGTTATATCAATGATACGTTTGGCCCAAAAATCACTAAGAAACGTGTGGCACAACGGTTGTTCAAGGAATTTTGCAATCGTAACTAGAGCCTCGAAGATGAAGATAGTCGCGGCCGGGAAACTGCGATTGATAACGAACATTTTAAAGTCCTATTTGAAGCCGATCCTCGCAAAACCACACGAGAAGTTGCTGTTGAACTCGAGGTTGACCACTCAACAGTCGTTCGCCATTTAAAGCAAATAGGGTAGTCAAAAAAGTTTGATAAATGGGTGCCGCAGTAATTGTATGATAATAAAAAAATCGTCGTTTTGAGGCGTTTTCAACGCTCCTTCTATGCGGAGCGGATTGTGACGTGAGATGAGAAGTGGATCCTTTATGACAACCAGCAACGTTTGGCACAGCATTCCACAACACTTTCCGCAGCCGAAATTTCACCGCAAAATGTTATGGTGACTGTTGGGTTGTCTGCGACCGGTTTTATCCATCACAGCTTCTTGAATCCGGACGAAACAAATATGGCAGAGAAGTGATGACGATAAATTAAGAAAATTCACCAGAAGCTCCAACGTATGTGCCTGAGATTAGTCAATATGAAGATACCAATTTTCCTTCATGACAACGTTCGCCCGTATGTTGCTCAAATGACCTACAGAAGCTGAGAGAATTAGGCCACGAGATTCTACCTCATCCGCCATATTCACCGTCCATAGATTATCACTTTTTCAACCATCTCGAAATATTACTGCGCGAAAAATGTTTCAAAAGCCGAGATGACGCCGAATCGCCTTCAATGATTTCATCACTTTCAGAACTCCGGATTTCTATGCTAATGGTATGAATAAACGTTCTCTCGTTGGCAACAGTCTGACGATTCTATGCTTCTTAATTTGATTAGTAAAGTTTATTATGAAAGAAGTTAAATTCTTTTGAAGTTAAACGTCAGAAAGGACGTATTTTTGCACCAACTTAATAGATTAAAACACCTGGCCGACCTTTAAATAGGATTGAACTTGCAACCGTGAGTCTTATAACCCAATGTCTTTAACTCGTGGGCAAGCAAATCAGTCGCGCAATTTGGTTGGGGAAGTAGATTTTTACATATGTCTTGCATGCACGTTTACTTGATCTCTTTTGGATTGTGATGTGAAATACACCGACTGAATATCTGTAAACAGATTAACCCCATCCCTAATGAGTCCAATTGTAAGTTGTAGATCGTGCCCCGTGAATTCTGCTTACAGAATCTTCATAGTTAAGCAGTTTATTATTATACAACATTAAGGCTATTAGCTGCAGCACTCCACTTGAATTTTAATTCGATTAGAATAGGGAACATAAAGCCCAATCAAATCAATCGTTTGACCATGGCAATCCTGTTGTAAAAAGTTAATAATTTCCCAACTGATAACGAAGATGCCATGATCTAAGATCGAAACCCTAACACTGAGATCTTCAGTGTAAGTTCCATGTATTTGCTTCATGATACTTTCAACTTCATCCTAATCCTAGTTGATGAACAAATCTACGATTTCATAGTTCTTCATTTGTGTTGATTGTTTTAATATCCGCTTACCTTGTTTGAGCGAGTTTATTTGTTTGTACCACAACGACTTTATATCTTTGAAACAGAAGAGTGTATTCGTATCTTGAACGTATAATCGAAGGTAGGAAACTTGGATAAAACTAAGCGGGGACATTGCTAATGCTGGAGTCAACAGAGAAGTTTGCTGCATGTGAACCAGCTGACAATGCAGCTTAAGACTATAAACTGCAATAGATACACGGCAGTACTGTTATGTTTGCAGGTTTAACCAAATAACGTATAAGGCAATACAAATGAAGACTCAACAAACAAAGGTAGATCAATAAGAAGTGTATTAGGAAAAGTATATTTACAGTATATTTACATAATGGTTGTCAGGTAAGAGAGTCTTGGCTGGAGAACATATCTGCTCTCGGCTCGGCCTTCGGTGGCTTCTGGTTAACACACACTCAGACTAACCGAGTCTTTTTATTTATGTATAATAATATCCACATATTTAAATGAGTGGGTGCCATCACAACAAGTACCATATAGGACATGTTAGTATACAACTTAGTAAAATTGTTACTGTGCGATGACCTAACACGTTTAAACTGATTTTACTTGGGTAAAATTTTTGCTGTATTGTTATTTTCATATAGAAAATGATATGTCATGATAGACCTTTAGTCTGGGAAAATAGAATGAGTTTTTTTCTTATTTGTATTCAATGAATGACAAATCTGATGCAAGCTGGAGAAGTTTCAATTAGGCAAATAAGAGAGATCATGCAAACGCCCGTGTAGCTGTGTCATAAAAGAGAGGTTGAAATCACTTAGGAAATAATTGAGATCGTATTTTAAAAATGCTAATAATTACAGATAGTTACATCTACAAATGGTATGGTATGCCTCGACAACATAGCAGCAGAAGCTGGCACATTTAGTGACTATGGATTAGAAATCTTTGTTTAAATAATATGGTAAATATATAACCAAAATAATAATATGATAAATATATAAACTTAAACAAAAATTGTGTTTTCATTTAAATATAGTGGATAGAAAACTTTTTCTACGACTATACAAGCAATAATATTATCAAATAAATCTTTGCTAACATTCATTTGGATATATTCTGGATTAATTACCTTAACAGTACATCATAACAAAAAAAATACCATATATATACATATATATATACATATATATATATATATATATCCAGGTAACCTACATCTAAAATTTCAAGTGTTTAGATCTAAATTGGCGGAGGAGTTTGATAGAGTTTGCAAAGGTTCACTCTTTCAACTTGGAACTCTTCACAGCCATATTTTCGCCCCAAAACTGATTAAAAACTTGTTGCATGCCTGAATACGTTTATGTAAATTTTCAAATGCTTATGCCTCAAGTTTGCTGAATAGTTTGCGAGAGACCGAAAAGATTAAATCTTTTGAACTTTGACCCCTTGGTAATCAAATTTTCGGTCAAAAACCGATTCAAAGCTTGCTCTATATCTGAATACACTTTATGTAAAATTTCAAATGTTTTGATTAGCTGAGATGTCAAATTTTTAAAATTTTGACTCCAATTTTGACCGCTTAATGTCCACAGTATTGGGCTCACACCAAATTAACACGTTTGATCCATGTCCAAAGAACCTACATTTAAAATTTCAAGTATTTATACCCAAGGTTTGCCGAGGAGTTTGGTAGAGTTTTCCAAGCTGAAATCGTTGTATTTTGAGTCCTCGACAGCCGAATTTCTGTCCGAAAACTGATTAAAAAGATTTTCCCAAATCTCAATATTCCTTATGTTTAATCTCGAGTCCGTAGACTGAAAATTGACAGAGTAGTTTGGTAGGGAAATGTACACACAGATAATTTCACTTTTATATACATAATAGATTTCCCTTAGTGGTAGGAATATTCGCTAATCAGATCATCATTGCGCGTTATAATCGTTGGTGTTCGCTAGAGTCTGGGTTGAGCCTACCTAGATTTCCTGTACTCTCCATCTCTTTCGATATATTTTGCAAATTGGTTAGCAATAAACCTCTCACTGGTCTCTTCGCACTACCTTCTCGGCCATTCTTTCCTATTTGATAATTCATAGTTATTTTATATAGTAGCAACTGTTTGGGGAGGGATGGGTCTATACCTTATTATTATGGTTAGCAGCAGTAACGATAGCAGCAGTAGTAGTAACAGTAGTATTATTTCTTAGTGCCATTTCTCAAGCTGCTCATAACCAGTGACTGTTCGTTGATTAAATATGTGGTGTTTCATAGGTCAACAATTCTATTCTTATTTTTAGAAACAATGTAAATCACTCTTCGTTTACAATAGAATTCACGAAGTTAATGGTCGATGACATATTCTGAAATTTGTTTACTTTTCCAGTAGTCTCTCTGAATGTTGTTTTTAATCTTCGCTGTTTTTATCCAAAGCGAACATTTTTTTATGATACCAATCAACGTTGGTGAATCGCGCATAGTAATGGCGGAGGGATATGGATGTCAAGTTATAGATTCTCTTCTTCGTATTATTATTATTATTATTATTATTATTATTATTATTATTAATAATAATAATAATAATAATAATAATAATAATAATAATAATAATTGTGTTGTTGTTAATATCAGAAGTCAATAGAGAAAATGAAAAAAACATTAATAGCAGAAATGCCATCTTTGACTTGATATCATCCACCAGCCACCTCTCTTATGATCATATCGCTCACATTTCAACCTTTAATCTTGCGTCTTTGTTTCGTATGACTTGCCCTAGGCAACCAGCACAAACAACAACAACAAAGCCAAAAGATCTATTCAAGAGTTTCATTCTCGACGAAACAATGCAAAACCCACTTCTTATGAATAAGAACACATTGAATAACTTTGTCCTACTGAGTAAAACATTAAACATATATAAACGTATACACCTATATGCGGAAACATATACGATATACATAGTAGTGTATCGACAAAATAAATATTGATACGTGTATGTAAATACTGAAATACACGTATATGCAATAATAAAAAATACGTACATGTAGACATATATACATACATACATACATACACACACACACATATATATATATATATATATATATATATATATATATATATATATATATATATATATATATATACATAGAGATAGAGAGAGATATTAATCAATACAGAAGACCAGTTATCTCTATCGATATAGCAATACATATATCAGTACGGAAAATATCAACGTATAAAAAAAAAAAAATAAACACACATGCATGGTGAAACGATAAAATTGTCGCCATAGAAAGGAGAGTATGATTTTATTTACGTTTGATAAAAACTGGTTTTCTTTTTTTCTTACAGACCACTTACTTGTTGGCCAGTAATGTGCAAATCCCAAGAGCGAGGAGTCTTCTATCATGTCAGAAAGTAACATAATGTACAAACAGTGAGCGGTGTGAAAGAACATAATGTAAAATGAGTGAGATCGGAGATGCGCCGCTATACAACCCACGCTCTACCGATCAAAGTTATGAAAACATGACCATTTTCAGCACCATCAGAAATGCAAATTCCGTCAGTCCAACGCTTGGGGGCACAGCTCAACGAATTCTCCGGCCACGGTTATAGTATTTGGTGTGGTTTTACCTCACATCCTCGAAGTTGGATTTAAAGTGAACACCAAAATGTACCTGGATGTGCCCCAGGGTGTGGTGATCCCCTGATGCAGTCAGGTGGCCGCTGGAAGAGGCTGAATGTAGCAACAGGACTCAGCACTTGCCCACAAGTCCAAAGAGATCCAGCTTTTGCTTCAGAAGTAGTGCTACGATTTGTACTTTTCTCGCACTGGACTCCTCCTCACCCGGTTGGACTACTTCATTTAGTTTTACGTCAAGAACATTACCAACATGACCTCCCACAACACCAAAGTCTTCGCGCCGAGTATTAATCGGCGTGTGTTGAAAGTGTATTCTCCCAGTTTCGAACACGTATCGAGGCAGTGATTGATGTTGAAGGCAGCAACATTAAATAGATGTCAGCTCCAGTACAAGAAACCTGAATTGATTTTTTTCAATAAAAGTCTTAAAATAAAAGTGTAGTGTCGTTTGCGTTATTGCAACAAATTTATCTTTCAACCCTGTATGATATATATATATATATTAGTGATGGGACGATGCCAAAATTTTTCCCGATTCCGATTCCGATTCCGATTCCGTTCAAAATTTCCGATTCCGATCCGATTCCCGATTCCGATTCCGATTCTTGTAAAATTTATACATATTTAATTAGAGATTTTTTTTGTTTGTTTTTTCGTAAATTTTCAAATTATTACATAAACCCCTGGTTAATGTCCGCGTATATTTTATCTCAAATGTTTGCCTTGTAATTGATTAAAAATTGTAACACAACAAAACATTTATTTGGATTTTAAAACAAAGCTATATTGTACCAGTTCTTTACTGTATAACATGCTACTTACATGAATAGTGGAAAATATTCGAAGATTGGTAGGCAAAATAAGAAAACGATGTAAGAACAATATATTTAACAACGCCACTTAGCAAAGCCACATCTCATTGTTACGAACGAATTTCTAACTAATAATATTACTATTATGAAAACCATTTTTAACGTGAGATTGCGTGAGCTTTCTGTGCTTTCTCTCGCAGCTAAATCCCTATTCCAAAATGAAATATTACTTTTATAGATTACGTGTTAGAACATTTTTTTTAATTGGCGGAAAGAAAAGCGATCATTTAGAATTTAGAGTGTAAGATCAGTTTCGAATATAAATTTAACGTAAAATGATCATCATTTCTGGCCATCCTAATTCTTTATGGATATTAACTAAAGTGTTTCCCACTAAATTAAGTTCGGTTTGCAACGTTGTAAAACCATGTGTAATCGCTTAAAAAGTAGACACCCTATCCCCAATAAGCGCACATAAGTTAAAATTGGTAACACACTACAGCTCATGTTACGTTATATTTATTTGTGAAACTGACCGTCTATTTTAAATTTCTAATCGTTTTATATTAGTGTTGTGTCGATTAATCGGAATCGGGAATCGGATAAATCGGTAATTTTGGGGGTATCGGAATCGGTATTGGAATCGGAAAAATTTGTGCCTAATTTCCGATTCCCAAATCGATTCTTTTAATATTTTAAAAAAGTTCATTTTCAATTGTTTGTACCGATTATAAATATTTCTTTCTTTTAAACTATTAGTAAAACTAAAGAAGATCTAAACTTATTTTATATGCGTAAAATAAACAAAACAAAAATTGAAACTTTGCGAAAATTCGCTAGGTAACCTTTAGAAGAATGCAGTTTATTTTCAAAGTAGCGAAAGAATTGTCTAAAATTAAAGAAATATTTTGCCCAGAAAAATAATATCAAACATTATTGCTAATTAAATGAAAAGTAGAATATAAAAGTGTTAGGTTTTGTCGGTATGTTTGCTGCTCCCTCACTCGGCAATCGGTATTGACAAATATAACAAGCCGTGCATGCATGGTCCCCCTCTATGTGAGGAGGGGGGATCGAATAAAGTGATAAAAAAGTGATACATAACTGATAAAAAAACAATTTTGAGTGAAAAAAAAGTTTTCAAAAGTTTTCAGAAAAATGACTTAAGTTCAACTTTTGCTCCACACCCAATATTAGCCCTAAAACCTCCAGGGCTTGTGACTCTGATTTTTCCCAGGGTCAGTGATACTTCCATCAGGTGTATATCAGGTATGCCCATGGTTTTGCCAAGTTTCAGAAAAATCTAATGAATGGATGAAAAGTTATTCTGAAAAATATGTCAATTTTGTCTATTTAGAGTCATTTTGAGGTATTTTTTTACCACTTTTGCCCCCATGGGGGGGCTGATTACTTGTAAAAATGGACAAAAGGCTATGTTTCAGGCCTTAAGACATGTAAATTTGAGTTCAGCACCATAAAAAAACACTAAATAGAGATACATAATCACATTTTAGACAAATATGAAAAAAAGAGTCTAAAAAAGGTGTGGTTTTTAGCCCTAAAAGTTCCCGGGGGGCGCAAACCAGAGTTTTGCCAGGGTCAGCGATACTGAATTTACATTTGCAACAATATATATATATATATATATATATATATATATATATATATATATATATATATATATATATCACGGAGGCCTCGCTGAAGCCCGCCAATCTCACTCAAAAGTTGAGTTGAAAGTATTATGGGGTAATTAACACCTTCGATGCCGTTGGTTTCGACAACAATACTTTTTCACACCCACTTGCCAAATTTCCCAAGGAGTTTAATATGAAAAGATTTCAAACGAATAGAGTTTTATTTTATTTTCCTGGAGCCACATTGTCTGACACCGTCGCATTTTTCTCAGGTTTCGGAAAAGTTAAAAATATACATGAATATCTCACAATGAATTTATCAAAGTCTGGATAAAATAGATAAAGAGAAAGCATTTAGAAATTTTTCAGATTGAAAAAGAAATTATATTTACATTTAAAATTCCCCCCTCATTGAAATTCTACTTTTGGACGATATTTGTAAACCCACTAAAAGCCAAATTATTTTTAGATCTAGGATGAAGCTCTAAACTGTCTTCACGTATTAAAAAAGGGTGCTTGTGCAGTTTACACTATGTTAAAAAACGAAAAATAAAAAATATATATATTCTACGTACTCGTTATGGAATGAAGTTCTCATAAAAAAATCACGTAATTTCATCAAATAGTTTTTATTTTATGCCGTAAAAACGTTTTGGGAAATTCGGAATCTTCCTAAAAAAACTGTGATAATTAGTCAAGGGAGCGTAAAACAAAAACTATTTAATGAAATTACGTGATTTTGTTATGAGAACTTCATTCTATAACGAGTACGTAGATCTATAGAGTTTAGTTTTACTAATAGTTTAAAAGAAAGAAATATTTATAATCGGTACAAGCAATTGAAAATTAACTTTTGAAAAATATTCAAAGAATCGATTTTGGAATCGGAAATTATACACAAATTTTTCCGATTCCGATGCCGATTCCGATTCCCCTAAAATTACCGATTTAACCGATTCCCGATTCCGATTCCGATTCATCGGCACAACACTAATATATATATATATATATATATATATATATATATATATATATATATATGTACTAGCAAAAGTACCCGTCGTTGACTGGGTTCAAACACAGCCTACAAAAAATTGACTCTGATTTATGAAAGTATGATAGGTTATGAAAAGGATGGGTAGTAATAAGATAGATTCGAATTTCGGGGTATAAAAACCAAAACAAAATATGATGAAAGTAAAAATAAAATAGATAAACCCTATAATTTATTATACCATACCTGTTCACACTGAAACCTTCATCACAATATTCTGTAGATCTATATTAAAAAACCTTGTTAAACTTTTTGACATATTTCCATTCTTTGGAGGTCAGGCGCGAATGACCACTCCATAATTTTATTATACCATATTTCTTCAAAATGAAACATAATTATCAAAGTATACTGACGCAGATAGATATGAAAAGTCTTTATTAAAGGTTGTGCTTATTTACATTCTATGGAGGTCAGGCGCGAACGCAGACCCCACAAGTTTATTATACCATCCCTATTTAAATTAAAACATACTTATCAAAGTATTCTTATGTACATCTATATCAAAACACTTGTACACGTTTTTTTTTAATTTTTAAATTTTTTATTTCCATAATTTGTGGACCAGACGCGAACGCAGACCCCACAATTTTAATGAACCACTGTTCTGCCAGATCAAACATACCCATTCCTGTGTCTCGATACATCTTCTATCATTATACGTAATCGGTTTTTATAAAATAGTTAACCATATAGGAGCCTATTCGTGACCAGACACACACACACACACACAGAGGCATTCAGCTTAATATATATATATATATATATATATATATATATATATATATATATATATGTATATAGAGAGTTATAAAATGTATATTGCGATTAAGCTTCACTGAATATTCCGCGTTTCATCCACTCTAGGATTCTTCAGGTTTAAGCGGGAATTCTGTGGTTGTTTGTCGTTTTTATATGCGCATCTTCTAATGAAATTTTAGTTAGCCAATCAGCTTTCTAGTATCCACCGCGCCCTCTCTATCAGCCAATGAGCATGCATTTCACGGACAAAGTCCTATTTGACCTCTGGTTGACCTGCTCCTTAGTGTGTGCTCTATTTAGCCTGGATATTTAGTTTCCTGATCTGTTTTAAATCTAGGTTAGTGTTTTTTTTATTATTAATGTTAGTTTATATATAAATATATATATATATATATATATGTGTGTGTGTGTGTGTGTACACACATATTTGCATATATATACATATATATACATACATATATATGTGATGGTTTATGTATATTCATGTTTATTTAATTCATTTATTTGTTTATTTTTATTGTTTTTGTTAGTTTTAAAACTATTTTGTATCGCTATCCTAGAGTAAATTTATCTTGTGAATACAGTTGTTTGCTATTTCTCTTCTACAGTTTAATAGATGTCGGGGTTTTTTAAAGTACAGGATAGCAAATTTTTCATGAAGGAATAATCTACATGGGTCGTCTAGGTCCCTACATGTGGTAGCTTGTCTTATTATTTTCCATTCGACTACCGGCGAAGGTCCGCTTTCCTTGAGTTCTTAGTATTTATTCATCAGAGTTGTTCTCATACGGTGTTTTTTTATTGTTAAATGTACTTTTGTGGTCATAGTATCAAGAAACGCGGAATATTCAGTGTCGCTAAATCGCCATATACATTTTATAACTTACTAACTAGCTCTACCTACGTATTGAGCACTTTTAAAGTAAATACTTAAAGTTTACGCATAAATCTACACTTGCGTATATTAATTTTATGTGAGTAAATTAAATATATATATATGTATATATATATATATATATATATATATATATATATATATATATATATATACACTATTCGTCCGCACGATTTGTATTTATTCTACTCTCAAATCCCTGTATCAAACACTTAATCTAAATGAAAATGAAATAACGTAGGTGTTGTAGAATGATAATTACTAATGTATTGGTGAATAACTCTTTTCTGTGTGTGATTTTTTATGGCAAATCGTATTCTAGGTTTTCAATATGGATCAGAATTCCTAAGGATTTATCTGCATTTTACATCTTATTAAATTATTATGACCTTTATATTAGGTATTTAGATCCATATGTATAGTTTAAAAATCTCTTCTACTTGCATGTTTGGTATTCATCTTTCATCAGTCTATTACATTCCAAAAAAACTAAACCTGAGTCTGGTAAATTTTATGTTCATTTTTATGGGACTATTTCCTGACGCGTTAGTGCATTTTCCATTTCACTCTTCAAGATAACGTCCCCCGTTTATGAATTCCTCTGGTTGACTTCTCTGTTATGTTTCTTTATTTCCTAGCAGGAAATATCCTTACACAAGTTTAAACTAAGAAACATATGGGTGTTAACTGCATTTTACAATTCGTATGTGTATTAATATGCGCCTAATTTGAATATATATATATATATATATTTATATATATATATATATATATATATATATATATATATAAATATATATATATATATAAGCTTAGGAATGATACCACAATGTGGGGAATGGAATGTAGTCAATTATGAGGTAGAATACAAAAACAATTTCCAATTCGCTAACGAATATATATATATATATATATATATATATATACACAAATATATACCTATATACATGTATATATATATATGAATATATATGTAAATATTTATTCAATTGTGTTATGTATCGATATGCCTTACTTGAAGAGGTCTACTGTATGTGCCAATGTTACAAAATATATTTCCCGGAAGCATCTTTGTAAAATAGATATGCAATGGATTTATATAAAGCATGCTAGATGCAAGAATAGAAATAAAATAAATAAAATACTCATTTTTATTTTATTCTTCCATCTAGCATGCTTTGAATCTGTTGCATGAACCATTTGACACTATTTTGGCTTCCCGAAATTTATCATGGACATTGCCACACGCAGTAGACATCTTCAAGACAGATCTATACACAACACAATTAAATAAAAATATATAAATGCAATAAATATAAACGTATATATATATATATATATATATATATATATATATATATATATATATATACTAGCAATGGTTACCCGGCGTTGCCTGGGTGATCGGCCCCCTTCCCACTCCGAGGGGTAACAAAAAAAGTCACCCCTCTGGATTTACATGCTTGGTGCCGGTCTCCCCCTTTCAGGGAGAGATAATCCCCAACCCCACCTTCAGGGAGGAGGGTGCCTGGAGGCTTCTCCCCCCCCCCAAGGAAAAAAGTCACCTCCTCCTGGCCTCTTCGCCCCCCACCCTTGGGGGACACCGGCTCCCTCCTTTGGGGGGAGAAACTGCCAAGCTCCCCCCTTTCGGGTGAGAAAATGCCAGGCTTCCCCTTTTGGTGGGGGGATGGTGGCCAGCTCCCCCTGCTTGCCCGTAGGTGGGTGGAGGATCGGACGCCCTTCCGTTAGGAACCCACCCTTGGGGGGAGGTGGAAGGAAAGGGTATAGCCCCTCCCCGCTTCAGATAGGATGTAATAAACAAATAGAATTAAAAAAAAAAAGTAGAATCGATCAGGATCGAACACGCAAACTAACGGTTAACAGTTTAGTATGCATACCCGAATTACTCTCTTACATTTAATAAATAAAAAAATAAATAAAACATGTTATTTTTAAAAAAGTTAATGGTATACTGTGTGTCTAGTCGTGTCACTGTTGAATGTTTCAGTGGGGGGGGGGAATGCCCGAAGGGGGGAGAAAATGCTTGTTCCCCCGTTCGGGGGAAGGATGTCCAGAGGTCCGTCTGGGACAAACCAAAAAATGTTTTTAAATAAAAATTGGGTTTATATTACTGTACACATAGATTCGAAAAAGTTGTCAAAACAACAAATATATAACAACTAAATGTTATCAAAAGGAAGATAAGTTACTTTTCTACCAAACTGGATATATTTTTCGTGTTTTTATTCAATGTAACATGTTTATTCAGCTCGAAAAACATACAGTGTTTACCGATGTATTGGAAAATTGAAGATGTCGTCTCACACCCTCTTTAACACCGTAAGTTTGCGAAAAGATGTTATAAATAAAAAAAAACTATACAAAATACTAATAAAAGCCCGCCGAATATCTGTCAACCTATGTCACGGTAACATATATTGAGCGAGTTTTTAATAGTATTTTATCCGGTTTTTTTTATTTATAACGTCTTTTCCCACACTTACCGTGTTAAAGAGAGAATAAGACGCCATCTTGAATGTTCCAATACATCGGTAAACACTTTTTCGAATCTATGTGTACAGTAATACAAACCCGAAAAATAAAATAGGTTGTTATTGACTAAACGGTAATTGTAAAGTGTTTGATTAAATGCAGGTTAAACAGAAATAATGAATGAAAGTGTTAACGGAAATTAAAATATTATCAATATGTTAAAATAAAAAAAAATGTGCAGACTATAAGATGTAAGTAAGTAATAGTTAAAAATTTGGAGGACAGCGTTTGTTTTCGTGTTGTGTGTACGTGTGTGCGGCTAGCGCCAGAGTGTGTGTGTGCGTGTGTGCGCGGGTGCTGGGAATGGTAGCAGTACTAATAGTCCGTCCTTTGGAGGACAGCGTTTGTTTTCGTGTTGTGTGTACGTGTGTGCGGCTAGCGCCAGACGACACTTTAGTAATGTTGGATTGTGATGGCTGATGTAAGTTTCTTAATTTTGTAATTTGTAAATGGCAAGTTAGGGAAAAATAGACCCTCCCAAGATGGACAATAAAAAAGGGCATAATATTTTATGGTAAAGTTAAGAACGTAGGAACCATAGTTTTTTAGGAGATGTGATTATTGGATTAACCAATCAGAAACCGTCTGTGGCACACACATCTCTGTTTATATATATATATATATATATATATATATATTTACATATGGATTTGAAAATTGTCACCTGTTTCCGTCTTTCCTCCTCGATATCGACTACATTACATTCCCCACATGTTATCTGTCTACCTGTTAGTTTATCTCATTGTTCCATTTTTTTATCAGACTCTACCAAGGCGTTTCCGGTAAAATTCTTTATGGACTATTATGATAAGGTAAAGTATCATGACATCAATTCGGTGCAAAATTATGGGTCAATATAGATAAATATTGATCAGTATTTAATGGTAAAATAAGTACAATTTTAAACGTTTTCAGCCATCTATTTGCCACAAAGAACCCATTTAAAATCGTAAACTTGAACGGTGAAAATGTAGGATCCACACACACACACACACACACACACACACACACACACACATATATATATATATATATAATATATATAAAGGCAATTGCATACATATTGGACCGCAATTGCATTTTCCAAGTCAATTAATTGAATACTGAATTGTATAAGCTTGTAAAAAACTTATGAAATCTCTGTACCCATGCATTTGAAATGTTCATGAGTGTGGGAAAATCTTCATTTTGTCCAAATTGTCAATGATTAATTTAGGCACGATTTGAAGTTCAGATATATTATACTTATTATTATCATTATTATTATTATTATTATTATTATTATTAATATTATTATTATTATTATTATTATTATCATTATTATTATCATCATTATTATTAATATTATTATTATTATTACTATTATCATTATTATTATCATCATTATTATTATTATTATTATTATTATTATTATTATTATTATCATTATTATTATCATCATTATTATTATTATCATTATTATTATTATTATTATTATTATTTATTCGTTTTTTATTTTTTCGTTATTGTTGTTCCTCTCGTTTTTGCTTCATTTTTGTTGTTCTTTTCCAATTGTTTTATTGTTTTTCTTATTTTCAAGAATTTCGATTTAAAAAGATTACCTTAGCGGGTATGGATAATTTAAGTGGATCCTAGGCGGGTAGTCACATAAAATCCGGCCGTTCTTAAGAAACTGAAGTGTGGATGAGCAGACGTACAATATGGACTAGGAGTGTAAAGCGAGAAAAGCCGTTCAACTTTCTCTCTTAGCAGAACAGGTACTCATTTTTTACGATGAGAAAAATCATTCAATCGAAGTCAATTAATTTTCTATTAAAAAAAAACTAGTGAAACGACAACAGCAACGGTGTGAATGAATTGTGATTACAACGGAATTATATTAGTCCCAGTTGTATTTGGCATTACCTAACATCCATGACAAATGGAAAATTATATATAAAGTAGTATTAAAACTGCAAATATTGGTACAATTTCTTGTACATCCACATGCACATACACATGCATATACACACATATATATATATATATATATATATATATATATATATATATATATATACACATATATATCATTTATAATTTAGCTAACTTTAAGGAGCAGTTTAATCTTTTTTTAGAATATTATATTATAATAGATTTATATATAATATTATATATATATCATATTATATATATACAACAAATAAATGACAAACGTTTATATTCCAAATTTCAAGATGTTGCCTATCTTGCCGTTTATTTATTCAAGTACGTTGACAATGCACAATTCTTTACAAGAATCCTGCGTGTGAACTTACTTTGATTGATATAATAATTAAATGAATAATTTTGCGCTTCAAAAAAGTTGCTGGCAAGAATTCCGCATGCCACTTTACTGGAAGAAATACAGGGTAAGATGGAAAACCCTGCAAATTGTCACAATATAGAGTTTTTTCATTTATTTGTAACATGCTCTGTAATTACATCGAGCTTCATAAAGTAAATAATTGGTATAAATAAAAGGTGAAATATAATTGGGGAACACATTTCAACATAAATGTATACAGTGTGAAACGATAAAATTGTCGCCTTTGAAAAAAATTAGTATTCTATTATGTTTTAAAGTGACACAATATTCAACAAATGAGATCGGAGATGCGGCGCTGTATCTTAGGCTCTCTACCGATCCAAGTTCTGAAAACCGGACCATTGCCATCACCCTCAAAATGAATCGCTGGATTGCCACGAATAACAGAGTCGTGGACAAGTTGATGAAAGCAACATTTCTGGCCACGGTTACGGTTTTGGGCGTGGTTTATAGTAGGAGCCACATCATGTCACCGCACATCTTCTAAGTCGACTTTAAATCAATACCAAAGTTTAACTTGATATGAGTGTGGTGATCCCCTGGTGCAATAAGGTAGGTGTTGACTGACCCTGGGTGTGGTAGCAGAATTAAGCGCTGGCCCACCAGTCCAAAGACTAAACTTCAGAAGGACTGCTACGACTTTGTATCCTCTTTCACTAGCCCCCTCCTACGCTGACCTCTATACACTGAACTACTTCGAACATCATAAACATGGCCTCCCACAACGTCAAAGACAGTCAGATCTCCGCCATCCGGCTAGTATTCGCCGAGTATTCTCCGAGCTAACGCCGGTGTTTGTGGAAAATTCATGCTCCAGTTTCGGACCCGTATCGAGGTGGTAATTGAAGCTGAAGGCGGCTACATAAAATCAAGTTACCGGAATTGATTTTTTCAATAAACGTTTTAAAATAAAGCTATAGTGTTGTTTACTTTAGGGCGACAGATTTATCGTTTCCCATGTATTAACTTCTCCTAGCCACGCTTTATGTGACTCAGATTGATTAAATAGTAAAAAACAAGAAAGAGAAAATACATGTTTCTTTTATGCTTAATTTCCTAAACTTGTGGTACACACTATTTCTGAGTGTTCCATTTTCTGTGCATAATGTGGAGATTACCTTTTTTGCCGACTGTAAGACACGCAATATATTAGCAATCAGTGTGTATATGTAATCAACACAATTGTAAAAATTGTCACTGAGCTTTGTTGATAGTGATTGCAAACACCAATCGAATTAGAAAATACAATCTCTTAAATTAAAATGGCATATCTGTTGAAATAATTCTATGATCGTTTGATTGACAACTATACGTCGAACTACGTATACGCTGCGAGTACAACGACCTAAGTGTAATAGTCTGCGAGGCATTTTATTTTTATGAAAGTTTAGTCGTTTATCGATAATAAATCGATGGGAAAATGACAAGAAAATTGTTAAACCACATCTGTTGTTTAGGTTACTGAAATTCAGGCTACACAGCTGAAGTCACCGGCTTAAGCCTCTTTCAGAAGAGCACCTATAAGTCTGTTAAAATCGGAATGAAAAATAAGATATTTAGTAAACCAACAAAGTTAAGTGGAAGATCGATAATAATTAATTAAAAAAGGACGAAAAGAATGGCAACATGGTATTGGATGCATGTGCGAAATGTGAATTAAAATTCCTTTTTAATTATCGTAGAGGTTTTCTTTTTCATTTATTTATTTTGTGTTAAAACGTTAAAACATAAATTTGACCTGGAAAGTAAAAAAGAGTATTCAATGTTTTTATTTTTTGTGTTGTTATTAATGTTTTAAACTTTGAAAGCAGCGTTTGTTTTAGCGTTCAAAATTCTCGCATGTAAACAAGAATAAATCTTTTCAAAAGAGCCAAAGTGAGCATCCCCAATCATTCAGAAATTGTTAAATTAATACAGTATGATGACTGTGTTTACTTGAAAGTTTAATGATTTATCGCCAATAATTCGACGAAAAAAAAAACGAACAAAATCTTTTTTTAAAAGAATGTCTCTAGTTGAAGACCACCGGAAAAGAAATGTTAAAGAAAGAACAAGGGGGAAGAAAGCGTGACCGAAAACATGGCAATTTCATTGGAGACCGGCTGGTCTCGAGAAACATTGACTTCAAAAAAAGTAATATTGCAATATTTTTATATTATTATATAACCCGTGTGATTAAAATGTTACAGCAAAATTTCAAAGCAATCGTTCAAGTATTTTTACATGGTAATCACCACTTATCAAGGCCCGGAAGCCACTCGGAGTTAATGGTTATTGCGTGTACAGTAATCAATTTTGTTTTTTATTAATGAAAACTGACGATTTTTATATAAATACTAACTGTAACCAAACCTGCGTTGCTCAGTTTACTTAAATAGAAGACAAACAAAGAAGGGAAATAAATGCATTTTTCTTATTTGTTTATGCTCTCAGTACTTGTGGATAGAAAATATTTTTAGATGCTCCATTTTCTATGCATATATAGATGTTTGATTTGCTGACTGTAGAAAACGCAACATATACTTGCCCATGTGAGAAGCAATCAGATTGTAGATATAAGTCCCACAAATGCAAAATGATTTTCTGAGCCTTGTTGATGGTTATTGTAAACGCTAAGAGAATTTTGAAGTGCAATATCTTAAATTAAAATGGTATGCCAATCGAAGCTATGCTATGCACGCTTGCTAGTTCCCATCCTTCCACAGGCTGACAGAGAGAAAAAAATGTGGGCTTGATTTTACTATAGACCTGTATGTGATCAGGCACTGGAAAATCACGTAATTTAAAAATGTTAATCGATTTTTTTTGGAATGAAAGTTTAGTGTTTAATCGATCGAATGTTTTTTTTAAAAACTGTTTAAAGAATAAACCAACAACCTGAGAGACCAATGGTTATTTAGAAAAAGAAAAGAACAGATAAAAATCTAAAAATGCTGTAGGATAAATAAAAAAAATTACTTTGGACAACTATTATTTTTTATTTAAATTATTTTAATAAAAACAACAGTCCGTCAAACTAGTTTCTTAATTTCGGACATTTTTTTGGATAAAAACACCTTGCTTTCGAATATGAGAATAATCTTAAATGTGCTTGTGCTTCTTTGTAATTGTAGTGAAATTTGACAATTGAAATATTGATTTCCAAGTAAAGTGGTATCTATTGAATTTCTATGCAGCGATAATGAAAATATCAATCCATTAATTACGACAAAAGACAAAGTAGAAATTAATTATTAAAGAAATAAAACTTTTTAGCTATTTCCTTTATGTTAACGTCAGATGTCACGTGACAAAACAAATATGGCGGAAATCATTGTTTTCGTTGAATCATGGAAGACTTCACTAATTGTGACATGCCAATTAGGCAGATAACATGGTTTATTATTGAAATGGATAAACATGTAAGTAATTTTTGTTTTTAATTTAAAATTAACTTCTCGCCTGCCTGATTTCGCAACAATAACGCCGACGCACCCTTTTTATCGGCTGACTTATAAACACCCCGCATATATTTTTTCATCTTTTTTCAAGTTTTTGAGCAGATAATGGCGATTGGAAATTAACAAATCTAAAGCAAAATGCAAAGAATTCAATATTTAAGTATTTTAAGGGGTTCTCTGTTTCTAATACATCGCTCTAGTAAATCGATTTACTTTCATTAATACACAGAAATACGAAACCGAATCATTTGGCCGTAAAGTTGGGAGAGTTTTTTTCGTCTTTTTCAGCAGATCATTATTGATTATGCACTTTCTACCAGTTTTTTTTTTCCAAAATGTTTAAAAATACCAAATATTCAACATTTAAACATTTTAGGGGTCGCTCAGTTTCAATACAACGTAAGTAAAAGTAGAATTCATGGTGATTTCACGATGAAACTTGTATTACTCAGTTTCTTAATGTTATCTTTTAAGTAAAAACAATGTTTAGATGTAAATTCCAAATCAAATTTCACTCTTAATAATTTAGGTGAATGAAATAGGAATTAACCTCAATTCGTAAAATTTACTTCAGACAATGACCAACGATTGAACAGACTATTCAATAAATCGGTTTTGTGTATCCATTGATGGGCTCAGCATCTGTTACAAGAAAGGTTCCCTTTTTATTGTAACTAAGAAAAACATTAGATAAGTGAAAATGAGATTAAGATAGACCGAGATTCGAACTTTGTAAGCAAGGTTCAGAAATGGAATTTCGCATTGTTCAATTTCACATGAAATAGTTTAGATATGTTGTTGTAAAATGAATTTTAATTGTTCAATGCTTTTTATGAAAACTGAATTAAAATATGGCCAGCTAAGAAAACCGACCGATAGCAATTAAAAAAAATATATTGAAACTAAGTTAGGACAAAAAATTGATTAGTGAGAATTCTTTGTATGCAGAAATGGTGTGGAAACATGTGCAAACCACTCATGTTTAGGCAACATGGGTCGATCACGTTTACAGACACATGTATGACGTTATGGCAGAAATGAATTCTCAATATAGGAGCTAGTTCAGTCCAGGTCGGGACAGTCGGGTAGAGAGAGCAGTCAGCGAAGGCAGTCAGAGGAGGGTCCCCTTTAGAAGCGAAGGGAAAACCTTTAATCATGTAGTCAACTTTGAATTCATGGATCTCATAATCATTTCGACCGGTCAAATGGAATAAAAGAACATCTGCCGTCTTCGTGTCGTCTTTATACAACACAGGTAATGTGCAATCGTTAATAATGAACATTGTATAACTCATCATAGTAATGTGTCCCCTTCTTCATCATAAATAATGACTGTCCCCTCCTGTGTTAAAAGAACTGATCACCCCCTCTCTCCTCGCTAATATATGTAAGTAAGAAGAAACAACAACAGAACAGTATAAATGTCTTCTTCCCCTCGTCAATATATATGTCCCCATCCCATCTCTTATAAAAGACCTCATCCCTATGCAACACACCCGCTAAATATCATTAAATATTCATTTTTGCCTGTTCCTTCGGTAGATTTAAAAATAAAAAAAACGAAAAATATAAGAAGTGTGGTCATTGTGCAAGTAAGCTTTTTATTGTTTAAATGTTTATGTCAAATACAATACTCATTTTATGAATATTTATTTGAAAAAGAATGAATTATATAATATACATTTATAAAACTAAATAAACATAAAATAAAAAACAGTTTACTGATACTCTGCAGTAATTAATTATTGTAAAAATGCATCAGTGCACATTCATCAACTACAATAAAATGTGAAAGTTTAATGTTTTATTGATGTCACATGAGCGGTAAATTACCGGCGGTGACAGTTCCCCATAAAATAAAATGGCAACATAGTTATAAAGGAAACCACTTAATAAAAATTAAGTAAACCGTTATAATTAAAAAGAGTCGAAGGAATACGATGAAAATTCTATAGCAAAATATCGAAGCAATAAGGTACACACACAGACACACAGCCGCACAACCATATATATGTACATTATGCCATTAATTGACTATATATATATATACATATATATATATATATATATATATGTTCTCTCGTTTTATAAAGAATTGTATATATATATATATATATATATTATTTTTAAAATATAATTTTTAAAATAAAATTTTTAAAATAAAATCTTATATGTATATATATGTACAGAATTGTGTGTGTATATATATATATATATATATATATATATATATATATATATATATATATATGTGTGTGTGTGTGTGTGTGTGGTGTGTGTGTGTATGTATATACAATTCTGTATAAAACTGGAGGAGGCAGGGACAGGTGAGTATTATTTATAGTCAGTTAATGGTACACATAATACCTATCTTCTTACGAATCCGATTACGAAATAATGACTAATCATTAATAAAACCATGATATGCAACTCGTTTGTTCATGCCGGAAATCTCATTTGTTTTAAATCATTACAATAAATTATGACAATGATTGGCAGGTCAGCCTTTGATTATAATTAATGCATTACTAATCCATTAATCGCAATTTCATTTACGATAATTCGCTTATTATTAATTGATTTCTCCTTGAATGTCTGATTCTAAATCGATTTATTGTGGAGACCCAACAGTACAACGTATAAAAATGCATAATTAATATAAGGTTAAATATATTCCTATAATACTGTGAGCAATCAAAAATGTGATAAAAATAACCAAGCTATTAAAAATTTATTATCTGGATTCATTACTTGCATTTTAACCGTTTATCAATATCGCCATAATTCGACGTATTAACGAAATATTAGCAGGTATATACAGTTAACAATCCTATTAACATAAATAGTCTAAATAAATAAATAAAAGCATATTAATCTTATTTAACAACTAAGTATTTTTTATTCTGCAATTTATTCAACTTCAATTTTTGCACTAGTATTTAAGCACAAACTAGATTCGCATTTGAATTATTTCGTTTTGCTATAAAGTTGTGGACATTGCATGATGTTTCATTGGTCAATTGATGAATATAACTTAATCTTTTGTTTTCAAAGCAAAGAAAAGAATTTATTTCCATCGGAGAAGGAGCGTTTTCGAACGTACGATTGTCATTTTTTTAATGTGGTGCTAATACAATTTCGTTTTAGCAGTAAAGAAAGATCAAGGAAAAATATTTGATCATTATCCCACGTATTGTTCTTGCGTATTTGTTTTTGCTTCAAATTGAAAATATATTACTCCCAATACAACCCAAATCATTAAAAAATCATGTTCCAAAATTTCAATTGAACGCTAACAAACCCTTATTAAATTTACAATTGCACAATGAACTTTAAAACATAACACGTAATCCTTATTAGCCAGGGGACTAATGAGACTGTACAACGTTTTGAAACACTTGAGGATACAAGATAAATATTTCGAAGACCAATTTGATTTATAACACAGGTCTCTCTTGTCTATAATAGGTATTAAATAATAAAATATGAAACTTTATTGTCAAATAAATTATAAATATCAAATACCGAATCTCTACGATAAACAGTTGCATAATTTTCGACAAGTGCAGCGATTATCTTTTTGAGGACTTTAACCTCGACCATATCCTCTACATAAAATTATTCTAAGTCAAACTATGGACAATATTTGACTAAGTTTTGTGACAATTGGTCAAATACAGTGGGTGTCATGATGTACGCAAGAAAACTAATAACCTGGCTGAAAACATAAACACATTGGTGGAAGTAATTTCGTGGAAGATTTACACATTTGAGAAAAAAGTGACTAAGACATCAAGAAACAATCTACGAACTAAATTATATTTTGGTATCTATTTTGTGTTAGAAAAGTATATAGATACAACTCTTAAGCAAGCACATGTTGATAAACTAACATTTCGTAAACAAAAAAATTGATTATTGTCTTTCTATACTTTCATATTTTCTCATTGGCATAACATTTTTCTCTTCAGACTATCCTTTCGACTTATCTATATCAATCACAGTCTGAGAACTTCACCTTTATGTTTTCAAGTTATCTTTACCTGTAAGCTACGTACGCATTGTTAGTTTTCACGTATTATCAAATAGATAGTTATTGAAGGAAGACCATTGTAGTGTAAAATAACAGAAATATTTGATAATTATATTTACGAAAATCGTAAAGTATATCGGCGAATAGAATGCTATTTGATATTGTTATATTCTCTCTCTCTCTCTCTCTCTCTCTCTCTATATATATATATATATATATATATATATATATATAATTATAAGTTTCACATTCCTATTTATTACATTTTCGATTTCATCTTAAGAGACAATTTGCTGGAAATTTTATTTGGAGTTCTACATCAAGTTAACAGTTTAAAAATAATTCAAATATTTCCATGAAATACCTTCAACATAAAAAGTTAAATTAGAAAACTCTTTTATTCCCCGTGTAAAAACTGAATTATGATATTGAATATTACAAATTCAAACTAAAACGAAAGTAAAAATACACCCTATTACGCACACATCAATCTACTAAATAACTGAAATAGACATTTTAAAACCTGTCTGCGTTCTAACTTTCCTATTAATAATAATTAAAAAATAAAATGTATTTTCTCAACATTTAAAGATCTCTAGTGGGATAGGTATACTAACAGACGTATATATATATATATATATATATATATATATATATATATATATATATATGTATGTATGTATATATATATGCATATGTGTCAGAGAGAGAGAGAGAGAGAGGGAGAGAGAGAAAGAGGGAGAGACGGGAGCATATGCGTATAGCCAAAGTCGGTTTTGGCATATACAACCCAGTGTAGTCATTGCCAATTTGCACCTTGGTAGCGTTTCAACATGATCTTATTATATATATTTTTTTATTCCCAATAGCTGTTTATGTTTGGTTTAATGTTTTCATTGTCAGTTGGCTGTCGAGATAACATATATAGATTTACTTCGGTATTTGATCTGAAGTTTCGTGCTGCGGCTTTTATATCTAACATTTGCTGTTTGTCGGAAGCTGTTGGTTTTGATATTGCTATGAATCCCAGATTCTACCTTGTCTGACTTCAAAAGGAAAGGAAAATAAAATAAAAATAAATTAAACAGAACCAGTCTTAGTACACGACGGTCTTTATTTTCTTTCTTCCGTTTTCTCTCCCTCTCAAATACAAGCACCGCATCAAATCTGAGGAATAGAATGTTTGCTTTATGAAAGAAAGAACTGGACTTCCTTTGAACATTAGATTCTTTTCGCTTTTGCCAGTAACGACCGACCAACGAATGACTTGTCTCTGTACACGAAAGCACGTTTATTATCCGTGCGTCTCTTATCATGAACTTGATTTTCTTTCTTGGAGCATGAGGTAAACGTTAAAAGAGAAAGTGAAACTAGAAGAATAACATTTCTGTTATACGTAAATTCATGTGTCTGACCTGATCTTTGTTTTGTTATTATAAAGTAACAATTTCGTAATAATTTTACAGAAATAATTGTATTTGATCTGTATTTCTTTTCTTTTATTCTTTTATCTCTCTCTCTTTCTCTCTCTCTTTCTTTATATATGCATATATATATATATATATATCGTATTATAAATGTTCCTACTCTCTGTCTGTTTGTGTGTGTGTGATGCGGCTTACAAGAGATATATATATATATATATATGTCGATATAGTGACACAAATAGTTTACTAGTGATAAAAAACTCATGAGCAGATTTTTTTACTAATTATATTTTTTCTTAATTAAACGTTGCATGAAATAATTATTAAAGTAACATTAAAAGAAGGGGGACTAATCGTTTTTGACTGCATAGTATAAGAACTATAATTTAACATTTTATTATTGTTAAATTAAAGAGCTTAACTCTTGTAAACTTGTGAAAAACCATTCCTCGCACAACTAAGACGGAAAAAGGTCATGCCTTTCAAATTCTGGTTTACTCATCAAAATAATGATAGTAAAAAAATTACTTTTATTTACGATATTTTGGCAACAACTAATAGTGTTTTTGAACTGCCGCATATTGGCAAATTCGCGTTACGTTTTAATGATTAAATAAGAGCATTTTATCTTATATTGATTAATCCGGCTAGTATAATGAATTATATTGTGTCTTTACTATGTTTTTCTCCACACATGAAACGACAACTTTGATTGCATGACCAAACGTTAAATAGGAAAACACGAAATACTAAAAGTATGTGTCAGGGCGAAATTGACGATCGACAAAAAATAACTAAGTAACAATTAAGAAATAAACTCAAATTCGTTTTATTTGCAGGAACTAAAAATTATATTTTATCAGCTCAGATGTAATATCAGTATAATTGTTTTAACTAAACTTGTATCCATAAACACACCAGAATAACGTTTTATTTCGTTTGTTTTTATATTTCACAGCAATGTTCGTATAAATACGTGATGCCCACGTTAATGCTTTCTTGGTTAAAGTGTACTGATCTACTGACTTAGTGCGAACGTCTTAGATTAGATTGTATGACCTTCCTATTTTCGGGGACAGAGGTACTTTTAAAAATGTGCTTTTTTTATTCACCTTTGATTTTCCAAACATGGATTAGAACTCAGTTTTGTTTTAAATAAAAAAAAACTTGAAATTTGCTGGAGAGGTAAGAATAAGAGAATTGATATATGCAATGATCTTATGAACTTATATATAATCTCACATTGAGGAAGATGGGATATTGGAGAATTTGGACGTATAACTATCTACTGTCTTGTAATAACGGCGAATAAATGTGAGATAGACGCTGGGGTATATAATTTAGTGCGTTTAGAATAAGATAGGATGGAAAAGCTTAGAGATTAGGCGATGTCAATATGATAATTCGAGTTGAAAATCATTTACGAAGAGGGGACGGCAAGAATCTTATATGACGTTACATGGGTCAAAGAGAGAATATGTGAGTCGTTTCTAAGACGATAAACATTAGTCGCGTGCTCTCGTGTAATGAATAAATGCGTGAATGTAGGATTGATATGAAAGATAAACTAAAATGACCGAAAAATGGGCTGAAATGACTTAAATAAGTAAAAAGTAAATGACTTAGAATGGTTTTAATGAACTTAAGGATGAATTGAATGACCTTAAGAATGACTTGAATGCTTAAAAAAATACTGGATTCCTTCAAAAACAACTTGAATGATCTGGAGAATGACTTTAATGGCTTTGAGACTGAGTGGTTGTAAAGTGGGTGATTATTTTACATTGAATTAATACAGAAAAGTGATCCCCCACTTTATATCACAAAGCTACAAACATAAGTACAGCATGTAGTAAGAACAGATAATACACTTTGATCTTGGCCAAAAGGCCAAGAAAAGCTTAAAAAGCTAAGAACATCATCTATTAACAACAAACCTTTGATTTTAACCAAAAAGGCTAAGCACAAAAGTGTTACGGGCACACCGGCAGACCGACCGACCGACAGACCGACCGACCGACCGACCGACGAATAGAGTCGCTTGCACGCGACTAAAAACAGGTGGTTCGGAAGGAAATAAGAAATTATCACTATAAATGAAATGGCGGATTAGTGATTTTGATTTCTCCCCCCCGCCAGTGTTTGCAGATGATTTAGAGCGAATAATATATTGAATAAATGACCAGTTTAAAGTATAAATAATATGATTTAATTACAAAGTAACATTCCCTTTGTTTAAGAGAATCACACGAAAACACATTCTAGGGAAAGGCCAGTAGCTTAAGCATGATTAGCAATTCGTGAAGCTTAATGTTATTGTAATGATTGCGACAAATTGCTTGTTTTGCGTAAAACATGCTTAGATTGTCGGGATGTAGTAAATACAGATATGTTTTCACATGACTCAAATGGAGAGGGTGATTGAAATAGATATCTGCTTGGAAACATTCGAGGCGTTTGGATGTGTATCCTCATATGAATAAACTGTAAAGAGCATTACTATTGTGGAAGGTAACCTGAAAGGTCCATTTAATTAGTGAATACACCGATTTGTATTAGCGAACGCTATTTCTCTTCTAGAATAACTCCATCTACTTGTTTAGGAAGCTTGATTTTCCCCATATTAAAAACCTATCTTGTACTTAACTCTGCACCCGGCGGAACCCATGTTAATAGTGAGTAAAAGTGGTTGTAATTAAAAGTAATTATCTGTTCAAAATTGTTCCCAGACTCTGACACAGTGTTTATTCCTCTTCCATTTCGATATTCTAGATTATTCCTTTTAATTTTTATTTATTTCGCGGAGTTATAGAACTATTTTATGCGAACTGACATAAAAATTTACGATTATTCACTGATCACCGATCAGTGATATACACGTGCCTTTACACTCAATGACTTTGCGCGTAAAATTCCTATCATGCGCAACAGACAAAGAACTCTGACTGAAACTTCAAAACAAATGCCAAGACCTTGTCACTATATATTCAATGCTAGAGAGAATTATCTTCGCTGACTGTGGTTAAAAAAGATGTTTCATGGCGCCATAACTATCGTGTTGTTCGTAAATTGAGAGAAAACACAAAAGAAATCAAACGGTAACAATTGTGATATATATATATATATATATATATATATATATATATATATGTGTGTGTGTGTGTGTGTGTGTGTGTGTGTGTGTGTGTGTACGCATGCATGCGTGTGTTTATATATAGAAAGAGAAACAGAGAGAGAGAGAGAAACAGAGAGAGAGAGAGAGAGAGAGAGAGAGAGAGAGAGAGAGAGAGGGGAGAGTAAAATAGGCGAAATAAAATAATGTTTTAACAAGGGAAATAATGGTTGATAGAGAATGAGTAATGCAATACACAACAAACCGACGCGAATTAGAAAATGATACAGCGTTGGAAAATTCATTTTTCCGGCCTTCAGATTTTAAATAAGGTGTGATAACTGTTATTTCTACAGTTTAATAAGACTCGCCGATACATATACATTTTTAATTACTTCTCACATTCCAGGAGAACAATTTTTAAGAGCTAGATTTTTTCTCTCTAATATATATATATATTAGTCTGCACGGTACTCAAGATAGCCAATCTGTAACAACATGGCGATGGATTTTTTCCCCAAACGAACGCAGCAGGTTTATCATGTACAAAATTAACTTGTTGTTGGTAACATCGGATGGAAATTACATCTGCCGAGTTGGTGAGAAAGAAAATATTTATAAAAACATAAAAACGTAGAATTGTCCTCTCATTAACGAAACGGCTGTAACGAGGAGATCCAAGATGAAATAAACAAGAGTTATATGAAATAAAAAATGTAAGTCTTTGAATTTCAACAACGTTTTGTACCATATATACATATATATATATATATATATATTTATATATATATATATATATATATATATGCATATATATATATAATATCGTTACATTTCATGTTTAATTTTGTGAAAAAAAATATTTGTATGATCGTTTGTGATTATTAAGTTAAACATATTTATAATTAAAAATATATTAGGAAAAAAGTTATTTTGAAGAATGCTTCATGAAAACGGTCGAGTTAACGGCGTTTTATTTTTCCCGTTTTATTTGTTGTGGAACTTTCGAAAAATAATCTAAATTAATGAACACTAATACAAATGTAGAAACATTTATACATATTTAAATGTATATCTGTTACATAGTTCGGCATAATTATATGTTTTTATATTTGAATATAAATGATTTACTTAAAAACTTCATGGAATATTGTTGTGGGGGGTCACCCTCCAAATTGACTGCTCTATCCATTATATAAACCATAGACCTTTTGATCCCAGGTGTGGATTATATACCATGGCGACCCCGCCTGCTCGGTTACGTTTACGTTTTAAGTCGTAACCTTTTTACGTCGTTGTTCCAGTTGTTTAAACTGCATTCCGTTGTTCTGTTTTCTTTGTGAAAATAACACTGGCGACATTGGATTCGGAGAACGTACTCACGTTTAAAAACAGTGTTCTAAAAAACTATACACTGAGGACATTGGATTCAAGGAGCATACTAAAACCGAAACCAGCAACGACATTGGGAAAATACTCGCGCTGAAATAGTATTCTAAAAATACTAACGACGTCGGACCCAAATGTTATCAAGCCTAAGGAAGTGTCTAACACAACACTTGCAACTGAAAGGTTCACGGTAACTAAAAAAGAAAACAAACAAAAAAACGCGGATCATTACAGAAAAAAAGAGTTGAAAAGAAAACAGTCCGTCACGCTGTACTTCTGCAAAAAGAAATAGTTTCGTCGTGACTTAGAAAAGTTCAATTTTATAATTTTGGAAAAAGAATTCGTCACTAGTTGTTTTCGCTGCTAAAATCGGGCGTTATTTTTTTTCTCTTAGAAAAATATACACTTAATTTTTTTTCTTAAGACAATGAACTTTTTATACATTTATGTTTTTATGTTCGTTTTATTGTATGGAGGAAGAAATAAGAAAGAATAACACGGTTTTGTAAAATTCAGCGAACGTTTTGAAATTGATAATGCTGACAAAGCAAAATGGGCGAATTGAAACTAGCGTTGGAACATTTGACCAAGTTGCATATCGATGCCAGAAAGCGTCAGTCACAATTCGAAGACCAGCAAAAGGAATTGTAAAAACAGTATGCGGAATGTCAACTACGAACCGAGAAACAGTTCGCCGGGTGTCAATTATGAACAGAGGAATTGCTTACAGAAATTGTTAAGAATAATGCGAATGCGGAAAGCAATTCAGCATTTTCTAAGAATACGAAATGGACCGCGATAGACAATTTTAAATACGAGGAAGAGGAATAATCATTCGCAGAGTATTTTCGGCGTTATGAAGATATTTTTTTTAATATTGACTGCAGCAGCTGGTCTTATCAAAAGAGAACCAGACTTCTACTACGAAAATTAGAAAACGGCTTAGCATGATAAATTCGTGGATTACATCTTGCCTCGGAAAACAGCAGATTTATAATTCAATGAGACGGTAAATTTGTTTACAGAACTTTTCTTGTCGAAAACGTCTCTTTTCCATAAGCGCTGGAGATGTTTAAATGTGGTAAAGGACGATAATGACGATTTTGCCACCTACGCAGCTGTAGTAAACAAACACTGTGATGACTTAAAGTTGTCTGAACTAACAGCAGACAATTTTTAATATCTTGTATTTGCGCAAGGGTTAACCTCGGGAAAAGATGCGGAAATCAGGCGCAGAGTCCTTACAAAATTAGAAAATGAACTGAACTTAACACTTCAAAAATTGAGGATTGTAAAAAAGTTGAAATTATGAAAAAAAAAGATGCAAGAAATATCGAAGAAGACATCGTGAATATAAAAAAGACACTAAGAAAAAACGGTCGAAATGGCACACATACACTAACCACCGAAGCGCTTGTTTCAGATGTGGTGGAATACATTGGGTAAGGGATTGCCCATTTTTAACAAAAAGATGACATTTGTGCAACAAGACCGGTCATAAAATTTTGCACTGTAGAAAAACTCAGAATAGAAGCCGTGTACGCCAAACCAGAACTAAGGACGACGTAGATGAAAATCTACGCACATACGTAACGGTTAACATTTTCGGAAGGCTATTAAATTCCAATTAGACAGTGGATTGGATCTTTCAATAATAAATCTCTAAACGTGGAAAATATTACGAAAGCTGACTATGTTAAAAACTAACAGAACGATGACGGCCGTTAATAATACAAAAATTCATTTTGAATGTGAATTAATTACAAACGTCACTTTACGGGAGAAAACAAAGATTGTATGTGCTAAAAGATAGTGAGAACTGTTATGATTTAATTTGTTGTTAAGAGTTATCCCCCTTGGGATTGACATTCATAATAAAAGCGCCCTCTGTTTCATTTTCCCGCTCGATCCTTTCAAGAGCGTACGTGTATTTTACAGTTAATAAAACCTTTCTAAAAGGCAATTCTTTTCTTACTGATACTATTCACTTCAATTTTATTAACTGTAAAAAAAAAAAAAAAAATAATGGATCGAATCTTACGTCCCGACAGATTCGAGGTGGAACCTACATGCCCTAATTCCGAAAAATCCTATAGGCATTGGAAATTAACCCTCCAGAATTATATCCGCTCACATAATAACGGATTAATCGAAAACACTTCAGATAATTTCTTTGCCTTGATCAATTGTATTTCAGCCTCTGTTTTCGATTTAATAAGCGATAAAACCGACTACGATAGTGCATTAAGAACATTGGACGCCGCTTATTTAAAACCTGAAAATATTGTTTATAATAGATATCGATTGATGACGACGAAGCAACAAACAACACAAAATATAGATGCCTTCATACTACAATTGGAAATGCTTGCCAAAACATGTAACTTCGAAGCGGTTTCTGCTGAAGAAAACAAAAATCAATACATTCGGGAAGCTTTCATCGGCGGAATTTCTTCTTCGTCCATCCGACAACGACTGTTAGAAAAACCCATCCTGACTTTACAAGACACATATGCCACGGCCAGATCTCTTGAACAAGCAGAAAAGCATTCGATAAGCTACGCAAATAACTTTACTGTAGCAGCTACAAATAATCCTTCGGGCTACAATCGTATAGCTGTGACTAAAGAAAATATGCATCCAAAAGGGGTTTGTTTTTTCTGTGGAAAATCACGTCATCCTCGATATTTATGTCCTGCACGAAACGCCGAATGTAAAAAATGCAAAAAAATGGTCATTGGGCTAAAGTGTGTAAATCTTCTATTTCTAACACTCATACTACTGTTCTTTACGACGACTCTGACTACCCCTCACCTTCTCTATCCTGACTAGGAACTAACTCCAAAGATGTCACATTCACTCAATGCCAAATTAACGGGCACTTCGTGAACGCTATGGTGGACTCCGGCAGTGTAAAAACATTCATTAATGAAAATACTGCTAAAAAACTTAAACTCTTCACAATACCTAAAAACAAAACTATAGCTCTGGCTGCTTCCGATCAACATGCTAAAATAACTGGCGAAGCTGTCGTGGATTTAATACTGAAAGATAAAACCCATTCTGGAATAACAATTGAAATCATTGAAAACCTTTTCATTGATTTAATAATCGGAAAAGATATTTTTAAAAAATATAAAAAAGTAACACTTAAATTCGACGGTCCTAGAGACAAACTTATAATTGGAGCTATAAACACGAATAATTTTTTTCCTACCATAAACGTTCCACCCCCTCCTCTCTTTTCTAATCTTTCTCCTCATACTACTCCTATTGCGACAAAATCCCGACGTTACACTTTTGCCGCCAACAAATTCATAAAAGAAGAGACTGCTAGAATGTTGAAAGAAGGCATAATTGAACCTTCGATATCTCCGTGGCGAGCGCAGGTTCTTGTAACTTCGAATGGGAATCATAAGAAAAGAATGGTAGTCGACTACAGCGATACCATCAATAGATTCACGGAACTAGACGCTTACCCAATGCCTAATATCAATAAGATGGTAGACGACATCGCTCAATATAACATCTTCTCTACTCTCGACCTAAAATCTGCTTATCACCAAATACCTATAAATCATGCTGATCGTAAATTCACCGCGTTTGAAGTAAGTGGCAAACTTTTTCAATTTACTCGTCTTCCTTTTGGCGTCACCAATGGAGTAAGTGCTTTCCAGAGGAGCATAGACTATATTATAGAAAAAGAAAATCTAACCGATACCTTTGTGTATGTTGATAACGTAACTATATGTGGGAAAAATCAAGAAGAACACGATTACAATCTTCAAAAATTCTACAAAATTGCTAAACAATATAACATCACTTTAAATGAAAATAAAAGCATAATTTCTTCTAGTTCTATTACTCTACTCGGCTACACAATAGAAAATAATCAAATAGCTCCCGATTATCAAAGACTAAAACCATTACTCGAAATGCCACCTCCGCTGAATCTTAAATCTCAAAAAAGAATAGTTGGAATGTTTTCCTATTACTGCAAATTCATTAAAAAATTTTCTGATAAAATTTTATTACTAAATCAAAACAAAGAATTTCCACTACCTCCATCTGTATTAAAATCTTTTCAAACATTGAAAAATGATCTAAAAGACGCCACTTTAATAACGGTAGATCCAAATAAAGAATTTGAAGTAGAAACGGACGCTAGTAACTATTGCATTGCTGCAACACTAAATCAAGAAGGTCGTCCTATTGCATTTTTTTCAAGAACTCTCAATACTAACGAAATTAAGCACCATGCAGTAGAAAAAGAGGCAGCCGCTATTGTAGAAGCTCTCCGTAAGTGGCGACATTTTCTACTCGGCAGGCACTTTAAAGTCATCACAGATCAGAAGAGCATCAGCTTCATATTCGACAATAAAAGAAAATCTAAAATTAAGAATGACAAAATATGTCGTTGGCGTATAGAATTATCCCAATACAATTTCACTATAGTTTATCGACCTGGACCTGAAAATATTGCTGCTGACACATTCTCTCGCATCTCTGCTCTTACTTACAATCTACAAGATCTTCGTGATTTACATAAACAATTATGTCGTCCTGGTGTTTCAAGATTAAGCCATTTTATAAGAACGAGGAACCTCCCTTTTACTTTGGATCAAATTAAGAATATTACTGACTCTTGCTCATCCTGTCAATTACTGAAACCCAAATTCGCCAATACCAATGGAGGGACTCTCATTCAAGCCATATTACCTTTTCAACGATTAAATCTTGATTTTAAAGGCCCTCTACCTACTTCTATACATGGCAACAAATATCTACTTACTCTAATTGATGAGTATTCCCGTTTTCCTTTCGCTTTTCCTTGCAGAGATATGACAAGCAAAACCATTATCCACTGTCTAAACAAACTCTTTTCAATTTTTGGTTTGCCTGACATGATACATACTGACCGTGCTTCTGATTTCTTAGCAAGAGAAATAAAGGATTTTTTACACAAAAAAGGAATTGCTACTTCTAAAACAAGTAGGTATCATCCTGAAGGTAATGGATAGATTGAAAAACTCAACGGTACCTTATGGAAGGCCATTCAAACAACATTACATTCTAATCAAATGAAACTACCTTATTGGGAAGACATACTACCGGACGCACTTCATTCAATTAGATCGTTACTTTGTACTGCCACTAATATGACTCCCCATGATAGACTGTTTAAATATAGTCGTAAATCTGCTTCCGGAATTTCAATTCCTTCTTGGGTTAAACCAGGCCCAATATATATTAGAAACCACACTAAAACAAGTAAACATGACCCTCCTGTAACGCCTGCCACCCTAATAGATGTCAACCCCCACTACGCTTATGTTCAACTACCTTCTGGTACTGAAACCACTGTCAACGTTCGAGACTTAGCTCCAAACTCATCAACTGAAGAAAACTCTAATAATAATCCTACTACTTCAGAGACTTTATTTAAACCTTCTACTAATGAAAACATTGGTCATGAGGAAGACAAAAATCAATCGTCTGATCTTGAAGAAAATCAGATTTCACTAAAAAATAATACTGAAAATCAGCATTCCTGCCAATCTGTGCGGAGGTCGTCCCGAGTTCGACAATTCCCTAGTAAATATAAGGATTTTGTGACTAAATACTGAAAAAAACTGCAGTTTGGGTTCATATGTTATTTGTAAATAAAATGATTCTTATGTGATTGTAAAAAAAAAAAAAAAAAAATTTGTCTATAATTAATTACCCCTTACTTGAATACTTTAGGACGGGGAAAATGTTATGATTTAATTTGTTGTTAAGAGTTATCCCCCTTGGGATTGACATTCATAATAAAAGCGCCCTCTGTTTCATTTTCCCGCTCAATCCTTTCAAGAGCGTACGTGTATTTTACAGTTAATAAAACCTTTCTAAAAGGCAATTCTTTACTTACTGATACTATTCACTTCAAGAACCTCTTTGGTTCTGACAGGATGGAGGAGTTTCGTCTCTGGGATCTTCCTATATCCACATTCTGCAGAAAATAGAATACCCGCCCAGCAGAAACGAAGAAACTTATCATTTGTTTTAAAAAAGAATTCACAAACGTATTTACTCCTGGCCTGAGGAAATGTACAAAAATGGCCGCAGATTTTAAGTTGAAACCTGGCACACAACCGGTGATTAAAAAGAAACGTAATGTCCCGTTCGCTTCCCTGAACAAAATAAATCAGAAATTAAACATATTAGAAAGCATCGGGATACTGGCTAAAATTGAATATAGTGAGTGGGCTGCTCCGACAGTTTACGTAAAGAAAAGGTCCGGGGAAATTCGCGTTTGCGCCGACTTCGCGACCGGATTCAATGAGTCCTTAGAAGATTTTCACTATCCATTACCTAGTCCAGAAGAAGTGTTCACGAAATTAAATAGCGGCAAGTTTTTTTTTCTTAGATCGACCTAAGCGACGCTTACCTACAGATTCCGGTAAACGACAAAAGCGCTAACCTCCTCTGTATTAACACACATCGGGGTTTGTACAGATACGAAAGACTCGCGTTTGGTATAAAGGTGGCACCTGTAATATTCCAGCAAGTAATGGATATTATGCTGTCCGGCTTGGACACCGCAATCGCATATATTGATGACATTATCATACCGAGCAAAAGCAGGGAGGAACATGAAAAGCATATCAGACAAGTATTCAGTCGAATACAAGATTATGGATTTAAGATCAAAACAGATAAATGCGAGTTCTTTTTACAAACAATTAAATACCTGAGTCAAATAATCGATAAAGATGGCAGATGCCAGACCCAGATAGGGAGACCGCTATTAAAGAAATGCCGGCACAAGTAAACATAACTCAATTGCAGAGTTGTTAGGTTTGGCAAATTATTACCAGGGGTTCATCCCAAATATGCACAAATTGCGCGCACCACTTAAGGAATTGCTGAAAAATATAAGGCTTGGGAGTGGACAGAAGATTGGCAGACATCATACCAAGAAATCCTGACTTCAAAACGATTCCTAGCGCATTTCAACCTGCAGTTGGACATAATAGTAGCTAGCGACGCTAGTCAATATGGCGTCGGGGCGTGCATGCTACATCGAATGCCAGATGGCTCGAAACAGCCTATTGCTTTCGCATCACGAACTCTCTTGCCAGCGGAAAAGAATTATTCTCAGATCGAGAAAGAGGCCTTAGGAATTATATTTGCAGTTTCAAAATCCCACCGGTTCTTTTACGGAAGACGTTTTTTCTATAAACCGACCATAAGCCGTTGATATCAATTTTTGGATCAATAAAAGGACTTCCAACATTCAATGCGAACCGACTATTCTGCTGAACTATAATTTTTACAATTCAATTTCTCCCCTGAAAACAACTAGCCCATGCAAACGGTCTATCGAGACTGATTCCTTCCAAAATAGAATCTCTTGAAGATTCAGTAATCGCGGCACTACGTATTAATAGTGATGTAAAAACCATGATAAACAATATTATCCGAGAACTGCTGGTCACACTTCAGGAAATTAAGTCAAAATACCTAAATGACAATTTCATTCAAACCACAAAGCAGAAATTACCACTGGGTGACACGAGTTCAGACATTTTTTCTGGTTGCGACGAAATACTGTTATACGGTGAAACGGTTGTCATACCCCAAACCCTTCAAAAAATAATTCTCAAGGTTTTTCACATAGGGCATCCAGAAATAAACAGAATGAAAAGCCCAATGAAAATTTTTTTATTGGCCATCTATGGACCAATATATTACCGACAAAAGCACCACCGATAACATATAAACCTTGGCCTAAGGCTGAGCAACCATGGTCAAAGATCCACATCGATTATGCGGGACCTGTGGAGGATTTTTATTGCCTGATAGTAGTTGACTCTTACTCTAAATCGCCAGAGGTGCTAAGATGCAAAAAAACGACCATGGCAACAACGACAATTTTTTTATTGGAATTGTTTGCTCGGTTTGGGGTTGTAGACTGTTTGGTGAGCGACAACGCTACACAGTTCACCTCGACAGAGTTCAGAAAATTCTGCGAGACGTATCAAGTCAAGCATATTACGACACCCCAGTACTACGCCAGAAGCAACGACCAGTTCGAACGCTTCGTCGATACGCTTAAAAGGGCATTAGAAAAGGCGCCCGGTATACCGAAAGAAAAGGCCCTTCAGCAATTTCTGCAAGTTTAAAAAATCACGAGTAATCCGAACAAACCAGATGCGGGATCCCCAGCAGAAATCATGTTTGTACGGAAAATAAAATCCATATTTGATAAACTACTATCCAAACACATAGTACACAACAGAACCACTACAATGCCAACGAAACGGTTTAACAGCGGAGATAACATGTATTTTAGAAATAACGTTTCTTTTTGGGAACAGGACACGATCTTACGAATAATCGACCATGTTACATACATCATTCAGGGCCCAAAGTTCCAACATAAGAGAGCCCTGGACCAAATCAGGAAACGCTTCGACGGGGATCAAGAAGAAACCCCGCAGGACGACAGTGAGGCGATTGAAACTGTGTATGACTGTTCTGACATAGACCCTCCAAAAGGGATGTCAGAACCGAGACGCCTCGGCAAAAAGAGGAAGAGCTCAGACCATTTCATGGTCTGCCCCAAAAGGAAGAAATACTGATTTTCACAACCGCGGAAATCAGCTTGGGAGGGGGTTGATGTGGGGGAATTCCCCTCCAAATGGACTGTTCTATCCATTATATAAACCATTTGATCCCAGGTGTGTATTAAACACCAGAGCGACCCTCGCCTGCTCGGTGACGTTTACTACTCTTTTCAGTTGTAACCATTTTACGTTGGTGTTCCAGTTATACATTGTTAAAACTCTATTCCGTTGTTCTGTTTATAGATTAAAATCATATTAAAACAATATATCTCATAATTTAAATAAGATGCTGGCAAAATGTTTTAATTAACGGTAGTTTTTGTATTAAGTAAACAAGTTATCTATTACTGTCTCTTAGTTATCTAGTTCCATGTTTCAATCGGAATGGAGGAGTATAATTTCAGAAGAAGGCGTATGCAGTTTGTTGCTTGGTTGCGGACTTGTGACCGTTACATATGAAAGTTTCTGGGAGAGTCGTTCAGTGATTAGGAAAAGAATAGTGTTTAAAGCCATCTTTGAAATCAAGGAGATGATGTGTAACGGGTGGAAAATCGTGGAACGTCGTGAGAATAAGGGAATATCAGAATCACAATTGTAAAGCGTTCGGTCATTATTATCGTTGGAAATGAAGCATGTTGAAAAAAAGAAAACAGTGGCAAAAAAATAATAATCATAGTTGTTGATGTCAAGATATTACTATGAAATAATGGCCCCAATGTATAATGGAGATGTGTGAGGAGATGGTCTTTAGGGAGTAATTATTATGCTACTCCCTGTATATGTGTATTGTTTGTGAGACTGAATTTTGCCGCAATTTATATAGGAAGATACGATACTATTTAAAAAGAAGCGTAATATTTGAATAACCTGCAGCAAGTATAAGTAGCTTGTGTGAGCATTAGAATTTTTATGTGTCGTCTGGGTTTTCGAGCTATACTGTCTTTTTTGTAAACGGGAAAACGGTTATCATTATATTATATTATATTATATTAGAGATAAAAATAATACAAATAGTATAAGCTTCCGAACTCGTGTGTACTTATACGTCTGTGTATTCCAATCTGAGTGTGTGCTTCGAATATTTACTGAAAGTATATGATCCCACACTGAATTCAAAATAACTGAAATGAGACTAATGACACTAAAAATATATAAAATATGACAAGAAAACACTAAAATCCTACCATCGTATACCCCAAACATATTTATCTAAACAACACTATATATATATATATATATATATATATATATATATGTATATGAGCTGCTTCCAGGCGACAGAGTAATCAATATGTTTTATCAATAATAATTAATTTTCTAATGTTGCTACATGCGATGTAAATTTTACTATAAAATCCGAAACACATAATCGAGGTACAACTACGCAGCTTTAATCTTACGTAGGAAAAACTACGCGATAAATGCTGTACAAAACAATAAAAACATATATGAGATATTTTTTCGTCGAAGAATAAATCAATTCGCTATAAATCTTCAGAATCAGTGAAAGAAAATTAAAATATTTTTGTGTCTATTTAAAATGGAAGACGTTATTTTTATCAGTTATATAGCATTAGTTCACTAATCTATCAAAATAAAAATACATGTCTTTTAGTTATTAATCTGTGCCTTTTTCATCGTTGTATTTTTTATTAAGATTAAGCATTTCCTTTGTGCTCATAAAATAGATATTCATACGTGATTGCTGAAGCGAGCACGTACGTTTTCTAGTATATATATATATATATATATATATATATATATATATATAAATATATTTTAGTCATCGACATACAGACCTGTTTCGTTGTTTCACAACTCATCAGTGCCGCTAGACTAACACCTCTCCCAAGCCAAGGATCGAACCTAGAACCGTCGTGATGACAGTCGGCAGTCCTACCCCCTGACTACGGAATCGGTGGCCGAAATTAAACTATCCGAACGTCTATTTAAATAAACATCCGTCCGCTACTCGTAGAGGGCTCAAACGTTTGTTTGTAAACAAAGCGCGAGCTTCGCATTATTTCAGCTAAATTAAGTAGCGAGTAAGATAATTTACGAGAGTGCTCTACCGAAGAGGGGAGCTTTATAAAATATATTTTAGTCATCGACATACAGACCTGTTTCGTTGTTTCACAACTCATCAGTGCCGCTAGACTAACACCTCTCCCAAGCCAAGGATCGAACCTAGAACCGTCGTGATGACAGTCGGCAGTCTTCATCTTTTTCTTCTAGGGGATGGGACATCGAACCAGATGTCTAACATTAACCCCAATTTTAGTGAGTCTAACCAAGAGATCTTTTCAGGATTCTAGCTGTCCCTTTCAGTGCAATCGTTTTTATTTCACCTGCAATTGATTCACCGGTTATGCTTGCTATGTACTTTAAAAAATTTTTTTTCGTAAGCCCAGTTGCTCCTATTATGATTGGTATAATTGAAACATCTTTTAATTTGCAATTTCGTTTCATATCATATATAAGTCCTTGATATTTTGTTATCTTTTCCCTCTCAGCTCTGTTAAGCCCTGATGTGTGTATGCGTGTGTTTAGCGAAATAGATTCGAACATGAAGATGAAGAGAGAAACCAAACGGCGAAAAGTAAAATAATCGCAGGATAGCCTTAATTGTTGTCTTTATCTCTAATGTTATATAAAAGCCAGTTTGTGCGTGCGAGTTCTTACCTCATAGGTTCTGAAACAGCTGAGCGTACCTTTTGCAAATTTCATCCAAAGGTAATTTATATGTCTGGAAATGATATTAGATAGGTGTTGTACAGAAATTCATTCGATAAGTATCGAAAATCGAAAAAATCCGAACTTAAAATGTATTTTTTTATAGGTAAAACATAATTTTACAGGAAAATATTTTATGTCTTACCGGCCTGTGTAACGAAAAATATTCCCTTACAAAAATTCTTGTTTTAATCTATAAGAGAAGAAAGCATATATTTAAGATTGTTAAGCCCTAATATAAGCTGACATGATATTGTAAACGAACGCAGACGGAAATTTATGAACAATATTTTCATTAATTTTCTTTTTTTTAATGTTTAAATTATCTTTTGCGAGTTAGATATACATATAAGTGAGACATGAAAATAATCTGAAAAAAGTTGATCGATTGTTAAAATGAGACGCACTTGATTCTGCAGTGAATTTTACTGATTTAAATAGCATAACAGAAGGAGAAATGCAGTCGTAGAGGGATGAGCGTGATATAGATGAATATAATATTCGCCAAAGAACAGACAGAAGATAACATACGTATATATATATATATATATATATATATATATATATATATATATATATATATATGTATAATTTTCAATTTTCCGTATTATTATTTTTATATATGCCGAAACTATGGGTGTATGATCCACACATATTTTTACCCAAAATTTTAACTGTTAACTTTTTGTGTACTCATTTACACATCTTCTAGAATATGTGCGAGAGGCTCGCTAGTAATTATGGATAGATTTATTTAAATAGTAGTTGGGTCGCAAGCGAAGGTGTGGTGAGGGTCAGTGCGTCTGTTGGCGCCCGTAAGGTGATAGTTTTATGGGGAACGAGAAAGCATGCCAGTTCTAGGGTCAATGTCAGGAAGTGGTTGAGTGAAACGGGGAAGTTATCCAGGGCATTTAAGGGTGTTGGTATTATTTCGAAATGCGACCTGATTAAGGGTAGTTTTTGCGTTTTTATATAAATAACTTCAAGAATTTTTACATTCTTAACATTTGTTCGTGGTGTAGTATTTTTGGATTGTTGATGAAAATTTTTCTAAAATTCAAGGTGGCAGTGATGTATTTTATATCAGTGTTCGAATATGGCATTAGATTACACAATCTGACAGGTGAGTTGACGGGAATACATGATAATGGTATGTCCGACGTAACTATTAGTTGCTTTGTTATTATAGTAGTTACATCCTCGCAAGGGGCATTTATATTGACATATGATGTTGGTGCGTTCAAGGGTTTTTTAGGGGAGCGGAAGGATCGTTTTGAATAACTAATTTCGGTTTTAAATTTTTTATAGGAAATTATGAATCTAATGTTATTGTTTTCAATGGGGAAGATATGTATATATATGATATGTACACCCACAGCTATATATATATATATATATATATATATATATATATATATATATATATATATATATATACATATATATATATTTATGTGTGTGTGATCGTATGTGTGTATGTGTGTGTGTGTATGTAGAGAGATAGATTCTAATAAATATATAAAGATAAAATCAAAAGGCTGAAAAGTATAAGGATGGGAAAGTTTTTGTGTTGTTGTTATAAAGATATATGGCACCTCAAACAGATCTGAACAAAGTTGAATAATTTTTAAAATGAGATGCACTTGATTCCCTTTTGAATATTACATGTTGATTTGATGTAAAGCACAGAACACAAGATGAAACGTAATGGTAGATATATAAGTAAGTGGCACAATACAAACAGATGATATATATATATATATATATATATATATATATATATATATATATATATATATATATATATATATATATAAGACAAATATTATTGAATAGCACGGAATTAATCTGTTTTACAATTTTCCTTTTTATGTTCTCCAATCTCTGAATAGTCCTTTTTGTGTTCTTATATATATATATATATATATATATATATTTATATGAATGGAAATGTATAAAAAAGAATACGAAAAGTATAAAAGCTTATAACTTTTCGTTATTCGTGTTCAATTGGTGACGTGCAGGAATACAAAATAATATTATGAAAAAAAATGTTTTTTTAATTTTTTACAGGTACATAATTTTCGAATGATCTTTCATTCTTCATCGGTGTAGTGAAAGGCTCTCTCTCTCTCTCTCTCTCTCTCTCTCTCTCTCTATATATATATATATATATATATATATATATATATATATTTGTGCATTGACATTTCATTTGCTTCCCCACGAGAGCGAATGTGACACAATGTCATTTTAATGTGGGGGAATCAGCTCCCTAAAAACAAGGGCATAAAGAGGGCATTCTGGCAGTATTCAAAAATAGTAATCGTCTCAGTATAAAGTGTTTCCCCTGCATCGATCAAAAGCCAATTAACTTAATTGTAGCATCAGAACAAATACTATGCTTTGATCTTGACCCGAAGGCCAAGAAAAAAAAGCTAATTGACTAGTGCTTGGATCTCGATCTGGTATTATCTACTACCAGAGCCTCATTTGGGGCCCAACACACTTAGACACAATGTCAGAAGGGGGAAGTAGGAGTAGTGGGCCATCTAACTACTTTTCTATTCGTCTTTTATTAAAAAAAATATTTCCCCTACGCTAAGCACTATCACCAAAATACCGCATTCTCTCCATGGTGTTTACCTACTTAACAGGTTCCCAACTTATGATGACTTTATTTACAATTCTCTAAGAAAAACAGAAAAGATAGGAATAAGCTATAGTTAAATTAAAATGTACATCATTATAAAAAAATAAATGCGGGCCTGAATTTTTTTCCTCAGACAGAAACAACATGACTGACGAGAGCCTAACATCATTTACGTTTTACCATTAACTGGCCCCCGTTATATTGGGCTTGAAACCGACTGTACCAATGTTTTTCTGAACTTCTGTACTATTAAATAAATAAATATTAAGCTCTTATATCGAAAAAGTTTTTATTTGTTATCGAGCACTTTTTTGGAATTCTTTCCCCCCCAAAAGTAAACATATATATATATATATATATATATATATATATATATATGTTTGTGTGTGTGTGTGTATAAAAAGAAGAGATAATGGGAATAAAGGCAAGAACAAATATACGTCTAAAAAGAAAGAAAAAGAAAACAACTAAACAAAATGCTAATGGGAGCGGGTTAGTAAGACCCTCCTAACCTAATACTAAGTATAGAACACCCACGGTTTTCGGGCACAATTCGAAAAGCAGGTCATTCATTAGTAGGGGACCAAAGGGGTAATATTTCAAATACAAATTAGACAGGGATGGGGACGTAGGGAATGGACGGTGTCTTATAAAGTTTTTCCACTCAAAGTGGTTACCCTATCTAATCTTACCTAATCAATCTTTGATCGGGGTTAAGTTCGGCAGAACTTCGCGCCGCCTGACCAAAACTCTAGGGTGGGAAAACAAAGTCCAAACTATCGATAAGAAAAGTGACAAGTTAAATTCACAAATAGCTCAAAAATACAAACGAGATATCTTGAATATTTCAGAGTACCTTCGCCATCATTCTGCACAATTTACGAATCATAACAGTATTGATTTAAAATTGATAATAAGTGTACGACACAGGCAATACTATTAAGATTTATTTTTTTTATTACATTTTCACCCCAAACAAGGCACATTGCCACTTTGGTGTAGGGGGCTACTATCAGGGGAAACATCTACTGGGGTACTATGTAGGGATTAGGGCAGCGAGATGTTGGTTCACGTTGCACTTGAACTTATGCATGTCAGTACAGTTGGGGAAGCAGTGACCTGGAATGGAATTCCAAAGTCTAGCAGTTCTGGGGAAGAAACTACTGGAGTAGAAAGATCTTTTACATCTAGGGATCTCTACAGTGTGGGGGTGGGATTTTGCAGCTTGTCGGGTCTGTCGAGGGTGTTCACGTCGTGGGGGCACATATGCTTGCAGTTCTTCAGAGCATTCACCATTATAATACTTGTAGAACAGGCAGAGGGATGCAACGTTTCGACGATGGGACAGAGGCTGAAGTTTAGATGCCAGTTTAGGGCCTATCAAATTTGCGACTCTCTTTTGAACCCTGTCAAGGAGCGAGAGACTAGTAGCCGATGCACCGGCCCAAATATGACAGCAATACTCCATACATGGGCGAATAGTGGCCTTATAGAGGTACAGGATACTTTCGGGTGTTAGAAGTTTTCTAGCACAGTAGAGGGAGCCCACCTTCCTCGCAGCGGCCCTGGCAATGCCCTCGATGTAATTGTTCCAGCTCATGTTTCCTGTGAACGTTAGGCCAAGGAGCTTGAAAGACGTACTCTCAGCTAAAGAGTTGTTGACCATTGCTATAGGTGGTAGAGAAGGTTTCTTGTAATTATTGAATGAAACCAGTTTTGTCTTGGTGGCATTGAACGTTACCATACATTTTTGTCCCCATTCCACTACTGATTTGAGGTCATCCTCTAGTGTTGCTGCCATTACTTTAGATATATGTTCATTTGTTTTCCTGTCGTGCCTGCTATAGAGTGTGGTGTCATCAGCATATATACCCATCTCAGAGGCAATTTTGTCGGGGAGGTCATTTATGAATATCAGGAACAGCAGAGGACCAAGGATAGATCCCTGGGGCACTCCGGCATTTATATTATATTGTTTAGACGTACGACCGTCGAGGACAACCTGAATAACTTCATCTCCCCTTAAAATCAATTGTGATTATCAACAATAGATGGTTATTAACTTAAAAGGGGAGAATATAAAAAATGTGGGTATGTTTAATTGTAAGATAGGTTTATAGGATAGTAGAAGAGAGACGCAACGTTGCCCGGGATTGGATGATGATCGACGAATAATTCACACTCCTATATTTCTGTGAAATCGCACAAAAGGAAGTTTTACATACCTCCATGCAGTAACTTAGTTTTCAATATATGTTATTCTACATTGCATTCTAGAGAACTTACTATTCCTTTTATAAAATAAGTTTATATAAACTTGTTTGCAGTTAACGAAACAAAGAAATTTACGTACGTCATAAACAAACAAAAAAAAAGTCACGTAAATTTTCAAGTCTTATACAATTCTTTCCAGTTATTGAAAAGAAATTTAATAAATGTACGTGTGGAGTTGTAACCGTCATGTATTAAAAAACAAAATAAAACATGCTATCAAGTAAGTAAGATAATTCCCAGACTTGTGCACTAAAACACTGCAAATTTTAAAGGAATCTTTTCAGCCGTTTCCAAGTCTATAAGGAACGAACTCATATACACATACAAAGTTGCATTTTTATATATATATATATATATATATATATATATATATATATATATATACAGTTTATTTGTTTTTCCATTAATATGTCGCTACACATTCATGTTCATGTTTCGGTCAGCCAGTTATTTTCAGGCGATATAGCTTATACAAAAGCTGGCTTAGTAACCTGCCTAAGCCTTTGTTTAAGATATATATCGCCATGAAGACCTCTCTGGTTACTAGTAAGTAGCTAACTGAAACATGCCAACCAATATGTAGCGACATATTAATGCTCATGTAAAAACAAATAAAAAGCATATTTTTGCCCTACTTCGGTATTGAGAACTCTTGTACAAACCTCGTATAACTTATTTGGCTACTTTGCTTCTGGAAAATATTAACCTGAAATCATATATATATATATATATATATATATATATATATATATATATATATATATATATATATATGAAGGATTTTAATAGCACTGGGGGAAATGCCATTATTGAAATTGAGGACTTTTTTTTGACGTCTAATCGACAAGAAATACTACAAAGTCTGAAAATCTAATCTCCAAAACAAGTATATAGTTCAAAATTATTTGAACCGAATGAAGATGGAAAAACGTATGTAAAAGGGAGATAAAACAAATTAACGAAGATATCGTTCGGCCGATGCTTTCCAACTGTAACATTGTGTTTAAGAGATAAAAAATTAATATCGAGGTCTAAAGACCGAATGAGGGGGTGAAATTAATAAATGAAGTTTGGAGAGACGGAGAAGCATTCTCAAACTACACCCATAAGTTCTAGATTATGGGTGTGTTCTTTTTGCTTACACAGAGTTGGTTTTCGTAAAATAATCGTGACCGCTTCGAGAATTTTCAAATGTATTCTCGAGCGGGCTCTGTGTAAAATGGAGAATGCTTCATCCGTGTAACCTCCAGTTTTAATAAGTGTTCACCAATGGCCGAAGTATGAGTATGAGTATGCAAACGCCCGGATGTTGGCCATTGTTTGTGCTTACGTATCGAAGGGGGCACATGTTGGGAAATGCTCACCTCCAATCGCTGAATAGTATGTCCCACGTAGTCAGCCTCACACTGACCATGAAATTTGTATACTACCATATTATATTCTGTGGTGGGAATACTATCTATTCGAAAGGAGGGTAAAGCACTTCTAGTCCGAAATACTGCTCGAACTTTCGTTGCAAAATAGCAAGGAGAAACGGCTGTACTAATTCTATGTGAAAACTCTTGGCTTTTAGTGCCAATCCATGGGCGTTTCACATATACGGGACATTTTTGAGGACCCAAAAATGTTCTACCTTTAAATGCAAGAGTGTTCTCCTTTATACACTTTTGAATGAAATATAGAGGATAACCATTGGCCAATAAGATTTCGGTTAGGCTTTGAAGTTCCGTATCTAATTTTATCGTGGAACATATTTTCAAAGCACGATGCACTAGAGTTTTAACCAGATTTATCTTTGTGGTTCTAGGAGAGAACGAATCCCAGCTGAGGTATTGCCCAGTAAAAGTGGGTTTTTTATAAACGCTGGTTAGAAACCCCATGCCATATCTTTCAACCAGAACGTCTAAGACGTAAAATAATATATATAAAGAGTGATGTAATGTGTTCGACTATTTTGTTATAGATAACTAATTGAAACGAACAGATTCTTCCATATTAATTTATTCTTCTTAAAGCAATAAAATCCTCTGCTTTTTACAGGAAAAATAATTCTTTCAACCAATAAATCAAATGTGTCGTTATAAAATTTAGTTATTCTTAAGTGTACTATTTTACGGTAACAGATGATATAATTTCGGTTATGAAAAATGTATTTTAAAAGGAAGAATATTGTAATAATTTTACTCTATTGACAATTTACTGATCGGATGATCTCATTTTATTAATATATGTGAAGGTAGATATCGTATGTCCGAATATAAAATGATTCGACGTATTACTTTATGGATTGTCCTGTAAAATTATTCGCACAGATTAACAATTATATTTAAGCTCTAGTCTATAGAATTGTCTTAGCTATCTACACCAACCGTTCATATATACTATGCTTAGTTTTATTGATATAATTTTGTTTTTATATTTTTATAATTTTCTTAAATGATTTAATGGTAAACGGTGTGATATTATTTTCTAAATCAAACTATTGTAATGTTTTAAAAAGAATGATTTTTTTCGAATGTTAAATGCAATCAAATGTTGAAATATTCTTCAGTTTTCCTGTGTTCATTTGGTTTTCCTTAACTTTGGTTTATTTTGCAGTATAAACAAATATAAAATATCACCTAATTTAAAAAATGTATACTATGAGAAACACATAATATATTCAAATTTGGAATAATTATTCAGGAAAAATGTGTTTAAATAATCGTAAGATTATTTAAACACATTTTTCCTGAATAATTATTACAAATTTGAATAGATTATATGTTTCTCATAGTATACATTTCTTAAATTAGGTGATATATTTTTTAATAATGAAAAATCAACCCAAATCAGACATATTGCATTACAAAGCAGTTCCTGCTGGATGTGGAATTTATTTCCCTACCGTATCTTGCATGTATAAATATGTTAAATCAAATAGCGTACTTTTGCATACTATGTTTAGTAATATTGCCCCCCCACGATTTATCGGACAGTGACCTACGTTTTCAGTGGCGTCCGTGCTTCCGTGCGTCTGTTAGTTCGGACTATTGCCAGATAACCGTCTATTAGTTTTTCCTGAAATTTTGCCACAAATTGTATTTCATTAAATAGATGTGCACAGTAAAAAATTATTTTTACAAAAATTCCCTTGCAGCCCTAGGAGCTCAAAAGAGGTAAAAATGCCCCTAAATGGCCAAAAATGACACATTTTCCCCATAACTTTTGATCCATCCATTAGATTTTTTTAAAACTTGGCCAAAATGTGGAGCCCATTGTTTCTAATATAAATCCAGTATGACTGACCCTGGCAAAATTTTGGTTCGCGTCCCCGGGGACTTTCAGTGCTAAAAACACTCTTTTTATGGCTCTTCTTTCATATTTCTCAACAAAAACTTGTCTGAGTATATAGTGGTTTTTCATGGTAGTCAACTCAAATATACATGCCTTAAGGCCTGAAAATTCACTGTTATCCATTTAAACTGGGATTCTGCGTTCCCAGGGGCTCAAGAGAGGTCAAAAATGCACCAAAATGGCCACAAATGACACTTTTTGCCCCATAGCGTTTGATCCATCCATTAGATTTTCCTGAACCTTGGCCAAAATGTGGAGGCTATTGTTTTTAATATAAACTCAGTATGGGTGACCTTGGCAAAATTCTGGTTCGTCTCTCTGGGAGTTTTAGGGTTAAAAGTGCCTTTGTGGAGCTCTTTTTCGTATTATTCAAGAACGTGATATGTATACCTATATAGTAGTTTTCCATTGTGCTAAATTCAAATATACATGTCTTAAGGCGTGAAACTGCATCATTTGCCCGTTTTCACTGTGATTAGGTATTCTTAGGAGCTCAGAAGTGGTCACAAACGCCCCCAAATTGCAAAAATGACACTTTTTACCCCATAACTTTTGCTTCATCCATTAGATTTTTTTGAAACTTGGCGATAATGTGAAGGCAACGTTGGGCCGCCACACTTCTCACATTCATCATTTCTTCACTATTTTATGTGGCGTCATCTCACATGAAACACAAGAAGAGGGCCACACACGCGCGGCTGGTTATAAATAAAGTCTTCTGTGTATACGTATACAGGAGGCAGTTGATAATTAATTATCCGAGAATATTATATGCATTCAAAATTATAAATGCCATGTGTTGAAACTACAGAGTGTCCCATTAAAATGTATACACTCCTTAAATTATCTCAGCTTGCTACATGAATATGCCATCCAACATTTCCAAGAGATGTTCAGGAATAAAGAATGGTACTTCTAGTAGGATGGACAACACCGCCACTATCATCATGACGTAACAGTCTATCTTTATGGTAACCCGCCAAACATAGGACGAAGAGTAATTATCGAGTATTATTCACGATTAACGGATGTTTTGGAGGTGTGAGGAGGACTTCAAAACACACGGTTCACACAAACAACAACAACAAAAAAAACAGCTACCATGACTGAGATGAAAGCATCCATTGAAAGAGCATGCGTCAGCATACCAACTCAACGTATAATTAACGTTTCGGATTCAGTGAGCGTTGTCAGCTGTTCCTGAACCACAATGCCCAATAACTCGAACACTTCCGATAATTAGCTGGTTTCTACGTTTGTTCACAGTATTCTGATGTATGACATTTTTCTTTATTATAATAAATGTTGATTTTATAAACATTTAAAGAATGTATACATTTTATTGGGACACACTGTATATAAATCAATTATACCAATTTTTTTATTGAACGTTTTCGATATAAATAACTTCTTACAAAATGATACGATTCCTATTTCAGTACGAATAAAATTAATTTCACGGCATAAGACTTTGGTCACAATGTTCCTCTTCTTTGCAAAAATTACAATCAATACATAAAGTTATACATCCTTATGTCGTAAGCAATCATTGTAAATTTAACCTAAATACATTGCATGATATAAATAGCAAAATTGTCGAAAAATGTAATGGTTTAGCATAATGGCTCATGAGAAAAAAATGAAATGTATGGAATTTTAATTGGTGTCTATGGACTGACTTCTATACATATATCAAATATTTTAATTTAAAAAATGAAAAGTGTGTCTATATGCACATTTTAAAATGTCCCGAAAGAAACTGAAATTTGAATTTTTTTAATAAATATTCGTATTATTTGGATTCAACAAACTACTGTTCTCATCTTGATTGTGATTTTCACAACGTTTCGATCGATGTCACCTCCAAACTACTTCAGGTGTATCTCGTCGAACTCGGGAATGATTCTGTCGAACTCGGGAATTGGACGGAATTTCGAGCAGAAATTCACGTATTAACTTTACGAGGATAGTGAGCATTTGTCCCGTCAGCCACGACTGGGGAGAGTACCTACGTAATTACCAATTGTATTTCTCGGTCGCCTATACCGAAGCTTGAACCTTAAACCTTCAGGAGAATATCATTTTTTTTCAATTGATTTTTCCAAGTAATCTAATCACTGCGCCCGAGTCCTTGCGGAAATTTTTAGTACAATTGTTAGGAGCCTAACACCTATTATTATTTCTAGTTGTAAAATGTATTACCCATTATTACAATATATATATATATATATATATATATATATGCTCCTTCAGTTTTTAATAGACTATGGATCCCCACGAAGGGGTGCCTGCCCGTGAAAGTTTTGTGGAAGGAGGTGCGCAATCTCCAACCCCGCCTCTCTCGAGCCCACATTGTTAAATACCAGCGGAAACTGAAGTGGATGTACAAGAAGGCCGGAAACAAATGCCGAGATAAGCGGAGCGCACATATCGCGCATAAGAATCCCCAAATGGTTACCAGGCTCAACGTAGTTTTACTTCATTGACCTAATGTGTGTCAACCCGATTATGTCGGCATAAACACGTTGACATACCGGTTTTCACCAGATCACCGAAGTTAAGCAACGTTAAATCTGGTCAGTACTAAATGGGTAACCATTTGGGACTTCAAGGTGCTGTATGTGCTCTCCGCTTATCTCGGCATTGTTTCCAGTTGTCATTAAATTCTTGCCACTGAACTCAAACAGTGCCGATTCAGGAAAGATGTGGAGTGGGATTGTGCACTCTTGCCTCACAATTACACGCACAGTTGCCCCTACATGGGTATACCTTGTCTTTCAAGACTAAACGGAGGCATAGATCACTATTGACACAATCGAAACCATCCATTATGATTCTAACATCCCTACAGATACGTTCCTAGCACACGGAGCCAATATATATATTACTTATTATTGCTTATATATATTATCTATTGTTTATAATTTGTGGTTCCCATATCTTATTTATTCTATCCTAGGTCTACTTAGTAATTAGTTATTTCCCAGCATATGTGCTGCTTGTTTCAGTCGTCTTACTCTCCACTGTACTTCTCTGTCTATAATTTTTACTTCGTCACATAATTTTAGATAGTTTCTCTTTTCCTTCCAAATATGGTCAGCTATATCCGCGGCTTTTCAATGTTCTTCTAACCGTACTTTCAGTGGACGACACGTTTTACCTTAGTATAATTGGATTTTCTATACACAATTCCTAGTGATTTTTTTCTGTAAGGGGCTTTACTTTCACAAGCTGTTTCAGGAGACTTGAATCACTGCTGAATACTGTCCTGAATATTGTTCTAATATCAGATTTATTTTTTTATAAATATTATATATATATATATATATATATATATATATATTGGTTAAATATATATTATGATATATATGGTTAAATATCATATATTATAATATATATATATGGTTAAAATTTGGCCAAGGTCTAAATGAATCGAAATGTACAAAAATGATTTTCTTGTCTTTAATGTTTTTTTTTGGGGGGGGGTTAAACTCAATCCAACCAAAGATAGGTCACATTTTCTATCAGTACACTTAAAAGTTGTGTCCAAATCTCATTATATTCTGTTTATTAGTTAACCGCACGCATACAAATATAAAAATCTATAAACATACCTTAGTTTACTTAGTACTTTAAACTGTGAAATTAAAGTATACCTTTATTATAATTAATGTATTTTCGTTGGTAATTTGTGATTTTTAATAATCGAAGAAACGTTGATTTACATTTCACTATTTCCGGTTAGACCATACTGTGGACTGGAATAAGGTTTCACGTACAAGTTTTCTAAGTCTGAATACATGAATACTGCCGTGTTGTCTGATGACAAATTGGAAGCAGGTATTTTGTTTGTGTTACGCTCACATGTCTAACAGATTAATAATAGCCAGTTTTGTTTTTCCTCAAAGTTTCCATTCCTTTAATTCGATTTTCTTTCACCACGGCTTCGGATTATCAGAAGTGGTGGCTACAGGTGCTAAACTTTGCCACAGGCGTTCTCGATAATATATTAATATTTAAGTATTTTACGCCGAACGCAGTTATCAATTCGCACACGTTTTGTGTACGGGTTATGGGAAGACGGCATGTTTGTGAGAAGTTACTAGCTACACAGTCGAATAAAGACGCCGTTCTAAAAATTAAATCTACTATTGGGCAGGGAAATAAATATGATCACAAAGATAAGGATACTTTCCGAAATAAAATTATGTGTTAAAAATGTTTTAGACTATGATAAATAATTTGTATTATTTATATTATTTACACTATTATTATCACAACCAGGTGCAACTTTTCGAAATCGGTATTATTTATGATTCTTCAAGCGATATTAAACACGAAAATAAAATTTTAGCAAAAACTTATATATGCTCATTCATGGTGAAAACGAAACAATTTTCGATTGCTTATTTGTTTGAAATGCTGTGAGAAAACTAAAGACGCACTGTTGAAACGGGAAAATAGCCTTCACCGTGCATAGTCTTCCGAACAATTCAAATAGTGTCATAAAATAATACGTTATTATATATTGTCTAGCAAAGTTCTTATCATAGATTTTAAATGTGGTTATTTCAACTCTAAAAATCCACGTACTCTTCTAAAATGCATTGACTATGTTTGGTACGCGTCGTTCGAATATAATAATTTACCAGTTTAAAAAATATAGTAATTATTGTGCGACTTTCAAACAGTCTCGTTCGAACCACTCTAGAATTGTTTAAAAATTAGATTTATTTTGTTCTCCAATGTATAGAGTGGATTTGCTTTGTCAACAAAATCAGTTGACCGAATATTCATCACCGCAAAGGAAGTTTTACAAGCTTCTCATCTCATTTTCGTTTTCTTCGCAAACAGCTTCCACAAACGGTATTTATAATGAAACATCTAAAATTACACGTCTAACCTTATTTTCCAAAACGAGGCTGTATCTTGTTATCTAAGTAATTCGGCAAACAAATGTTCCTGTTTTTTTAGGATATAGTGTTCAATAACATGGATAAATAGTTTAACAACTTGGAAAGTATTCGTCTTATTTTTATATACGATGCTAAAAAAATGCACGCGTGAGCACGATTATAAAGGATATACGGCACATGTAAATACTTTATAAGGAGTTCATAATGTTATACAGTTACAAGTTTAATATTAGGTTGGTGCAAAAACAAGCTCGTTTTTTATCAGATATATATACGTCAATAAACGACAATATTTTTTCACTAACCTAATAGTTTCTGATAACAGTATTTTCACAAATTAAAAGAAGTGGGTATTTTATTTCAATGATTTAAGCTTACTACAGCACAGCGTTACACATATCCGAACCCAATATTACCAAATTTTTTATTGTCTTTAAAACAAACTTACGTCACGAGAATAATATAATCACACGTAAGTGTAAGTGTAAACGGTCTCTATATCAACATTAACGTCATTTCAGTATGTAAACCAGCTTTGTATCCAACTAGCAGACTGCCCAGCATTGCCCAGTAGTATAAACGCTTGAATATGATATTTTGATTCACCCAGATTTCGTATTTATTATTACATTAGCAGGCCGTCAAAATATAAAGTTTCATGTTTGTAGACCAACAACTGACAGAGGAGTTTGGTATGCAATTTTTTAAAACAAATATATGTACGCATGCATATATATCTTCTTCTCTATCTTCTCTATATAAATGAAATAAACCCATTTTCCCCTCTGAGTTTGACCTTAATAGGATTAAAAATCAAGACATTACATGCAAATCTATTACACACAAGCTGCAGCACAATATCTGAGGTGTTATAGGCATATGAGCTTTCCATAACGTCGCTGATCGTAGATTCCTATATTTAATCTGGTGAGAGTTCGCTGCAAAAATCGCTTAGGATTAGTAGTAAACTCTTCTCTCTCTATTAGATTTCTCCTTCCACCGCCACCCATTTACACCGGGCTTGACAGTTCACAGTAGAAAATTATGGTTTGCGTTCGTAGTTCCTTAAAAAACGTGGATTGGCATTAACGGTAACTTATTCCATTTTCTTTTCTTTTTTTTTACATTTTTTTATTTGTTTAGTTTTCTTTTTCTTTTATTACCTACTCAGAATCAGTTGGAAGGACCGACGCACCAACCCCAGCGTCCTGAGTAAGGCTGACATTCCTACTATCACCGCTACTGTTGCTCAACGCCAGCTCAGATGGACTGGTCATGTTGTCCGAATGCCGGATCTCCGCCTCCCAAAACAGATTTTCTACTCTCAGCTTGTTGAGGGAAAGCGTGCCCAGGGTGGCCAAAAGATGAAGTATAAGGTCAACATCAAAGTAAATTTAAAGCGGTTTCACGTGGACCTTGAGACATGGGAAGACGTGGCTGGGAGCAGGTTGGCATTGAGGAGCGCTGTCCATGGAGGTGCTGCGCTTTATAGCAGTGACCTAAATCAAGCTGCTGAGGATAAACGCAAGCACAGAAAGGACAGCTTATCAACCAGACACACCCAACCCCACCCCACCACCACTACTTTTATCTGCCCAAATTGCACAAGAAAAATTGGGTCTAGGATTGGGTACTATGCTCACCTGAGGATCCACAGAAGCCACAACGGAGGACAGGCTTACTCGGACACGAGTGACCGCCGATGATGATGATGATTACCTAATCCAATGGGTACTTACGCCATCTTTCCCTTTTTTTGGTTTTTACTTTATTGTTTTTTTTTTTGCTCATTATCGTTTACACTTTACACAGAAAAAATCGCGTTTGTTAAAAAAATAAACGAAACGAACTAACAATGGATTCCATGTTTTACAACAAACTATTACAGTCGACAACTATTACTTGCGTATTCAACTGTATTTATGCAACGTTCCTTTCTTTCCCACAATGGAGTTTTATTTTTTCTGTGTTTCATGATTTTTTTCATTTTTTTTCCTTAATCAACTGCGACTGATTTACGGTCAGGCATGGATCGGGCGACACCGGCAATCATCGGTGTCAGCATCGACCGTTCTTTATAGTTTCCTTATTTTATTTATTTTCTTTTCCCCTTCGGTTATGTTTACAGTTATTTTAAAGGTGATACTCGCCTTTATATTTTTCTTATTTTATTTATATTTATTCCGTCGGCTATATTTACAGTTACTTTTAAGATGATACTAAGGTGGAGGGATGGATTCATATTAGATTAGTTACTTATTCATTATTTATTTTCTTAACTTGAAAGCTACTATGACAGTGATAAATACCGTCTGTAACGGATATTCATAATCTACGAAACGAAACGAAATAAAACACAAACAATACAAAACACATAAAATAATACGTTGTTCTTACACCTAAAAAGTTTACGGTTAGAAAATTCTTTTATTGGAAAATCAACACAAAAAATACAAAAAAAAACTACGGGTAAATATTTGGCAAAAAAAAAAGAAAAAAAAACAGAACAAAACATCCGATAAATTACATACTAAAATATATTACACATAGGTAGGTTTCTTCCAGTTTCTTTTTGGGGTTTATTTGCATTGGGATTTTTTCCGGTTTGTTTTGTTTTTTAAATGTACTCTGCGTCTGTTACGACGCTGCTCCGCTGACACCCATGATTGCTGGTCTCGCCCGATCCATACTTGACGGGGATTCACTATAATGATTTTTAAACACCCTTTCTTTCAGTTTGGGTTCACAGTTTTTGACACACAAAGTTAGTAATTCTTTCAATTTTATGCGTATAAAACATACAGATACAAATAGATTTAAACATATTTGGGTCTTTTTGTTTGCCGGGGGGGATAAATACAGTTAGGCATCATTCGCGGCGCGATCATCGCGAACGTCCGATTGGAATATCCCCTTTAAATGGGGAGCTGGTTTCCAGCCCATCATCTTAGGGAAGCCAAATCTGACCCGCATTGAAATAAAGTAAACAAGCGCCAAAAGACTGCCCCGCAAAAGACACGTAATCCTAACGACCCCGCAATTATCTCATTAAGCGGCCAACTGTCAATCAAACCATCAGGGATTTTTAATTATTAATTTCACTGTCAATCAAATCCTCTTGGACTTTTAACCCCTTAATTTAACAAAAATTCCTAGATAGTTGCCTATTTTCCCCTTTCGTTTCCACCTTCGCGTCAAGGCTTCGGGGTTCAATCCGATCTTCCTACAAAAGCTTTCATTTTTTAACGTTTTTTTAACACACACACCTACAGACACACGGGCCACGCCGGGTACCCCCCGCTAGTATATATATATATATATATAAACAATTTTACGCAAATTTTACGCAAGTATAAATCATGTAGAATATCTTCATGAATATAATTACATGGAATAGTTAATTAACGATGATAAAATCGAAAAGAAAAATAACTAATAGAGAATTAATTAAAATTGTTTAAAACACATGCAAAATAGCTAGAACATTTTGTAGATGAATGTAATTCCACAACTCATATGTAATAGAAGTGCGTTTTCTTTTAAATAAATAGAAAAAAGGGTTGCTTTATTCTGCTTTTCTTGACCTGTGAGCCAAAATCAAGTGTAGTATCTGTTCTGATTCTACACTAATGTGTATTTGTCGCAGTCAATGGAAAGGAACCCCTATATACTGAGACTAATATTATTTTATAGTGCCTCTTTTGCCTTCTCTTGGGGGGGGAGCTGGTTTTCCACCACATTAAAAACGACCTCGTGTCACATTTTGCTTTCGTGAAGAAGCAAATATATAATACTATTATTTTTTTAATATGAATATCAATACACAAAATCAACAAATTTATATGAGCATAGATTGTATCTTATAACAGAAACCGACATACAGATAGATACAAAACAGGTATTGACAGTTTCATGTAGTTTTGTGTTATGTCTACCCACGTATATATTTCTTTACCCAAGAAACTTCGCTCAATAAAGCAACGGCCACGAGACTTTGAACTGTTTACTTATAATAGGCAAGTCGCAGATTGTAACGAAATACGTTCAGAAAAAACATTCAATTTAATTAATTTTGGCTCCAACTTTTCCGAAATCTTTAGTCTTATTTTCATATGTTATCGATTTTGTTTTCCTTCAGTTTTATTTCTTTTTTTATCTTTCTGAACAATAATTTTGTTGAAGAAAATTATTCTGATTTCATTATCTGTTTTTCTCAATAAAAACAATAAGCAACTCATATTGGCTCAAATGTAAGTCATTCACCATACTTTTGAAATGTTGTCTTTATTCACTCTCTTTGGATACACCTAATCTAACAATTTTAAAAAATAAAATAACGGATAAAAACCCGAAAATATAGTCGCCCCCTTCTCAATAGTAGGTTGCAATTTCCCCACTAGATATTTCGGTAGAAAGGATACGACGAAAAGAAGCAATTCTCAGTATATTGAGCACTTGTAGTTGCTGTTGCTCTGGAAAACTCCCCTCCCCAAATTCTAAAAAAAAAAATGAATCAAAACAAGTTTTTTTTAAAAACAAAATAGCAGGGAGTGCCCGTGCAACCACACAAAATAATAAAATTAACCGCGGTGCTAAGGCTCGAACGTCAAACGCGAAAGATGGGAAAGATAGCAAAACTTACTGATAAACGCGTTTGTCACACGAGGACGGGTTCTTATGACGTCATGACGATGCAAAAAAAAAAGATTTATTTTTAGTTTGATACGCATGCGTGATTTGCGAAAACAAAAACGACGTGAAAAGACCCCCCCCCATCCCAAAAGTGGTCCAGTTGACCGGCAGGGAATTAATCTGTTTTTTTTTCCTCAGAATTTTCACTTAATATGGATCCGGGGTATTTCTCTCTTAGATGGTACCGGTTTTTACCCAGTCGAATGCGGATGACAAATTTTTTTAGAAGACATAGAAACGCATACACACTTACCCACAGACAATCCTCTGGTCAATAATAGATGTCAGCCAGAGTGGTCGAGTAGTCGCCGGGGAAAGTACTAAGAACAGACAGACTGAAAGACTAAGAAAAATATAATACACATAACTGGCAATTCTCTAAGTTTAAAACAGTGTGTCTTGTAAAAGTAAATATAGACTTCGTTGGGCTGGTTATCTTGTTCGTTTAACTGATAACAGGTTTGCCAAGCCGATGAGTTATGAGGAGCAAACTGAGGATACTCCTTCAAAACACTAACTGTGTAAGCAATTCAAAGATTAGTTCAGTAACGATTTAAAATGCTTTTAGATTTATGTTGGAAAATGCCGGCAAAAAGTAATAGTTCAACGCAACAAACTTTTTGAAAAAAATCTGACAGAAAAAAAAACAGCAATTAAGAAACTGGCGATTTATAGACACGATATGAAACCTTCATCATATAGCGGAAATAAGGTGCCAAGCTTCCAACTTGTAAAGTATATAGCGCGGAGGTTTGTGTAAGCACAGCAAATTGGATGTGCAGCAAAATGCAGCCTAAACAATAGGTTCGGTAAATTATGGCATCCCTCACACCACTTGCAAATTCTGTGGTATGACATAGAGAGGTATTATACTTAGTAGCACATCTATATGTAAAATGGCTCATAGTAGAAAGCGAATAGATAGACGCCATATATATATATATATATATATATATATACATATATGTATATATATGCATATATATATATTGTGTATAGCTAATTAGCATTTGTCATTTAAACAATTATATATATTATATCTATATTTATACACACACATATATATTCAAACAAATGCACTTTAATGGTTATTATGATGTGGATGGTTACTTAGAATCATTAGTCAATATAAAACAAACTGAAATTAAATGAACATGTTCAAATATATTTAAGTTGTTTTTAGTTTTTTTTTCTTTTTTAACATTATTGTTTTGATTGAGTAATAATAATATCTTATAAATATTAACTTTATTGTTTTTCTGATTCTTTATATTCCCTCAATATAAGTAAGTAAATATACAAGTTACAAATGAACAAAAATATAACTACTTTTCTTTTTTGCAATTGGCGCTTTTGTTATTGAATTAACTGCATTGCTATACAATTTATACTGATTTTCTTTAATCTCCCAATCGAAGTCAGCTTTTAAATTATCGATCTTGGTTTTTCCACAATATTGTATTTATTGTATTTATTTTTCATTGTAATGATTTTAATCGTAATTGTGATTTGTCTGGCTCTACTGCACCAGCGGCTTTGATCTCGTTTTGATTCTGATATCGACTTTCACGCTGATCACGAGACCGCAACGAGACTTCGCCCGCCAGCGAGTAGCGTCATGCTGCAAGCGGTATCTAATGGAGCATGAGAGGTTTTGTAGCTCTTGTTGCAAGCGGACGGACTATGCGTAGTAAGAGAATAAACGAGCATGGAGATAATGATACAGAAGTACACGGGGAGAAGCACAGAATAAGAGAGGTTTCTTTACATGTACACCATCGGGTATTTTTAAACTCCACTTCAGTGGGAATGGCAAGTTCTCTTCAAAATTCACAAAACATTTGGCATCAGCGTTTTTTATTTGATAGAGCGAGATGAAGGATCAAATAGCTTTGATTAAGTTATCATACGTGATCTCTACTATATTATATATTTGTGTATCATTTAATGCCGAAACACATTAAAAGTTGTAAACAGTTACTCGTATACGTGATGCATCATTACTCTCGGGGCGTACCTTGCTGCTCGTTGTTCTCGTGCAATGAAGCAGCACCTTACCCCTCCCACCTAGAGAATATTAAGATTTGTACAGTTATTCGCAGAGTCTGTCCCATATTTTATGTTATCATACAGAATTGAGTTATCTTTACAAAAACAAAAGCATTGTGTAAATTGTTTCTCTCGACTGGAATTTATAATTTTGTAGCATCTCTTAGCTTTCTGTGTATTTGATATGCGTTTAGAAAAAAGAGCTACACATTTTACCTGTGACGTCATACAAGTTACACGTCGTGTTTGTATACACAAAAAATACGTAAAGAAAATGTCAAAATAATAAACTTTTAATTCTAAATCAGAACAAAGAATTGTACTATTTCTGTAAAGCAACAGTACAATTGCTACTACTACTACTACTACTAATAATAATAGTAATAATAATAGTAATAGTAATAATATAGCAATAGAGAAAATGATTATTTTTAATTAAGAAATACGTATATCCCATTTTATGAGTTTTCAAATAGAATCGAAGTAGAATAAACGCTCGTATTCTTAGCGAGCCAACGTGTATGGTTATGTTTGGTATGAGCATAATATGCATATTTTTAAATATATATACATATATATATACATGTATATATATATATATATTTATGTATTTTACAAAAATAGAATTATATTTGCTCGTATATGTACATGAGTAAACATGGTTTTTAGTGTTCGTTTTGTACAAATTTAAATTGTATTCAACTAAATGTAACTTTTGTTATATTTTCAAGCGTATCTGATCATAAATCATACATATTTCCTATTTAAATTACATACATACAGACACAGACACACAGACACACAGACATACAGACAAACACACACATATATATATATATAAGATATATGAGAATATTGATAGTATCATGTATTAGTCTACGAATTTTTGTGGGTCTTATGAATGCATATAAATATACATAATGTCTGGTTTTCTGTGCACAGATACAAAAATATATCCACTGAATGAAGACAATATATTTAAAATCGATAACAAATTTAAAATAAAATATAAAAGTATAAAGTCTCGCGAGAAGATACTAATAGACTGTATATCACTTGGCGGAAACTGACTAAAAACATGGTTCGGTCGACAATATAAATAATAACAATAATAATGCAGTATACCGCTCAGAAAAAAAAAACATAAACAAATGTCATGTTTGCAAATAAAAGTAAAAATAAAAAATAAAATAACAATATTCCAGTCTTTTAGATAATTTACAAACCGTTTAGCCTTTTCGAGATTTTAAAGAAATAAGAAAAATGATAGTAGAACTTTGGAAATATACATTTTTTAAAGAAAAATATAAAACTGTAAGGAAATAATAATCACAATGGAAATATGCACTTGCGTTATCGAAATATACGTACATTCTTTCCTATCAAACAATTAAAAAAGTAAAAAATGCCAATAAATTGAAGAGACTGGAAACGAAGTAAACTTAATAATATACTTAATTCCGTAAGAAACCGTAAAAGAAAAACGCGCATATATACAAAATAATAAAATGCCACAGAGTTCATGAGAAATAGAACTGTATTAGGTTGATGCGTGTTCATACATATATTAAGCGTGCAAGAAAGTAATATTTCTTTTAAATCTTACTTTAAATATTCATGAATCATTTTAATAACAATGTACTATTAATATAAAATAATGTCTATTTTTACATATTATCACATGCTTATTAATCGGCTTAAACTCTGTACAATAAATAAGTCGGTTATAATAGTCTGTGTAATTTCCGTAGCTTGTATAAGCAAAAATATAGGTGTTATCATTTGAGGAGAGCAAAGCCAAATGCTAGCCCGTCTGCAGGCAAAATGACTCGGGCACGGATGTGAGTATACAATAATATATATTAATTCGAACAAATTGACAAGTAACAGAATATAGAAAGATAGCTGCTCCTGTTACAGTAAGCTACATTATGCACACCTTCCAACTATTGGGCACTGTGCTTTTAAGACGTCGTCTATGCCCGTACAATCCCCAGGAAGAGGAATGATTAGTTCTGCTCGAAACTCATTTGATTTCTTTAACTTTTATTACTGGAGGCACCCCTGACGCATAGTTGTCACTCAAAAATTTTAATTCAAACAATGTTTATACAACGTCTGTTTAAAACGTAACTGTCAATTCTCGTGAATCAGCATAAACTCATAAGGAATACACGATATGAACTGACTCTTAGCCTTTGTAATTTATCTTGATTAATATATCATATCCAATAACTATTATTATGTTGCTATCAAAATAGTATCAGTTTAAACAATACTTATAATTGTTAATGTAATGTAGATGTCTTAGTAATTATATAATTATATTATATTAACAGAAATTGTATTATTAGATTGGAGAGGAAATAATGCCTTCAATAGAATTCATCAAGTTTACAGAAAAGTTTTTGCGGGTTATAACTTTTAAATTCAAATGAACATATCATTGCTCAAACAAAAATTATTGATCGAAATAAGCAGCATAGGATCAACACACTTTTCCCAACGCAAAACAAATGTATTTACACCAATAACGTAAATATCTTGCGTTCTGGCAGTGATAAAGTCGTTGAACGCTTTTTTGATATCGCTTAGGATTTGGAAACGTTTGTGATGCAGAAAGTTGTCGAGATGCTTGGAAAAGTTCTAGTCCGTAGGCGACATGTATGGAGAATATGGCTGATGAGGCAGACTTTCCTAGACCAAGTGGTTCAACTTCTGCAGGGTCTGTTTAGTAACATGCGTTCGGGCATTGTTGTGTAGGAGAATTGGGCGTTTTATGTTGACTAATGCTTTGTATTGTTGTCGAAGTTTCTGATGCATTTTATCCATTTGTTGACAGTACTTCTCCGCCTTAATAGTTTCGCCTGCATTCAAAAAACTTTAATAGATTTTAATGCAATTTCGGCTTAGGGTAGTGCCGTGGAACTTCATCCTTGTCTAACTTATTGAACTGAGCGTCGCCGGTTTTCGTAAAGAACCCACTTCTTATCGCAAGTCACAACCTGGCCGCCAATTTCTGCGGCTAAGTAAGGCTATTCTTAAAGGATTCTTGGCTATCTCATCTTAAATGTCTAGCTCTTGTAATTTTGGAGAATCTCTAATAGTGGCAGGTCTGCTGCTCCTTTTCTTTTTTAAAGTTCTTCAGGTCATTCTATCTTCTATGGATGAGGCGGATCTCTTTGCTCATATTTCTGCTGACAATTCTTCTATCGATGATTCAGGTACTGTTCTTTTGGATTTTCCTTCGACAACTCCTCAGACTTGTGATTGTGTAACAAATCACTCAACAGATGGTTGCTAGAATTCTTGCTAGTTTTGACGAATCTAAGCCTTCCGGCTCTGATCTGATTCCTGTTATTTTTCTCAAACTGCGTGTACTTGAACTTTATGTTATCATCTCAAAATTATTCTACCTCTGTTTTTCCAAATCCTTTTACCTTCCTGTTTGAAGAGGTTGTCTGTTTCAACTATTTTAAATACTGATGGTATGCTATCTGGTACACATAAATACCGTCTTGTTAGTATTTTCTGTTATTAGCAAGGTTCCGAGAGGTTGATCAACAGCAAGCTTGTTCATTTTCAGGAAAAATCGGTCATCTTTATTTATGTTCAGTATGACTTTCGCGATTTTCGTTTAACATCTGATCTATTAGGTGATGTAACTGAACGGATCTGTCTGTTTATGGATAAATAAGGTGAGAACAGGATTTTGGGTTTGATATTTAAAAGGCGTTCGACAGTGTGTGAAATCCTGATCTTCTATATAAATGTCGACATTATGGTATTAGTGGTAAAGTTTTTGACATATTGATTGTTTTCTTTCTAATGAAAACTTGCAGTTTACTCGTGGGAGAATATGTTCGTTTTCTTTTCCTATCAATGCCGGTATTCCATCAGGGCTCTATTCTAGGTCATCAGCGTTTCTTTCTTTATATAAATTACTTCCTGTGAAAATTATTCAGAAAACATTTATGATAATGACATAAGTCTCTGTTCTGCTATCGCTTCTTGGATCAGTTGAAATATGCAGTTGATCTTAAAGTTGATTGAGGTTCTATTATATATTGGGCTAAGGAATGGGTTGTTTCGTTTAATCCTATTAAGACTTAGCTAGTATCCTTCAATCGCAGAAATGCCATTTTTTCTTTTAGAGATTCCTACGCATGACTTTGCTCTCAATGAGAAATCAGCTTTAAGATTATTGGTTTTTCTTTCATATCAAATCTTTTTTGGAGTCCATATATCACATCCATTGCTTCTCATAAAACCAGTTCTCTCTATCGCTCTAAATACTTTATCAACATCCAAGGCTATTCTCTTTTTCTACAAATTCACTATCTGACTATGTATGGAGCTCTATTGCCATATTTTGGACGGTGAATCTGTCTCCCATTTGAAGGTTCTTGATAAATTGCTGATATATAATCCTTTATCACACATAGGTTTACAGTATTTGCTTGTCTTCAATATGTTTGTTTTGCTACAGAGAGAATAAGCGAACAAACCTGTGATCAAATACATCTAACTCGATTATCTAGTAGATAGAAAAAGTTAACCCATAATATTCTGCCTAGAAATTTAGACCTATAAATAGGTAAGATGGTTAACTTCAGACAAATATGCTTACAACACGATGTGCTTATCCGCAATTACCTGTTTTTATCTGACAAAGTTAACAGCCGCATTCGGCTCATAATTGAAATATATGCTGTTAGCTTGTTTGAAATAAAAAGGAATAGGTTCCATAACAACAATATGATAAATAGGATAAAGTATCCGCCATCCGAATTAAATTCATTATCTTACAAAATTTACAGCATAATATGCTCGTTTTACTGCCTGAAATGTATTGTATGCCATGTTAAAATTAATTGAGTTAGCAGTGAAGGAAGAAGCAATACCTTTTGTCTGTTAGGTAAGTAAAGATATATGCATATAGATTGATTAAATTGGTTATCTCTACTGACCGAGTTCTTTTACTTTTCTGTTTGGTTTTCATCATAAACATAAAATATTTAATTCAGCTTTCACAAAGTGGACTATTAGAATTGGCAATTACTGAAGTATTCTCTGAAGATTAACTTCAAGATACAGTGATGAATGGAAATAAATAAAAGTTGCCAGTTTTACAAACAAATTCCGAAAATATTGATATTCCAGTTAAATTTACAATAGAAGCGTTGGAATTAGTGTTTTGCCTGGACGCAGAACATGCATATAATTAAAAGGGTGATGTTTTTAAGAGAATCTAACATACATCAATTTGATATATGTTTATCAGAAGAATGTTTTATTGTTTGTCTATTAATCCAAGATTAATTTATGAGGTAAAATACAGACTATCAGAGATGTGGCAAGGAGGCAATCTTTGAATTCTAATTACCTATTATCTGTTTTACCTTATTCATTTTGTTTTAATGAAACAAAATGACAACCTTCTCTGGTTTAAATGTTGAAACTGATAATTTATAGGATAAATGTATAAAACCAAATATTCTAAAAATTTATATATGCAAGCGATCTGTCAAGTCATTTCCTCAAATAACTGTGAAAGTAGGAGATATACACTTTTAAGGACTCAATTTTTGAAAGAGATTTTTAATCGATATACAATAATATATATATGCCAAATAAAGAAAACTATTACAATGCCTCTATGTTTACATGTGTATATACGTGTTTATTCAAATACGATGATATTGAGGTGACTTACCAGGTATTATAGACAGCATGAAAAGTAACTATGGTCCTGGATATGATTTTAAACTATATCCAGTTGTGAGGTCCCAGCTTGCGGACTTTGGGGTGTGTGGGACCATCCTTTAATTACCATTGCTCCCAGGTCTACTCTGACCCGGTGTGATAATACCTGTTAGGGCCCCAGCTATGGGTAAAATAGAAATCGACTTGAAAACAACAAATATATTCTATTAAAAAAAAAATCTTCAAAAGCTTTGGATTCGGCATTTAATAACCCGAAATGGGTTGATATACCGTAAAAAAAAACAACCAACCAACCAAAAGTAACTAGAACCGTAGGAATATCTCGATCATTCCAGGAATTATAAAAACCAGCAGACCCATAAAAACATCAACAACAAAAAGAGCAATTACACAAAGAGTTATAAACAATGCCACTTTAAAGATTGCTTCGACTCTTTAAACCTATTTCTCGGTTAGAATATATGAGATAGTGGGTGAATTTGAAAATTAAATTGAAACAAGGATAGTAATAAAACTATGCAGAAGAATTAAATCGACTAATAAAGTTAATTGAATGATATAGATGTAAATATACAGATGTACTTAATTTAATGAAGTAAACAGTAAAATCAAAATGATTGATTGATAAATAAATTTATTGATTTGCATTGAAAACCGCCTCTCACGCAACCTAATATGAATTTTTGATTAAATGTGTCGCCATTGCCGGATGTTCCCGCTCGACGGAAACCTTTTCGCGCTAACAGCACCGACAACGGTTTTGTGACATTTTGGTCCGCTATATATATATATATATATATATATATATATATATATATATATATATATATATATATATATATATATATATATATATATATATATCTGTATATATATAAGTATATAACATTTTTATTTATTTATTATTTTTAAAAATAAATAATAAATAAATAAAAATGTTATATACGTTCAAACAAATTAAAGGGCGATATTCTAAGTAAATTTCTAAGTAAATAAAAAAAGAAAAGAAAAATGAGCTTCGAGGCGGAGCTAATATTAACCGTATTTATCGTTTGAAACAACAACAATAACAAATATATATAGATATGTATAATGTGCATCTAGTTACCTGTCTAGCCGCACTAATGAGCTGTGATACAGCGGAACAGTATAGTATGCGGATAACTATATATATACATGTAGATTTGTTGTTAATTTTTTAAACGATAATAACTTAGCGTATTTACCTTGAAGATCGAGTTTCTTAGGAAATCGCCCATTTTTTATTTGGACGTAAGCAAATAAAAATATTTATTTATTTATTTATTTATTTAAAACAGTAATCTACGGGCATACATGTTTCAGGGCCCTGAAATATTATAAACAAATATAATATATATAATATATATATATATATATATATTTATATATATTTATATATATATATATATCTATATATCTATATATATATCTATATATATATATATATATATATATATGTGTGTGTGTGTTTGTGTGTGTGTGTGTGTGTTCCTACGTGTGGATAACACATATACATTAAAAAATTAAAATAAAACACCTCCGAAATAATAATTACGATTTACCAATTTACATTCATCTTGTTCGTTGAAAGATGCTCTAAATGAAGCTGAAATTTACCTTATATTTTTTAAATACATAAATTTAAACGGATAATTATTGTTCTAACTCAGCGGTATTATACGTATATGTTTTTGATTAGTTTAGATGACTTTGATGAGTCTTGATTTGTACATTTTACCAAGTCTCTAAGTGTACTTTTATTTTCGTCATTAGGCAATAATTCCCATTGTATTAGTCTAAAAAATTCAATAATTAGATGATGCTTTGGAGATTAAAAAGGTCGATAGCCATTAGTCGCGTGCTCTCGTGTAATGAATGAATGCGTGAATGTAGGATTGACATGAAATTCTTAAAGATAAACTAAAATGACCGAAAAATGGGCTGAAATGACTAAAACAAAGAAAAAGTAAATGACTTAGAATGACTTTAATGAACTTAAGGATGAATTGAATGACCTTAAAAATGACTTGAATGCTTAAAAAAACAAGGTTAAAAACCACTTAATCATCCTGATTTTCCCTCTGATTCACTTTTTGTTACTTGCAAGAATAAACATGCAAATGAAATTAATGAACAGAAACTGGAAATGTTAGAAGGCACGTTACATGAAACTCCAGCAATTGTAAAAAGTCCAGCACGAAAAGAAATGCAGAAACATCTAATGATGGTTCTATTTTAAACACACCACTTCAAAAATTATTGAAGCTTAAAATATGTGCAAAAGTAATGTCAACTTACAATGTGGATGTTATTGATTCATCAACTAATGGTGCATTTGGAGAAATTGTTGGATTTCAGTATTCAAATAGTGGTTATGTCAGATGTGTATTAGTTCATTTTAAAAATGAAAGTTGGAAAGAACAAACGAAAAAGTTAGCTTTTCTACAAGGTCAGTTTACTAGTATTCCTATGACTCCTATTGAAAAAATAAAATTTAATTTTAGTATGTCAAAGAAACAAACTAATAATCAAATACTAACTGCATTTCAATTTCCTCTAAAACTTAGTTTTGCTTGTATTGCCGATAAAATGCAGGGAGCCACAGTATGTAAACCTAATCCTCAGGTTTTGGATTTAAGACATCTAATGGAACCAAAACAGGCATGTTATGCTTAGCCGAGTTCAAGCTATAAGCCAACTTTTTATCATGGAAGAAATTCCAAAATAAAATATACCCTTCACAGCCAGCAATTGAAGAACTATCAAGACCTAAAGCAGTATCTTACAATAATACTGAGAAAACTGTAAGAGAATTTACCATTTTAACTAGTCTTAATATTCGTTTTTTGCCAAAACACATTAATGATCTACGCAATGATTATAAGATGAAACAATGTAAAATGATTTGTGTACAAGAAACATGGTGTTCAGATGATATTAACAATGATCACTTAAATATTGAAGGATTCAAGCTTCATCTTACAAATAGAGGTAATGGAAAAGTATTGCAAATTATTATAAAGAAGATTTCAAACTTAATGGTTAAGTAAACAATAACTTATTTCAAATGACAAAGTTTTCTAGAAATTATTGTCATATTATAAATATCTATCGATCTCAGGGTGCTGATAGTTTTTCTTTTTTTAGAGAATTTATGCAAATTAATAAGTGACTGTGACAACTGTTACATTGTTGGAGATTTTAACATGTATTTTCTCGGTAACATGCATCAAATAGTCAGTTCTATCATTTCTTATGGATTCAAGCAATTACTACAATATTCTACTCATGAAAGTGGCAGTATTCTTGATTATGCATTCGTCAAATCAAACGGAAGGCATGATTTTGATCTGCATTTGGCCATATTATTCCGATCATGCTGCTGTCGAGACAATATACATTTAGCCAACATATTTCCTTTGTTAGCATAGAATAATACTATAAAAGCTATTGAAAAAGTCCACAATGATGCTATGTTTTTTTTTCAATAAAGTGTTTCTCACAATAACCACGTGTTTATTGTGTAATGAATAAGATTCACTGCAATCATAGGCGGAATCAGCTTGAACATAAAACTCAAAAAATGTTATTCCATTCCCATTGCTTAAAAACAAGCCGTGGAGGCATGGTAGCCCTCTGCATGAAATATTGTTTTTTAAAAAAATTGGTGCAGCATGGGAGTCCATAAAAGGTGTGTTTTCTAGCCATAAAAAGACCCGGGAGACAGAACCAGATTTTTTCCCGGGTCACCCATACTGAATTTATATTAATAACAATGACCTTCACATTTTGGACAAGTTTCAGAAAAGTCTAATAGATAGGTAACAAGTTATGGGGCAAAAAGTGTCATTATTTGCAATTTTGGTACATTTTTGACCCCTTATGAGCCCCTTGGAATACTGAATACCAGGGACAATGGACAAACTATGCAGCTTTACACTGTAACACATGTATATGTGAATTCAGCACCATGGGAAAGCACTATATAGATATACATATAAAGTTTTTTTTATTGAGAAATATTTAAAAAGGGCATTTTTAGCAATAAATGTCCTTGGAAAACGCAAAACAGAATTTTGCTAGGGTCACCCATACTGAATTTATATTAAGAACAATGCCCTGCGTATTTTGGACAAGTTTCAGAATAATGAAATCGATAGGTAAAAATTTAAGGGGGGAAAAGGTGTCATTTTTTTCAATTTTGGTACATTTTTGACCTCTTATGAGCCACTTGGAATGCCGAATACCAGTGACAATGGACAAACCGTGCAGTTCCACACCTTAACACATGTATATTTACATTCAGTTACATGGGAAACCACTATATAGACATACATATCAATTTTTTGTTGAGAAATATGAAAAACACGCCAGAAGAAAGGGCGTTTTAGCACTAAAAGTCCCTGGGGGATGCAAACCAGACTTTTGTCAGGGTCACCCATACTGAATTCATATTAAGAACAATGTCTTCCACATTTTGGGCAAGTTTCAGAAAAATCTAATGGATATATCAAATGTTACGGGACAAAAAGTGTCACGTTTTGCCATTTTTATGCATTTTTGACATCTTTTGAGCCCCTGTAGGCGAAATGGGAATTTCCGCACAACATCTTTTTTTTTAATATGCACATCTATATATTGAAATATAATTTGTGACAAAATCTCAGGAAAAACTAATGGAAGGTTATCCGTCAATCGTCTAGACTAACGGGCAGACAAACCCACCAAAAACATAGGTCCCTCTCCGATTAATCGGGAGGACCAAAATGTTACTCCATGCCCCTTGCTTAAAAAAAAACTGCGCATGCATGGTCTCCCTCTGTACGAAATATAGTTTTAAAAATTGGTGCTGCATGGGAGTCCCAAAAAGGTTTTCTAGCACTAAAAGTACCCAGGGGACGCTAACCAGAATATTACCACGGTCATCGATACTGAATTTATATTAAGAACAATAGCTTCCACATTTTGGACAATTTCAGAAAAATCTAATGGATAAGTAAAAATTTATGGGGCAAAAAGTGTCATTTTCTTTGCAGTTTTGGTACATTTTTGACTCCTGATGAGCCACTTTGAATGCCGAATACCAATGACAATGGACAAACAGCGCAGTTTCAAACCTTAACACATGTATATTTACATTCAGCAACATGGGAAACCACTATATAGACATATCACATTTTTGTTGAGAAATATGAGAAACACGCCAGAAGAAAGGGCGTTTTCAGCACAAAAAATCCCATGGGGACGCAAACCATACTTTTGCCAGGGTCCCCCATTCTGAATTTATATTTAAGAACAATGCCCTCCACATCTTGGGCAAGTTTCAGAAAAAATCTAATGGATGGATCAAATATTACGGGATAAAAAAGTGTAATTTTTGGCCATTTTTAACCCCTTTTGAGCCCGTGTGGGCAAAACAGGATTTTTCGGAAAAAAAAAGAAAACATTTTTTTTACTATGCACGTTTATATATTAAAATATAATTTGTGACAAAATTTCAGGAAAAACTAATGGATGGTTATCCGTCAATCATCCGGACTAATGGACAGACAGACTCAATGAAAACATAGGTCCCTCTCAGATAAATTGGGGGACAAAAATTTTACTCCATACCCCTTGCTTAAAAAAATGTAAACGTGTTACAGACCGACCGATGGAGTGACTTGCATGCGACTAAAAATGCCTTAGCATGGAAGGGTTTCCCTTTCCATTGCCAAAGAAAAGTTACAAATGTAAGTGCTGCATCTGTTAAGAACATATACTACACTTTGATCTTAGCCATGTGGCCAAGGAAAAGTTACAAACATAAGTACAGCATGTAGTAAGAAGAGATACTACACTTTGAACTTGGCCAAAAGAAAGGGTATTTATTTGCTGCCCCACCGAGCAAATTAGGCACAAGGCCGGTTTTTAATGTGAGGAGTAAAGGGGAAATGGTGACCAACTCCCCGGGGAGTAGGGGAGCTGGATAGTGACAATTGGTATGAAGGGTTGTCCCTACGTTGACCAAGGTCTTATATGTGGGGCTGCCCCCTCATATGGTCTATGCTTGCAGTATCTGCCGGAACAGGTACTATACTTTGATCTTGGTCATAAGGCCAAGAAAAGCTGTATTTATTTGCTCCCCCACTGAACAAATTAGGCCCAAGGCCGAGTTTTAATGTTAGGAGTGAATGGGAAATGGGGACCAACTCCCCGTGGAGTAGAGGAGCTGGATAGTGACAATTGGTATGAAGGGTTGCCCCTACGGTGACCAAGGTCTTATATGTGGGGTTGCCCCCACATATGGTCTTTGCTTGCAATATCTGCCGGAACAGATACTACACTTTGATATTTATATTTAATTTATTTCGTTTAAAGAAAAAATTACAATTTAAAAAATTCAAATATAAAATTTAAAAATTCAAAAAAGCAAAATCTCCTAAAGATAAAACAAATTTAGGCACAAGGCCCTATAAGATCTGGGGAGGGGAGTGTTGCAAGGTCTTTGTAGCTAAAGTAAAAATTGGAGTCTTTGGCGACTTTACTCTTGACTGGCAACATTTACCACAATACCTCATTCACTCTGTGGAATCTAAAGCTAACTAATGAAAACCCCAGCGTTTTTGCAAAAAGAATATATATACAATTTCTGTATGTGTGTGTGTGCATTTTAAAAAAAAAAATGTGTGTGTGTGTGTGTGTGTGAAAAAAAGTTCAGTTCATTGGAAAATAAAAAGTTCTTGAATTTGGAAGAAAAACAGTTCGTGTTGGGGAGTGGGAAATATAGAAAAAATATACAAAAAATAAAATTAGTGCATTGTTAGTAAGGTCCCTCCCTGAGCTAATCTAAGTAGTTAGATCGCCTACTGTTTTCCGGGGCACCGAAAACAAGCGGGGAGATCCCTAATGGGGATTGGGAAGAATTCATATCGGGTGTAGGGAGTAAAATAGATTGTTAAAAACAAAAAAAAAGGGAATATATTAGGCGGCGACCTTCGAGTAGGAGTTGAAAAGGGGGAGATAAAATAAAAAAGATAGGGGGTAGAGGTAGGGTAGCCTCGGAAGGTTCTCTAATGCTAAAAAAACAAACAATCGGGGGGCAGGATCTCATTTGTACCACCAGTCAAGAGTCTCTTTACTTTTTATTTGTCTAACCTAGTGGGATGGGCTCCGTAGGACCCAGTACCGCATGTGCCATGCCTATGGTGGTAACACGAATTCAAACTTGGCGCCTCGTCGGATGCACAAGCTAGCGTCATGCACCCACCTCTTGTCAAAGGCCACTCGAGGCACCTCTTCCAATCGCATCTGTAAGGTAAGAGAAAATTCTGAATTTGTAAGAAAGTCCCGTCCCGGCACCCAACACCACTGGGAGCGGACCTCCTCCAACGACATCCCCGTCCGTTTCACTAGGGGTTCCTTTTTGCTACGCCCCACTCGCTCCCGATAAAGCCTGTTCCTAGACTGTTCGAGGACACTGGTCCCCGGCAACGCTACAAGTGCGGACAGGCATTCGGCGTAGAATGTTTGTTCCCCCCTCGGTCGAAGCACAGCGGAGACCGAGGGGTCAGGTGTGAGATTGGAAAACGAGCTTTCAACCGCAGTGACCCATGGAACGTCTACATACAACGAACTGCTCAGGAAGGCCAATCTCTCTGCATGCTTGTTACACAGGAGATCGGGCAGTCCTAAGCCTCCCTCGCTCGGATTTCGAACACAGACCTCTCTGCAAACATAATGCTTACCCTCGTTCCACAAGAGTGTGTCGAGGTGCTCCTGTAAGCTGATTCGTCATTTTGCAGGGAAGGGAAGTACAGACAGACGGTAAAGGATGAGCGAAAAGACGTATGTAGCACACGCCTCCGCCCGACCCTTCAAGGACAATTTCCTTCGAACCCAAGTCTTAACAGAAGATTCGACCTTGGCCTCTTCTTCCGACCAGTTTTTCTTCAGCTGCAGACCCGGTCCGAACCACACACCAAGGATCCGGACCAGGCCGTCGGTCCAACTGCAGATGTCTGGAAGCGAATTTACTCCGGTCCAGACCCCCAACCACAGACCCACCGACTTACTGCGATTGAAGACGGCCCCCGTAACTTCTTCGTATCGAGCGAGCGCCTCGGTGGCCACTTGAATGTCCGTGGGGCAAGACACGAATCCCGGTGACGTCATCGGTGAACGCGGAAACCCTGGCTCGTGTGCCTCCAGGAAGAGCTATCCCGCGCAGGACTGGTGTAGTCGCCTCGTCCCTGAACTTGCGAAGGAGGGGTTCCAATGCCAGCATATACAAGAGAGGTGACAGCGGACAATCCTGTCGCACCGACCGGGAGACGGCAAAAGACTCCGACAGCTTACCGTTGATCTGCACCGCTACCGTCGGTCTGTCATACAGTACAGTGATCCACTTGCGGAAGTCCGGATTAAATCCGGCAGCCTCCAGCACAGATCCCAGGAAACTATGGTCCACCCTATCGAAAGCATTGGATTGATCCAAACTGATCAGCGTGGCCTCTGCGTCGTCTTCTGTCCCATCTATGATTGTGCGTATCAGATGAAGATTGTCCTGAATCGATCTCCCCTTCACAGCATAGCTCTGGTCTGGTTCGATCAAGTCAATGATGACAGCCTGCAAACGATTTGCAGGAACCTTGGCCAAAATCTTTAACTCTATGTTTAGCAGAGTCAAGTGCCTGAAATCGTCTAAATCTTCCTCCCTACCATGGTGTTGACCTTTCCTCAGCAATGTGATCACTCCCTTGGTCACCTGCCCAGGGATGGAGCCCTGAACAAACCAATGGTTGAACATATCCTTCAGAATAGGGACTTACATGGGCGACAGCCTCAAGTAAAATTCGTAGGGTAGCCCATCAAGCCCCGGGGACTTGTTGCAGCCGACCTGCTTCAACGCAGTAATGATCTCATATTCCACGACAAGACAATCACTGTTAGCCGTGAGGCGGGGCGAGTCGGCCAAATAGCTGCCAAACTCTTCGACCCTGAGTCTGGGTAGTTGGGTGAAGCGCTTCGATAGATGCTTTCGAAACCCCTCGCAAATCTCCCGCGTCGACACCAGGGCGTGCCCTTCCAGGTCGTTTACCTTTCGAATGTACCCGTCCGAGCCGCACCTTAGTGCGCCTTAATGCAGCCTTACGCTCAGCAGCGTCTACATTAACAGCCTCGTTCGAGACTTTCATTAGCCTAGCCATAACTATCTGGCCCTTGTACCGCTCGCTAGCCAAGTGGTTGAGGTCTTGTTTAGCTAATGCTATCTCTAGGGGGTCCCCCCTCCACCGCCCGGGTCAGCCTATTCTCTATACACTTCTTGGCCTTAGCCTTATTTAGCACGAGGCATTGGCTGTACTGGACCGAGAAGCGTCTAATCTTAGCCTTGAGACTAACCCACCACTTACTCCCAGTAACCGCCCCCACTAATGCCCGTTGGATTATCTCTGTAACCTTCAACCGGTATTCCTCCAGCTCCCACAAGGTGCTGTTGAACTTCCAGTATCCAGCCAGTTTAGGCCTAGAGCTCAAGTTAAGGTGGGCCATAACTAGTTTATGGTCCGATTGTCCTAAAAAGTGGAACGTGAGCAAGATAGACAATCTACATCGCCTCTTCTAACTAACATCCGATCCAAGTAAATACTTGGATAGGAAGGCGCATTAGGATGCCATGCCCACATCTCCCACCCCGAGTGATCCAGGCGAAATCTGTCGACCAGGTCGCACAAAGCCATCAGGTCAGACAGACTGCTGTCACACCACACCGACCGGCTAGTCCCCCTACCTCATCTATCTTGGGATCAAGGATGGCATTACAATCACCCATTAAGACTACCCTCTCTGGGTCATCTATAAAACCCTCTACCCGTCGAAAGAAGGAAGCCCTCTCCACAGCGGAATTAGGTGTGTAAACTGCGACTATCCAAAAAACACTGCTATTAACGGCAACATCAACGACAATCGCCCGCCCGTCCCCGTCTGCGTGAATCACATTCACCGACGCTGATAGGGTGCGATTTACTAGCAAAGAGATTCCACGTATAGGTATTGCCATATGCTGAGTAAACATCGTAATCGTTCTACAGCACCTGACAGTCCCCGTCACAAATAAAGAGGGTCTCCTGTATAGCGACAATATCTACACTGAGGGACACCAGATCTCTCAGCACGCGCGCAGCCTTGCTTCGACATCTGAGGCCCCTCGCATTATAAGTAGCTAAGTGTAAAGCCATGGTCACCTACCTTATTCAGTGTCACACACGGGCCTGAAATCCTCGGGAGTGAGGACGTGGCAGGCTTGTCCAAGGCTTCCAGTTAGTAAGTCAGCTGAGGGTAATACATTCTTGGCCTCACACTTGAAAACTAAATTGTTCAGCGAAGGATTCTCCGTGTCCACCAGCTGCTGGCCTGGGATTGCATCCTTTGCGGCATCTATCATGGCCCAGAGAGCCTCTGTCCTGGAATCCTTGTTGACCCTAACAAATGTGGTCAACAAGGGAGCCTCTTCGAACTTGGTTGGGTCGATGACATTATCGCCCCCGACGTATACAAAGTCCTCCAGTTGGTTGTAGCGGACCTTCTGCTGGCCTTTGAGCTCAGGTATAGTTCGCAGACGGTCCGTTTTACATATTCTTCCTCCTGGAAGGAAGGGGAGTTTTTTCTCTGCTCCGTGCGAACTGTTGTGGTTGGGGTTGGTTTCTCTTTAGCAGGGGGAGGAGGAGTAGGGGATAAGGAATTGGGGGTGGGCATGTCAGGTGTAGGGGTGTTTGGTGCTGAGGGTGTAGCTTTTTGGGAGGCGTTATTTGTCCTTTCAGGGGGTGAGTTGCGTGCTAGAGTTCTGGAGGGTTTGGGGATGGAGGGGGTCTTTTGCTCTGGCTGTTTGGGGGTTGGGGTTGTGGGGAGATCAGCCTCGGCGTTTGAAACTTTGTCTTTTGGGGTTGGGGTGTTTCCATTTGTCTTCCTGCTCTTCCTCCTCTTTGTCTTCGTTCTCTCACCTGCTGCCTTTGCTGTTTCTGCCACTGCTGATGCTGTGGTCTCCTTTTCTTCCGACGCGATCTCTTCCTCTGAGTCTTGAAGTTTCCTCTTGTTCAAGGAAGAGGACGCTGGGATGTCCATGGGTGTGTAGTCTGGTTCGTCAATGGTCACTGCTTGTTCGGGAACCCTTAGGGGATGTCTGCCCCTCTTAGTGACCGTCGACCATCCAGCCTCTGCTGCTTGACCCGGTTTGGCTGTGGCGGAAGTAGATGGTTGGGCTGCAGCTGGGGTTTGGGTTGGCTTTATGGTCGGGGCCAACCCTTGCGGTTTCGGAGGGACTGTGGCCGGGAGCCTTTTGGGGCAGTCCTTGGCCATGTGCCCCCGTTTTTGGAAGCACCATCAGTGGGGCTTCCTGCCCTCCACTATGAGGGTCATGGTCCAGTGCCCGAATTTCAACATGGCTTGGATTTTTTCAAATTCGGCCTTGTCCACGACCATTCTGACCTTGTGTTCTCCGGTCATGACGTTTAGTTGGCCGCGGACTGGTGTTACGATTTCCACATCTCCATACTGACTTAGGATCGCCCCAACCTGCTTGGCGCTCATGTAGACAGGAACGTTCAGCGCGGAGACGTTGGCCTTCCTCTTGCTTAAGTACTCCGGTTGGAGTCTTATTCTTTTACCCCGGTGGTCGGTGCTTGTGAGCCTTACTGCGTCTTCTTGACTGGGGAGCAGCACATTCCACATGGCGTAGCTCCTGCAGATATAGCTGGCTGGAATATTTAGCTCCAGAAGGAGTGCCACCATGCTGTCCCTGTCAACCCCAGTCAAACTCCGGGTCCTGAGGTCTGACGTAATAAGTGAGAGAACTCTTTTCTCCAACTCCTTGATCTCACCTGGGAGGGGTTGGATAATGTTGCCCACCGTGTACTCCTTGTACGTGGAGTTGAAGAGTTCCCTATATCCCTCCTCAGTCAGGTTCTCCTGCTGTGTCTTCGCACCCCATGCTGTTGTCAGCTCTTGTGGTGGGATGGACGGCCCTGGACGTGGGTCTGCTGGCACTGCTTTTGGTTGCTGCTATGGCTTGGTATTGGCCTTATTGGGGGTTAGAGCTGGCCAGTCAGCGTCGGATGTTGCTTCCTGGCTTTGTCTGACTCCCTGGTCACCTCTCTTCTTTCTTGTCGGTGACCTTGTTTCCGAGTCACCCATGAGGGAGTTTTCCGCATTAGGTTTCTCCACGGCTGTTGATTTCCTTGGAGTTGAAGCTCCCCTGGCTGGTGTTGGGGATTCGCTCCTTCTGGATTGTTGGTCCTACTTGGGCGAGACTTTTGGGGTAGTCTTTTGGATTTCACCGCCGAGACTTCTTAGGACAGCTAGTGTTCTATTGTGGTGTGCCCCCCAGGTTGGGAATCTTAGTAGTTCGTAGGACCCCCTGCTTGTGGCACACGGCAGTTTTAATTACGTCGATCGTCCGTGGTTTCACCTGTTTACTAAGCGGTTGTCATGACAACGAGTTAAGACTAGTGAGTTATCTCACCTTAGACTGGCACTTTTTTCTTATCTTGCCTCTCGTCAATTGTCAAAAAATGTCATAACAATATTGAACCTGAAAACAAATCGGTTGACAACTTAGAACGATCAGCCGTAACTTAAAAAAACATGCATTAAAGACGTAAGTCACAATTTCGTTTGTTTTTGTATAAAATTATATTTTACAATATTATACATATTTACAATTTAAACAGTTCGTCTTTTTCTTTTGGTGGTTTTGAAGTTCATAGCGATAGTAACAGTGTTCTCACAGTGATCTGAGGAGGGAGATGACGTTTCAACGATCCGGTCTTCAGCGACGTTCTGTCCTGTTTTTTCTCCTCTCTCTGCTAGCTCCGTTATCTGTCGCGCGTCTGTTCCTTATATGGCATTCAGCTCAACTTTCTGACGCCACGCTTCTTAGAGCTAATTTATATATAACCAACAGAATATTTAGGTCTCGGCTTCCACGTGAGTCCTTAACACGTTTTTGTTTTATTTATTTAGTCGGACAATTACTTCTGCATGTGCCGATAATTCACCTGTCATCAGGAAATTCCATTCATTGTTTTCCGTAGAATGCCGTGCAAAATATGCGAATTCCAGTAACCTGCTTTTTCATTTTGTCAACAATTACGATCGTCCGACTTTTTCTATTTACACTGCGAATTCTTTTTCTTTAATTCATACTAGTGGACTATCAACATTCGATGTCGTCCACTTATCAAGTTAATAAAAAGGGATTTTATTTTAACCTTTATGTATCGGTTAACCGCTACATAACACTAGCGCTTCTTCTATTTGCCTTTTAGTTCTCTCCGCTATGCTGCTTTTGTCCTCTCCATCCAAAGTTGGGAGATCCTCTCCCGAAGGAGGCTCTGGGCTGTTCAAGGTGAACAGTGGCTGAGGAGCCATGGGTGACACTGGTCGTGGTACATCCTCCGTTTTTCTGGTCTCTTAATCTTTCTTAGCGTTGTTCTTTTGGGTGTTGCCCTCTTGGGGAGCTAGGATGACTTGGTTGCTCTCGGCAGATGAGGATTGAGGCTCACAGGGTACAACTAGTTGTGGACCACTTGAGCGGTACCTCGTTCCCTAATCCGCCGCAGGCATGGACGCTTCCATCTAGGACTGGTCCTCTTGGGGAGCCTGGGTGGGAGTGCTTTCTCCGACCGAAGAGGATTGAGGTGGAAATGGTGTCTCTGTATGTGTACCACCCAGATCGCACCTCGTTCCCTCGCCAGCCGCTTCGTTGACTCCCTGGTCTGGAGCGTGGTCTTCGTGGGGAGCCAGGGGCGGGATTGGTTGCCCTCCTGGTGTTGGACCTGCCTGGGTCGCCGCAGGCTGCGACCTTACCCTGGCCTTCTCCTCCTCAACTTCTTTCGTGGTGGGTGCTCCCTCCATTGGGGAGTACTCAAGGGGGGCGATGTGGCGCATCTGGGGTGGTATACTCCTTTTTCCGGACATCTTGGAACAAACTACACCGGCCGCTGACGCGGACTAAAGTGTAGCGGGGGAGAAAAGAAATATGCGGGGAAGTGGTGTGGGGTGAAGGGGAATGCGTGAGGTCAGAAGCGGGGATGTCAGGTTAGTCAGCTCAGATCCCCCCACAAGGGAGGAGAGCAGCGAAGGAAGACGCAGTGGGTGCTAGCGGGTCAGAGTATTGCACCGCAATTAAGAGAGAGAGGGGATAGACATCTCTGCCCAGAGAGGGGAGCAGAAACGAAGCACCCGCCCTACCCACGTCACCCTACCCACAAACAATCCCAGGAAGCGAGAAAGAGAACCCGGTCTGCTCAATCCACTGGGAGAGCAGCGAAGGAAGACAAAGAGTGGGCCTGGCAGGTCAGAGTGCTGCACAGGCAATTAAGAGGGGAGAAAGTAGACCATTTCAACCTCAGAGGGGAGGAGGAAACGAAGTACCCCCCCCCCAAAATGCTAAGTTAACCCGACCAGGTCGTGTCTACCAAAGAAAGTGTTGACGGTCCCGAGAACAGCAAACTCCCAAAGAAGAGATCGGTTTTCGGGTCCAGACTACCACACAATGGCGTCGGTCCTGGGGGAGCGAAAAGGGTGCAACTCCCCAAAGAGGGGGTCGGTCCCACTAACCAAGGTTAGTAAAGTCACAAAAGTGACCAAAGTAAAAGCCTTAAACGTGACGGGTGGGTCAAGTGGCGGACCTCTTGAAAAATATCAAAAATGAGTAACTGGAAGAACAGATGGTATTTATTTGCTCCCCCACCGAGCAAATTAGGCACAAGGCCGATTTTTAATGTGAGGAGTGAAGGGGAAATGGGGACCAACTCCCCGGGGAGTAGGGGGGCTGGATAGTGACAATTGGTATGAAGGGTTGTTCCTTCATTGACCAAGGTCTTATATGTGGGATTGCTCCCACATATGGTCTTTGCTTGCAGTATCTGCCGGAACAGATACTACACTTTGATTGGATTTATTTGCTTCCCCACTGAGCAAATTAGGCAAAGGCCGTTTTTTAATGTGGAGATGGAGGGAGGTGGAGGGAAAGGGGGATCCTGCTCCCGAGAGGTGGGAAATGGGAGCTGGATAGTAACTGTGGTCGTAGGGTGATCCCTACCTTGACCAAGTTCAGATATGTGGGGTTACCCCCACATATGGTCTTTGCTAGTCATAGCTGGTCTTTGCCTGCAGCATCTGCCGGAAAATAATAATTGTCCCAGTATAGAGGGTTTCCCCTCTATTGACTGGTACAAATTATCTTAAGTGCAGTATCTGCCGGAACAGATGGTATTTATTTGCTCCCCCACTGAGCAAATTAGGCACAAGGCCGTTTTTAATGTGAGGTAAAAACCAGCTCCCCTAAAAGGGGTCACTCTGGTTACCAAAAATAATAATTGTCCCAGTATAGAGGGTTTCCCCTCCATTGACTGGTACAAATTATCTTAAGTGCAGCATCTGCCGGAACAGATGCTACACTTTGATCTTGGCCAAAAGGTCAAGAAAAGCTTAAAAAGCTAAGGACAGCATGTATTAACACAGACCTTTTATCTTAACCAAAAAGGCCAAGCACAAAAGTGTTACGAACAGACCGATCGACAGACCGACCGACCGACTAAAATAGAAACAGTAAAAACAAAGCTTCCATTATTTTCACTGGTATTTTGGTTTAAGAATCAATATGAATTTTGCAACCAAAATAACAACGAGACTAGTTGATGCTTGTATAAATATAAAAAACGCGACATTTTTGAAAAGCAAAAACGCATTTGGAAATTCACTGTAATTGAAGTTTTAGGATAAAATAATTTTATATTGATATTTAAGGCCTTTATTTAGAGATTAAATACCGTTTACCCCAAACATTCAAGATAATAAACACCAGCATTCATTTAAGTTTGATTAAGACGGGTCGTTATCGTATCGAAGCGTCGCACAACACCTGCGTTTTTCCGTTGAAATAATTAAAGGTTATAACATCTTTGATCAATGTTTTTTCTCACGTAAAAAAAAAACAAAAAAAAACGAAAAGAAGGTGAAATTTCGATTTTCATATCGTGAGCTGTAAAGCTGTAAAAAATATACATTTTTTTAGAACCAAGGATTTATATTTTGCATTATTCGGACTATTATTCTGATCTTGCATATTTTTCGACCGATATAATCTTCCATTTTCCTCAGGTGTTTTTGTCGACCCCGCGAATCTGTATAGAATGTTAAACAGAACCGATGATTTAATCAATAGAGTTCCGTTACTTTTGTTTCATTAACGATGGCAAGGTACAAGCCTTATGTAAATGATGATCTTTAGATATGTATAAAATACATATTTCTGTCTGTGGGTGTCACAGTGTGTGTTTATGTGTATGTGCCTTCATTCCCTATAGACTCCGAAAAAGCAAGGGAAAACTTTTTTGAGATTCACAAAAATGTACATCCTGTGACTGAGAGTGGTTTTGAGAAGTGTTGTATCGGAAGTGGTTCTATAAGTATTAAAAACAGATCATCGAGAAAATCATATTTAAAGAAGAACAGTTCTAGTTTAACCATTGTAAAGATCCTTATAAAACCTAGCATCACAAGTGCATTTAAGGATTTTATAAACAAACAAGAGAAAAGGTCCTGTGTAAGAAATCAACAGTAAGACCTTCGATAAGACAGAGGAACGTTCGAAATCAATGTTCGGGTTAGAGCAAAATTAAACTATGATACTTGACTTTTGCATTTTAAACTTTCATTAAACCATTATATAAAAATATTTTTCGAATCAAAATGATCTCTACAATGTAAAAAACACTAGAATGCATTTTGGACTAAATCATTACGAAGAGGCATGTGCACTGCGATGGGCCCACGGCTAGAGCAGACAATCAATCAATTTGACTATTATTATGCCTTAAAACTTTTATTTGTTGCTTCACGACAATTTGCAGGCTAGTCCCGCATAAATCCCAGGATAAAAAATATTTAAACATATCTTCTAATTTTATTTTTATGAATATATATATATACAGGGTGTCCGTAAAGTTACTATACAGTCTTACAAGTTACTATACAGACACCCTGTAATATATTAACAGTGCAGTAAGATATTGTATTAAAATACTTATTTGTAACAAAATAAGACTGTATAGTAACTTTACGGACACCCTGTATATATATATATATATATATATATATATATATATATATATATATATATATATATATATATAATTTTAAAAATTTTAATTCGATTTCGTTCAACTGTATTTCGTAAATTCACGAAGCATTAATTATAGTCAAAAGTTTTCTTAGTATAGTACGGTGGATTTTCAGTCTTACAGTTGACCTTGTTTCTAATTCGCATTGAGGGTAAATAAATAATATAAATGCATACCATTCTATTAAAAATTGTTCAATTTTTATCTGTTTTACATGTCAATATACATTGTTTTTTTTTCTATTCATGCGACATCTGACAGCCATAATATCGTATAACCTTATTTCATATTATTATTCATACCATGACTTTCATAAACACAACAATAGTTTAATAAAGAGCAATGATACTTGTATACACCTTCTAAACCAGTCGAAAATCTTTATATGTATGTATTAAGGTAGATAAATATAAACATGTATGTTTGCAGTTGTCGCTCTATACATGCAATAACTAGATAAAGACAAGTTGAACGCGGTACAATGCCCCGCGTCATACGAGTGACGCCGAGCACAAATCATATTATATCAGAGTATTACATTATACATTACATTCGTGCAGTGTGCGCTGCACAGGATGCCTGCTTATTGGTTGACGATAAAATACAATCGACGAGAAAGCCAAAGAGAATTGTATTACTCCTGCGAAAACAATAAGATACTAGCGCCACCTCGCGTCAATTATTTCACGTGTCGCGTGTCCGAATAATACAACAAAAGAGATAACGAAAAATAAATGGCTGAGAATATTGAAACCGACTTAATATCGATGGTAGACATAAAAAATACAAATGCTTTGAAGACAAAGGAATTTTATAAACGTACGAAAAGTAGAAGTGTTTTGTCTCAAAATTAGGTTTAGAAATTCCTTGGGCGAAGAATAGAATTATAGAAAATAAAGTTTATGTGCAAATAAATTAATACATAGCCAATAAAAATCTCTCTCTTTCTCTCTCTCTCCCTCCTTTTCTGTCTCTTTATATATATATATATATATATATACATATATATATACATATATATATATATACATACATATATATATACATACATATATATACATACATATATATACATACATATATATACATACATATATATATATATATATATATATATATATATATAACGGTCGTATCGATTGGTTTCCTAGATGAAAATCTCATTATTATCTGATTATTAAAGAGTGCGCAATGCAGTGCAGATCGTTATATAGTCTGGTTATTAAGAAAACATGATTGGTTGCGTATGTGCATACATGTTTCAGTGGAGTCTCAATTTAGGGACAACACTTCATCAGACCAGAGTAGACAATCCGTTTGAAGCGGGTGTCAAAATTATATTAGAATTCATAAGATATTTCGGTGCGGTCTATATTATGTAGAAAATTGGGGTGTATACCTTGTGAATGGGGGCAGTTGAGTTTTTAGGAGGTGTGGTGAGGGAAAAGGGTAGGGCGGGAAGTGCGGTTTCTCTAGTAGAATACTTATACCTCCCAGCTGTCAACAGCTAAATAGCATAAAACAGCACTTCCTTCTCCACCCCTACTCTGCAAACTAGAAAACTAAAAATAGATCGACGAATAAAAAAGCAAAAGATAAAAATTAAGTAAATAAGACATACATAAATATAAATAAAAAAAAAACTCATCAAAGGGAAATTAAAGTCACTACCAGTAAAGGATATACAACCATAAAAACAACCTAAGATATGGGAAATTTAAAATCAAGGGCAATAGCCGCCAAGCTATAAGAATCACCAAACACCTCTCAACCAATGACAGTGTTTTACACGGAAAACGACACCCCACCATTATCTGCTTTCCTTCACCACCCTTGCAAAAAAACTACTGCTCACATTCACAGAGTATCCACCCCAATTTTCTCCGGAATGTAGATCGCATCCAAATATCTTATAAATACTAATATAATTTAACCCCGCTTTAAAACCGATTCCTTTCTCTAGCCTGATGAAGTGCTGTCTCTGAAGACCCCGCTGCAACATGTATGTACATATGTAACCATTAATATTTGTACAATAAACATACTATATATATATATATATATATATATATATATATATATATATATATATATATATATATATAGTGAAATTATATAATCATAAGAAGAACACCCAACACGCAATAATCTATGTCTCGGTGAGATAAATGGTATCCTCATGGGTTTAACAAAAATTCTGAGGATTCTAAGGCAACGTTTTCTTTTTTTTTTTTCGGAACGTAGTTTTATCCGCATCCTGGTTTTTCTGATATATTCTTTGTTTTTTCAAAAGTAGAGCATAATATGCGCCTTCAATCCTGATGAACTTTTTCACTTAAACTCTCATCACTATGCCATCCTGGTCCAAGAAGACAGTGAACATTACGTTTCTAGCGAAAGACTACATCATTGCCTTCTTGTAGACGATAACTCCACGTGCTTTTAATGCATTGAATAATCCATGAATCACCGTGATATAACCAGGTTTCATCCTCTATTATCAATGTTCTGAAATAAATTAACTCTTCTGCTTGGCAAATCTTCATAATAATCCTTAGACACTTTGTGTGTTCTAGCTTTTGGTAACGTGTCAACAATATTGGAATCTATTTAACAGGCAGCTTATGCATATTTAAATGATCATACATAATAGTTTTAACAGACCTCAATTTGATTGTCAGATGTCCCAGCAATGGAAGAAAAGGGCGACCAAATCTGTGAGCTGTTATCGCTAATTTCCGGCTATATTTGAATTCATGATGTCACGTCTTACGTCATACAAGATAATATAACGAAGCAGTATTACCATGTATAAAGCATCGCTTTTTGGTGTACGCTTTTTTCAAATACAAAAAGAAAATGGATCACCGCGCGACATTTGAGAAGCTCCATTTCACGCTTGACATCGTTCAAACTTTTGAAAATTGAAATCCGCAATTAATTCAGAGCCGGAATTTGCCAGATACACTAATAGACATAGAAATCGTTGCATATGAAACATTACAAGTAGATGAGACAATTACAAATGGGATTGAAGCACTACTTATTAAATAGCACTCGTAATATAATCAGATTCTTCCTAACAGAAAAAAGGATCATGGTTATCTTCGATGAACGTATATCCATTTATTATGCTCGATTTATATAAAGGATCACCATCGTACAATAGTGACTGATAGTAATATATTGACCGAAGGTACTATGTTCTATTCTTTAGATGTCACTTAAACGAACGCGCTCACATATCGGAATTGTTGACTATTTTTAATGATATATTCAAACTGAGATACAAAGAATTCACAATTATACTACACTTATCCAATCACCAATTGCTATGGCTGATAATACCTTACCCGGGAGTTCGAGATTTCACTTCTTTGACGTAACATTACCCAGTTACAAGTATATAGTAGATAATACTAATGTTGCTGCAAGGAAAAAGGCTATTTTAAGAAAACTTCTCACAGAAAATAGTATCTCGTATTACTACAAAGCCATCGTTCTCCAATTGATGCAGTATTGTTCTCACATCTGGCTTTGTGCACTAGCTCCTTGTCTCTCTCTTAGACAAGATTAAATAATGTATAATTTAATAAATCCCATACTGTCTGCAAAGCTCTAGTCGTCGCATTGTTCTTCTTTTAAAGTACTTCTATTGAATCGATTCTGGTAGACTTCATGTTCTGCTGCCCTCTCATTACAAATAACATCGAGCAACCCGGCAAGCAGCTATATATATATATCCCACTATTTCACTGTTGACGATCCCATTCTACTTATATTGTTTAGGTCTTCGAACTTATAGACTTTTTTATTCCATCGCTTCTGCAATAAATCCGATTACACACATATGAAAAGGTGTAAAGATATAATGTGAACAAACATCTCACAACATAACTTTTCACTTAGAATTTACCTTGTGATATAGATTATAATTTACAATAGCTATTCATACCTTAATGTCAATATGTCTTATTTTAGGTGAATTTAAAATAGCAGATCAATATCGATTAGGATAATAAAAGAGCAGTTCTTGTTCAGGATAATAGGAAACCAATTGATGCCATCTGTTGTATACGCATTATTTATATGCTATTTTGTTCAGTATTTTCCTTATTTCCGATCGAGGTTGATTATTTTCCTGCCTTGTAGTTGGTTACAGAGTTTAATTTGTTGTCTTTTAATAGGGAATAAACCTACTTTTTCTTGGAAGGTCGTACAGTGTTGTTAATTATCGGTTCGTCGGCAAATGCTTCTCTATCGTGTCTGATTACATTTGCTAGTTATTGACTTGATTTGTACTCAAAACGCTTCTTATAATTTTGCTAACTGATTTTGTTAAAGTTGGTCGGGTTTTCCATTTTAATAAGAGCAATATTAACTTGTTTGTGAGTGAGCGTGAATATTTTTATGTACACCTATATTTGGTTGTGTGGTGATGTGTACCAGCGTATAAGTATAAGTGTGCGTGTTGATTTTCTTTTAATCTTATTCTATCTTTCACTTTGTTGCTACTTTCCTTTGACTCGTTGCGTTTAGACAATCAAACGGAGCACAAACCGTTTATTCCAGGTGTGTAGTTGTCAATAAATAACATGGAGTTTTTTATGTAATCGTCCATTTTCATCATTTAGTTATAATATGCATTCAATTTTTATTCATTCTGTTTCCTGGTTCCAAATCTCCCATCTTTCTGTGTTTTTGCATTTGTCCCTCTTTTCCATTTCATTTCTTGTAACTTATGTGCTCTTTTAATACCGTGAGTCCTTCTTTCTTTCAGATGGCATCGAATTCACACAAATACAATCAAACAAAAAAACTACTGTAATTAACAAGCAATTGAACATGTATAAAACACTCCGTATACCGTCAAGATGTTTAAAAAATTAAGTCATTTAATGACTTGACCAGAAGTACAACAACGAGACCACAAAGGCGATAAAAATTGTCTGAATCAAACACATTGAAATTCCCCGGTAGAAATTCCCTAAAAAAATCAACGTCTATCAACGAGAAAGTTTAAGTTGTGATCCGCAAGCCGCAAAGTAAAAAAGCAATAATACATAGGGCAATGAGATTGTGAGTACTGTGAATAGCAAACAATTCAAATATTGGATATCTAAACATACACAAATTATATTGCTTTACTGAATACGATTAAGTCTGAATATGTTGTAGTTATCTCTGTTAGTTAACAAATAATATATATATATATATATATATATATATATATATATATATATATAATAAAAATTACAATAGGTTTACCAAGGTAATAAAAATGGTAAACTTAAAATATATTATAAATATTAAAGAGTTAATATTTACAAGTAAAATAAACTCAGCCTAAAAGCTCAATAAAACCGAAAAGGAAATAAAGCTTATAACATGAACAAATGATTAATAAAACATGTTTAAAGACATCTTGAAACAGAGTTAAAAACATATTTAATTTTAAAAAAGGAAACACAAGATAAGTGGATAGTCCTTAATCCGCTGAGTTTCGAAGAAATACTCTCCTTCTCATCAGAGGGCAGGAATTAGCAAAATGCAGGATAGGATTTTGCATATAAAAGTATTTAATGAAACTACAAGTAAGTCACAGATCTTACTTGGTTAAAGAAAAAAGGGTGAGGTAAGGGGAACAGGAGGCAAAAGAAAAATGATAAAAAGATTCGTATTTCTATTTTAGGATTCATGTTTCGTTTATGTTTCTTGAAACTACTTTAGACTCGGACGTGTTTCTGTCCTAATAAAATTGTTTAAATATTTATTTAATTTACTTTTCATGATCTATTTGATTTTCAAATACTTGAATACACCTTCGAGTTCTCGGTTGAATTACTTGCTTGATCGATTTTAAATTCATTCGTGAATGTTTTATTTAACCTATTTTCTGAGAAGTGCATTGTTATTAGATGTTTATTTCAAAGGAATTGCTTTTAACAGAATACAATAAGATAACTTTGCATCCGATAAATGATCGCTTTAGAATTTGGAAATTGATAGTATTTCTTGTAAGTTCATTTGTTTACTTTTAGAAGGACTGATCTAATTAATTTCGTTGAAAGGAGAGATAACTTTGAATTAATGATCATATTGATTTGTGTAAATTTAGGCTTTTTATTTTTTATTATGTATTCCAATCCCAAATGTCGGTTTAATTATTAGTTATTAATCCTATGTTGTCTATTTATTTTTATTGGTATGACATTTTATTTGTTTCTGAAGTACTAGGCGATACCTTCATATTCTAAATGTTTATATGTCTGATTACTATTTCAGCGTCCACTCGAAATGTTATAGGCGATTCTACTTTATTTCTCTTTTAAAATGGATTGTTATTAAAATTTATTCCAAAGGGATTGTTTTCTATTAAGATATAGTAAATCTGCAGTCCATCCTCATTAATTGTAAGGATTCAAGGTTGGAAAATTTGTTTGCATTTCCCTTTGTTTATCTTTGAATAACTAATTCAAAAACATGATGAAAAGGGGAGATTTGTGGATTTCTACTTTTTTGTTTGTCTTAGGTCCTAATTTTTCCTAATACTACATTTTGGTTACATTATTTATTAGTTATCAGCATTTAGTTTTATGGGACAGATGAAAAATCACTAATGTAGTCTTCCCAAATGTCCTATTCGATTAGGATTTCTATTACTTTACCATCTTACAGATTACTAAAACATGAATTTAAAAGTGGTATGCTATTTCTCACATTTTATTACTACTGAAGTGTTTGGTGTTGATTACCAGGCGTGGATCCTATTTTCCATACCGTATTATTAAGATGCAAGTTATTTCTACTTTTCATTCATTTAATTTACAGGTTGTTTATTTGACCTACTCAAATATTTACATATTTCGCTATTTAGAATTTCATTTTAAATTTATTAGTTCTTGTTATATTGTAATATTAGTTTCTGCTGTGGATTGTTTTATTGGTTTATTTTAGCCAGAGTTTAAGACACAAGAGCAGGAATTTAATTTCTATGAAGACAACTTTGTAAAGCATCCAGTTTTTTGTTTTAAATTTATTTTTTAGAGTTTACTAAGAAATAAGCCTGAAGCAAATACAGATTACACGTTTCTCATTTATCTAGGCTTATAAACTATTGATCATTTCATTTCGAATTCATTATCATTTTACGTAGTTCTCTAATCCAATCCCTAATGCAGTTGTGTTCTTTTTATTATAATGAATATATTTGTTCTATTCTCATTTACATTGATATTCTTATCAATATTAGGGTTGTTCTCAGGTTCGGTTTTAAATGATGCTACATTGCATCTGAATTTGTCCTTAAACGAACAATCCGACCCCAGATATAATTTCTTAGTGTTACCCACCTTAACTTCACATTTGTATACAACTTCTGAAATGAAGCAATTACCCCCAAGTATACATTCGTCCGGTATTTTACAGTTGCATTTTCTTCCCGACATTTATTTCGCCTAATTTAGTTCTATTATTATTCAATATTTTGTTAATTTTCCCATTGTTGGAGCCTATTTTAATGTTTGCGAGGTTGGCAGCGGTTGGGAAAGAGAGTTTGACTGTTATCTTATTAATTATTTTGCATAGTCTATATTCCAGTGAAAGTTTATTTTTCAATATTGTGTAAAATTCTTTAGGGATATTTCGAATGTGCTCACTGAAAGGGCGGATTAAACCAAATTTGTCTCTTGCGTCTATTTCTCCTATGTTTAATCTCATTTTATTCTTTATACATTTTCGCGTTTTTTTTGTTCTTACTATTTCGAGATTTGTTTACGTGCTTAGCGTTTCCTCTTTTTTCAGTGCCATGTTGTATAAAATTGTATGGTTAATTTTGCTATTTTTATCAGTAGCCTTATCTTTGTAGTTAATTTTTCCATGGTATCCAAAACTAGTTAAGGCTTCATTGTAGTAATGTTTATTTTCTCGAATACATATTCATTTTGAGATAGCCCGAGTATTCCTTTAGGTGCGTAATGGCTTTCTTCATACATTTGTGATGGTAGGATTTATAATCTGTTTAGTATAGTGTTTGGTTTCGTTTGTGGTATAGTTCTAGAGAGTTATCGTAAAGATTTAGCGTTACATCCAAAATGTTCACCGTCTTACAATGGCTGTCTATAGTATTTTTAAGTTATATCCATTAAAAAATGATGTCATGTGCTTGTGAGTTTTTTCTCTATTTCGATCACTTCAGTTAACTAGAAATAATGATCATCCCAGTATAGATTCCCTTTTCTACCCGGTATCTTTTTTATTAATCTCATTTAGTATATATAAACCTACCCAGTCGCAGAGTCCGGGTACCTCATCGTTATATGAAAATGGTTCTTACGCTCATTTCTTGTCCGTACTTATATCTAATTAAGGTTTTTCTGGCTAGTTTTATAATTTATATTTCTAATTAACTTCTTTTCGTGTTTTCTCAAACAGATGAGGAGTTATTTAGGGGTAATGTGAGTCAATATTAAACATAACGAATTTACTATTCATGTTTTTTTTTTTTTTTTGCTTTCTGGAATCAGTCTATTACTTTGCCTGATGCAATCCACAGTATATGTTTTATTATAGTTTTTAGAGATTAAATAATTCTGTCCAGTATTTTCTTACTTATATTGCCTAATTCGGAAACGCAAGGCGCAATTAACTTAATACAAGGTTTATTGTCGATATCAGGTGTGTAATCGTTCAACAAAAATCTAAGAGTTAAGGGATGTATAAACTGTTTTATCCTGAATATTCATATGTTAGCATAGCTCTGATGCTTGTAAATTTATGCTAGAGAGATTCTCATCATTTGTCCTTTTATATTTTTTAATAAATTTCGCCTTGAATGAGATTATAATAATCACTGAAGTCCATACTATACATGTAAATGGTTTGATCTGTTGAAACCATAACGTTAGGATTGTCTATTGTTTTTTTATTGTAAGGTTCAAGTATGTGTGCTTTTTTAACCCTTAAACAATTTACCCGGTTTCGCAAGGCCAATTCGAATTCTTCCAGTGCCTGTATCTGCGCGGGCAGATCCTAGTTTCGATTTTGTACAATTTCCCATGGTTTATATTTTCCCTTCTCCTGTGTAGGTTCCATCAGCATCTTTATCCGGTGTATAGATAGACATTGTTTTTGTTTTCTTCATTTTGGTGTTGTAATGGAATACCCTCCATCTTATCCTTTTGACAAATTCATTAACTGCTTGTATCATGTTCATTACGTATACCTTGTGTTTTTTGGCATTGTAATGGTCTGTGGTGAGAATTTGATTTCTTCCTTTGAGAACATTTTTGTTTATTGGAAAATGTTTAAACATTTTTTATCCAAAGATATTAAAAATATACTAGCCAATGGCAATGCAAATATAACAAAAAAATCCAAAATAAAGCCAAGTAAATAAGGCATTGTGACATAATTTAAAATACACAACATGATACCAAACTTTTTCGCTTGTTATTTTAGTTTGGAAATTGTATATGAATGCTCGACTTTAGAAATGATGATCACGAAGCTTAATTTTTGAGTCAATGTACTTGGCTTACGTCTTAATTTTATTAGTATATGTTCATATGGCCAGTATACTTTAATATATTAAACCTTGGATAAAGGATACTGAATGATATATATATATATATATATATATATATATATATATATATATATATATGTATGTATGTATTAAAACAAAGGCATGACGCATATTATAAAATTAGAATTGTTCTGAGAATCATTATTTGCCCGGAAACATGAAATTACATATTGAATTTTTGAATAGCTCCATAGATGACGTCACTCTTACGTCGACGTCAACTTCTAGACAAATTGCCAAAGACATAAAAGCATTGGTTCGTTTTTCATTACGATTTCCGGCTCCCTTCTCGCTACATTTTAGTAATTCCCCCTCTCTTTAATAACATTTCATAACATTTTCCTCCCCTTCCTCATATTTATGTACATACTTTTTTAACTCTAAATATTTGTTTTATTTCTATTTTCTGAATTTTTTTTTCTTTATGTTCAGATCGTCTCCATTGGAATCCGTTTTTGAACAAAATAAAAAGAAAGAACATTGCTCAATTCAGCTTTAAGAGAACAATGCCAAGACAATAGGATTTTTTGTTGCGATGATTCGTAATAATGGCGCACAAAACTCATCATTTTATTAAAACCAATGAATTTAAAATATTGAGCTGGAAGAAATAACAAAGAACATAGAATTGAAAAGATGGAAAGAAAAGGATTACCGCAATAAAATGCAGATTACAACAATGCAACACAACGAATTTAAAAATGCACAAACATATATATTCATAAATTCTATGTGATGCGTAAATTATATATATATATATATATATATATATATATATATATATAGGTGCATATGATTAATATAGTTCATGAGCTAATTTGCACAATTAGAAACTCTATTTCGAATAATATGAACAATTTTATGCGTCTAATACTGACTATAGTCATATCAAACTCTCCTGCTGATTTACATTTCATATATCAAATCAAAACTCTAGGTACATAGTAATCAATGCAAAAATATGGATAATCCGGCAAAGATATTAGCTGTACTAATGGTTTCACAAAATTAAATGTCTCTATTTAAGGATAAAATCAAAGCAGAAAATGAGCTTTGATTAATGGTCGACAAGCTACTGTCATATTTATAATTTTGTCCTTTAATCCCCAAGGAGCAATGTTTCTTTATTAATTACTAGAGCACGACTGTTCTCTGTATCGGAATCTATTCATCTAACACCTAATGCTTACACGTTTTTGACCATAAATGATTATGTTTTTATCTACTTAGATCAAGTGACTTCTTAACTTGGTCTAGAGCGAGTTCCATGAAAAGAAATTGTGCCTATGATTGCCACTTCGTAATTTATATGTAATTATTTTGTTATTACATCCGTGGCCTAAATAAGTCTTGGTTCAAGGAAGAATATTGTAATATTAACTAGTATAACAAAACTCTTTCAAACTCAAATCGATAAAACACGTGGTTCAACCTACTACTTCATAAACATATGCATCATGATTGTTTAACTGGTGCTATTTATTTCCCGACTTGTACAGTTCACTCGCCGCAGAGCCGCACTGAAAATGTACCTCAATGAATCGCTCTGAAATTCACATTAGCTGACCCCATCTCTGCCTACATGACCACGGCTACGATATATTACATGTGGAATCGATAATTTGATTTGTTTCCTTTTATGTTTTTATCACCCTATTTATGTTATTTAATGCTGAAATATAATATTTATTTTTAACAATTTATCTAATAAACAGGGTAAAATTATTACAATTTTAAAATCTAGATATGATAGTCATTAAGCTGGCACAATGACTGGCGTTTATTTTTTTTATTTTCTATTGTTGTTCAATCTTCTTTGTTTTATAATAACACGGAATTGTAGTTTATTTTAAAATATTATGTAATTTCGTCTAATGGTAGTATGTTTCAGTTGTGTCCCAAATGTCAAAATCAGATTTCTCTTATTTAACCATTTTGACAAGATCAATAATAGGTGTGTCTGCATTATTCTAAAAATATGCCAAGTGGCTAGAAAACTCTGAGGCGTAAGTAATGTTAGGTTAGAATTCGGTCTGATCGGAAATGTCGGGTATAAGTTAAGACGTTTGCCTAATTGTAATTTCCATAAAAATACAAACGAAATAATTTTAGGTAGTAAATACTGCTAATAACAGAATACATTTCAACAGAGTGAAAAATGAACCTTGGGCTTACTTTTAGTAGTTTTGTAACTTTCGATTTCTTTATTTCGTCCATTAGTCCTTACTTGACATAAGCGGAATTTTTGACACAGGGGGAGAATTACTCTTTTCTGCCGAGCAGTATATGTATCACGCATATCATCCGCTTGATATAATACTTGTATAGCTTATTTCAAATGAATATGACGAAAAATTAAGGTTTAAACAGTCATTGGCAATTGTTAAATCGGAGTGACGGCATATTTGTCAAATAATATTAGTTAATCCTTGACATTTATTTCCTGTCTTGTCAGATACATTAAGTACATTTTGCTCGCTGCAGGTCCGCACTTAAATGCTTAATGGTTCGCTCTCAAATTTACATTAGCTGATTCTGTCTCTGCCTACAATCGCAGGGGCATAATATATAACATATGGAATCGATGAGAGCGGGTTACGTAAATAATTTGTTTACTTTATATTTAAACACAGTTAATAAAGAAATACAAAAAATTGAAGCTTGGGCATACTTTTAGTAGTGTTGTAACTCTCGCCTTCATTATTTTGTCCATTTCTTCTTACTTTACATGAGCAATATTTTTTGTTACGGGAGAATTACTGTTTTCTGCCGAGGAATATTGGTATCAGACATTTATCCTTCGCTCGTGTTTTACATTGGAGTAATGCTTTTGTAGCATGGCATCATGGAATACTATGACAAACTAATGACTATGAAATCCTTGTCAACTTTTAAAAAAAATAAGCCATTTTTTCCAATAATTTCTGGCAAGATGTGTAATTATCACGGATAGAATATGCATTTAAAGTATGAATATAGCTTATATTATTTTTACATTTATTTTATAATTAAATAATGGTGAGATATAAAATGTTAATCTAGTCGAGAATGTATTTTATCGACTAAGTATCACTAGATTAATGCATTTTCTAAGAAAGTATTCTTAATAAACAAACATGAAGTTACATGCCGAAATATCCCAAATATTTTAAAATTATGACAGAAATATCAAACACAGCTCAGGGACCAATCCCAAAAATATAAAACGAATTTTTTCACTTGCGATTAACATTTTCTATCTAATCTATAAAAATCGTTTAAAAATATGCAAATAGTTTAAAAATATGCAGATAAACCTTAAAAAACAAACCAAATGTTATTTCAAAGATACTATTCGGTATTTTGATATAGTTGCGTTGTATTTATCATTCGTTAGTAACACATTAGTAGCATGATCCCTTCTGATAGAATAGCTATCCAAAAGAGATATCTGTATCACTCAACATTAAAATACATTTACTGTTATGATTACATTGTTTTATATTTATTGCCTATTTCGTCTTTGTTGCGCTAAAACCAAATGAACGTTTCAAGCTGTCATATTCTTAATCTGTTTTTATTATTTATTTGAACCATTTTCCTGCAACGGAAACTCATTAACATGTTTTGCTCTTATTCTACTGATTTGTAGAATGTAAAATTATTGATTAGCTTTTGAGATGAAGTAATTCCATTATTAATTTTTGAATAGTCGTCGTTATATCGGTATTTCTTGCATTACAATCTAACAAATCAAATACACTCCACTGTTAAGAGCAGGCTGGAGAATGAACCATCTCATTACCTCAGGCACAAGGGCATGGCTAATAATTACAACTAAATATAATAACACTTCAGCGAATCCACTTATCACGTAGACTATTCGTTAAGCTGCTGGCTATATTGCTTCAGATTGTATTTAGTCGTCCGAAAATCGAGTCATGACTTCAGCAGCTGTTTATTTAGTTTTGTCAAGGTTTCCATGTGCGAATATAACATATAATCTGTCTATTTTTAGTTTTATTGATCCACTGACTTTGTCGAATTTAGACCTTAGAATTCACCTTCGTCCATGCGTTCCCAAAATTCTCAATAACTACTCTAAACATTACTGAAATTTTGCCTTCTCCTATTTTAATAAAAATTCTAGTTGCGTCACAAAGCGACCGAAAAGGGTCAAAGAGCCAAAAAATAGAAGTTTTCGGGACATAGAATCTTTTTGACCATTATATTTTACTGAAAATTACTTAAAAGCAAGATCATATGGACGTACATATGAAAACGTAATATTTGACCCAGGAAAAATTATGGGCATGTGAAAAATACACATTTTGGGGCTACTTTTTATTTTTCTCCTAAAACTAAAGGCATCAGTCGGGGGACCATATAGGTTTTGGCTTGTTTTAATTAGTGTTATTAGCAAGCTGAGCATTAATTTTTCAGGAACGGCGATAAAAATAGATATTGGTGAAAGCTACAATCTACAGAAATATGGTCAGTTTTGGAATATTTACGAAATTTGTTTGTCTATATGATATATATATATATATATATATATAAATATATATATATATATATATATTTGTAGTCATCGACATACTATCCTGTTTCATCTATCACAACTCATCAGTGCCGCTAGACTAGCACCTATCCCAAGCCGAAGATTGAACCAAGAAACATCGCGTTGATTGTCAGCAGATATCTTCCTACAGACTCACGGGAGAGGTGTCCGCAAATAACCTCGCCAAATGTCTATTTTAAACAAACATTTGTCCACCACTTTTATAGTGCTCAAACCGATTATTTATAAACAAACAGCGAGCCTCGCATTTTTCAGCCAATTAAGTAGCGGGGGGAGATTATTTACAACAGTGCTCTACCCAAAGAGGCGGGCTTAACATATATTTGTATTCATCGTCATATATATATATATATATATATATATATATATATATATATATAATATTCATAAATATGTGAAACTGTGGTATGCAATCGAGTGTTATGTATATTTGCGATACCCATATTACCAGGCAATCAGAATGCATGTCCTTACTTACCTCCAAAAACAAAGCTGACTTTTATGTTGCCGTCTCAATTTCCTTAAAAGTGCATCAATTCCTCAAGCCTAATCTCAGAAATTTCATATCATACTTGGGTGCTCTGTATTTCGGCATTTACAAGTTATGCTTATTCAGCTTCTTATTCCGATGTCATTTTTCCTACGTTGATGTTTTTTTTCCAATTTCTACCTAAAATTTATCGCTTTAACCCTGTTGAACCCTGAGATGAATCTGTATATTGTTTTGTTGGTAAAAGTCATTCATATGTGGCAGATTTCATAGTGAGTTACGATCATTCTTGCGGAAAAGAAGAGAGCCACACACACACTCACACACACACACACACACACACACACACACACACACACACACATATATATATATATATATATATATATATATATACCCTGCCATGCGTTGCTGTGGCTCAAATTGGCGCAATGGAAAAAGTTCCAAAGTGAGAAAAAGTATGTTTCTTATAGGTTTAATTTTCCATTTTGCATGGGTACACAGTTGTTGTTGTTCCATTTTCTTAGCTGATATAGAGAATTTCTGGTTTGGTAACTCTTGAATACGTAACATAAATTGTCCATGTGAAAAAACAAAGCTTGGATTGGTTTATATTTCACAGCATGATAATTAGTACACCAAATTTCAGTTGCAATACATGCGGTGGCATTCATGGCAAATATAGCTGTTGGAAAATTAACCAATTTATCTGCTTTCACAACAGTGTCGATGGATTTGTATTTGACTACCTCACTTGGAATTTTACATTGAATAATAGCGTTAAGTTCATGGGCGTCTCTGTATTGACCTGCAAGAATAGCTCATTCACTCAGTCAAGTGGAATTCTTATAATTTGAATATCTGCAAAAACCTTTTAAACTAACTGTTCTTTTGATGAAACAAAATTACAGAAATTACAGAAGTTAAAAGTCAAAGAATTTTGCCCTTAACTCTGATCAGCTGGCACTTTTTCATACCAAATTTCCCACAAGTGATGCAAAAAATTTTGTGCGGATCGAACAGTCTGCAACTGGACATACATATTTTTAGTTAAGTTTAATGTCTTCACATGGAACAAAAAAGTAGAGTATTTGAGGTAAGCATTTATTTCATCTTCTGATGTTTATTGAAGAATATCAGGTAACATTTGTCTGAAATCTTCTGCAAGCAGTATTACTGCATTCCCAAATGGTCTGACATTGCCACGTAAATCTTGCAAGGATCGACCAAGAACCTCAAGTGATTTTTGCGTACCATTGTGCATTCACCCTAAACAATAAGTTTGCAATATTTTTCCCCATATTGGATATTTTGGAGATGTCGAACATGAGATTTTTGAAAAATTGAATGTTTTAAAGTAGAATAAATAATTCTTCTACTTGGCAGCAAGGTCGCAGGTATTCCTCATGCCGCAAGGGCTAAGGATATGTCATTTTGTTACCATATGGCTGCCAAAATCAATTTAATTAGAAAGGTTTTACCAGTTACTTCTGGTGCTGTTCAAGGTAGCAGTAATTTCCAAATAACTTCTATTCTCACAGTCAGTAAATTAGGTGACTAAAATAGGATTTATCCATGTTGTGGCAATGCCTTATTCACTGTAATTAATTTAGGAGACTAAAATAGGATGAGGGATTAGAGATGGACAGATAGAGAGGAAGATATATGGATAGAAAAGAGAAAGTGAGAGGAAAATAGAGAAAGAGAAGGAGATAGAGAGATGAAGGGATTGATAGATAAAGAGAGAGGGGGAGAGTTAGAAACAGAGAGGGATGAGACAGAGGAAAGGAGAGAGATAGAGGGAGTTAGAGAGAGAAAGGGGCTCAAAGAGAGATGGAGAGCGTGAAACAGAGAGAAAGATAGATTGAGAGAGGGGAAGGGAGAAATGGATAGAGAGATATATTAAGAGAGGAAGAGAGACGGGGGAGAGAAACATGTGAACTACACTTCACCGTTTTTTCCTCGTTCAGTAGAGAAGCAATCTTTCGAGACTGAGGCAATTTTAATTTTTTGTTACTATCCAGAGTAACCCTTTTTTTGGGGGGGGGGTAGATTTTCCACGAATTAGAAACCGACCGGGTTATCTGTACTTTCACCTAACAAATTAATAAAAGAAAAAGATTTTGTAAAATTTGAATTTAACATGAAAATACTATTTTAAAAAATAGCACAATAACATAAGTGCATAAGTGGCACTTTATGTACTCCTTAAGCGTTGAGTCCTATGCCGACCAGCATAATTATTTAATGGTCGCTCCCTTAGACCCCCTAGTCAAGGCTAATGCATGCGCACGTAACAGTTGTTTTATTTATTGAGGTTGGCTTAGTAACTAAACGATTTATTGATAATTTCGTAACCCTTAAACGCATGCCAGAGATTTAAATTGGTTCATTATTGTTGTAATGAAAAAACAAAAGTTTCATTCAACACAAAACCAAAAGCACATATTAATGATACATGATTTATTATTCTATTCATTAAAATTTACTAATTTTTAGATAATTTTTTTTTAAAGTTAATAAACAAATAGTTGCTTATGTGTACATGTAAAAATGTTTGTAAAAGTGATAAATTATTTGAATCATTTAAAAAACTTGTTTTATTTTTTTTTGTTTTATTTGTAGATTAGGTCCACCTTATAATCACCCCAAACATCCTCATCTTAAGAACAGCTTCCGGAATAAACACCACTTTTGGAGGGGGTGGGCTTTTTGCAAAATGTAACTGATATTTTTTTCAGCATACCCACCCGAAAATACTATTAAAAAAGGGGGGAGGGGGTCAGTGCCCGTTGCAGAGAAGTAGATTTATTTATTAATGAAAGTTGCGAAGAAGTAAATTTATTTATCAATAAAAGTCGTCATTTAAAATAGACAATTGTGGAGGTGGACCTAAATGTAAATATTTACCCAAAAAACTATCCCGAAGTTTATTACAAAAACGTTTTGTTTTCGCACTATTCAACAATTTGTTCATCCGCGCATGTGAATTAAAAAATATTTGTAAAAGTGAGAAGTTATCAGTAAATGATTTAGTTTTTATTTATTTACATTAGGTCCACCTCCACACATGTTAAGAATGGCTTTCTGAATAAACACTCTCAACCTCTCCATGTTAACAACGGATGTCGGAATAAACACTATTGGGGGGGGTGTCAACATACCCATCCGCAAATACTATTTAAAAAAAAATAGTCGATAAAAGTCGTCATTTAAAAAGAAATTTAAAATCAAATGTTTGTAAAAGTGAGAAATTATTAATAAATGTTTAGCAACATTTTTCGGTGCTAATACACAGAGTGGTTCGCGCTATTTTTTAAATCGTATTTCCACGTTTAATTAAAGTTTTATGTTTTTTTTTATTCAATTGCAAGTTAAAGTACAGAATAGGTACAAAACATCCTCGCCTCACCATGTTAAGAATGGCTTTTTAAATAATAACGTTATTATTTCAACACGGATCACTCTCTGCATGAGTGCCCATTTTTCTTTTAATATTCATAAAAAGTAAAACTTTTTTTCAAAAAAAAAATAAATAAATGTTTGTAAATGTGAAAAATAATCGTTTAGTTACGGCAACCTCGGTAAATAAAAGATGTTACGTGCGGGGTGGGGTAGGGAGCGACTATTATTTTTTTTCTGCTGGTCGCCATGGAACTCAACGCACAAGGAGTACCAAATTGTAATTTTTTTGTCAAATAAATAAATTTCAAGCAATTTTTACAATAAATAATAGATAGCAATTTCGTTAATTTTACGACTCGCCCCAGCATATTATAAACACCCTAACTTCCATATGTAAAAACGGCTTTCGGAATGAACACCCCCAACCTCCCCATATTAAGTACGGCTTTCGAGGTTTATGGAAGGGCGTGTTTTTTTAACATGGGGAGATTAGGTGTTTATAATATGTTGAGGCATATCGTAAAAATGAAACAGTTTAGAAAAAGTTAAAACAAACTTTTTTATGTAAAAAAAAAAGAAAAGAAACTAAACAATTAAAACGTAATGGTTCATGAGTGAAAAGCCTTAACATAAATAAAGGTATTTAAAATTTTAAAAAATTGGCAAGTACATAAATTAATTTAAATTTTTAAAATATGGGATTTTTTTGTGCTAATGCAGAGAGTGATCCGAGCTATTTTTTAAATCGTATTTCCGGCTTTAATTAAAGTTTTATATGTTTTTATTCAATTGTAAGGTAAAAGTACAGAATAGGTACAAAACTCCCTCCCTTCCCCTTGTTAAGAATGTCTTTTTTAATAATAACGTTATTATTTCAGCACGGATCACTCTCTTCATGAGTAACTTTTTTTTTTACTTATCTTGTAATTCGAGAGTAGTTGAAACGGAAGTTACCAGAAATATTATTGGGCAATCTCGCAGAGCCGACTTCGAAAAATATTTATATTTTAATTAATAGATTTATAATTCGCAATGTAAAATTATTTTAATAACATGCAAACATTCATTGACTTTACAGATAGATTTTCTGAAAATTTCAGTTAAATTGGTAATTTAGAAATATGGTTGTATAAACTTTGAATGAACCAAAATTACATTTATATATTTATATATTTATATATATATATATATATATATATATATATATATATATATAATTTCCTATAGAATGGGTAATAATCCGACTTTGCATACTGAATATAGTCTTCGCTTAGGATTAATTACTGAAAGATATAGTGAGAATTAGTTTCTGCCTGGACGCCACATTGCATAATTCTATTCTCCTCAGTTTATAATGTAACCCAACCATTGGACTTTATGAAAAAGACTGATAAAACTGTTAGCTATTAAAAAGCCTCATCTATTACTAGTTGTCTTTTTCTACGCTAGCTTAGGTTAAGGAATTGGTTTAACATACAAGATTATAAAAGATGGATTGCAATTACTCAATGGAACGACGGAAGTGATATGTCTTGATATTCGTCTGTACTAGTGTATTTATTTGATTATTTCTAGACGTGTAAATATGGTTTTATAAGAACCTGCTTATTTTTAAAGTAGAAAAAAGGAAATAAAGACAATGTATGGAGTGATTTTTGATTATACGGCGGGTAGAATGATAGATATTTGCTAAAATGATTACACTGCAGTATTTTTTCTCTTCGTTTTCCAATATGTTTTTGGCTTAAAGTTCCATTTTTGTGAATTCGAATTCTGTCGCCAGTTGCAATATCCTTTCTTTAAATAAGAATACGGCAAGAAACACGGAGTTATGGGTGAAAGACAAAGAGGTTTATTTGCAAGGGAATACATGTGACATAAGAGTTACTCAACCTATTTTCTTATTCTCTTCCCGTCTTTTTTCCTTCTGCATCAGTCACATGAGAGGGTATAGTTCATTTCATCTATTAAGGGATGTTAGGTTATTCCATTACATCACGTATACAAAACATGTAATGTTGACGTGGAATTATATGTTTTGTTATAGTTAATTCGATTAAACGTTTTCTTAAGAAATTGATTTTAGGGCACATTAATTATTTAAATAAGAATACTATGATATTTTTGTGTTGGGTTGTGTTTACTATTAAAATTCTTCTGAAATATATACTTTTCTGAGACCAGCTTTATTTTGATGTTCATACGAGTAAAATGGATAAAGTTGTAATTTTCCTCATAAATTTATCAATTTTTGTCGTTTCTCATCTGAAGGACATCGATAAATCATACACGATTTTTTATTAAGTTTTACATCTGGATTTTCCGATGTGTTTAAGTTATTTGTTCGATTTCATATTTTTAAGAGAAAAATAAAAATATATAGGCGTATATAAGGGGAATGTACGGGGTCTAATGAGAAAACATTCAATCTTCATCCAAAACTATACAATTTTAAAACTTTTTTTAATCAATTATATCAGTATTAACTAATGTAAATTTTATGAGAAGTTACTGTGTTGTATAGAGGAATTACATAGTGTGAAAAGTTTTAAGATTCTTTTTCATCTAACGCATAACAGAGCAGAATTTAGTGTAGATTTTTAATTCATCACCAAACAGTTGATGTTTTCTGTTAGAAAAAGGCAAGGTGTTATGGTACCATCCTTATTTAGATACCTAATGATTTCTGCAATCCGTATATACTACTTTGGTGTTAATTCACACCTTGAGATCAGTATCTGAAGTTATACTGATTACATCGCAATATATTCTTAATTTCAACATATTTATTTTTTATTTCTTACAGATTTCCAAGCACAAGACAGGAATTTAATTAAAAACGTATATCCAATACGTTAATCAACTATTGAATATATTACAAACTTAGCAAGTAGTACTTTTAGATATTACTATAGAAAGAGAAAAATCTCAAGTAAATCTCGTCAGATCCAAAGGGGTAATTTTCCCTTGTTTGAGCAAAGATCCAATCTGACCCAAACATTAATTTGTATACGACAACGTGCTGAAGAACAGCAGATAAGTGGTATCAACAAGCTCGGGTCATGAACCAACTTGGATTTTAGATCATGCGTAATTCCCCTGGAGGTTAGAAGGAAAGTGGAAAATGATGCTCAGGCAGGAGATGCATGCATATCGAGGAGTTTGTTTTGTTCCTAAAAATTATAAGAGAAAATAAGAAGAGTATAGGTCGCGGGAACTTTGGGGAATAGAATCAATTTGTACATTTAATGTTTGACTTACACTCTGATGTAATTTTGGTGATCATTGTGATCATTTACATAACGCTTTTATTTGCGAAAAAGCCTTAGAAGATACGGACTAAACTATTGATCATCTTTCAATACTGGAAAACTGTACTATATGTACTATGTGTATAAATATATAAATGCAATTATCCTTATAATTCCTTTTTTAGTTTCTTTACCAGAAAAGCAAAGTAAGACATAAGATTGGTTTTATTGCTATGTAAACTCCAAAACTTCCAAAACGACCCCATGATTAGAAACACAAAATATAAAAAAAATGTCTCGGTCTAAAGGATTCACTTCACTTACAGTGGATACGTAAGTATTTAATGAGATTTTCTGTTAAATGTTGTATGTAAGTATGTAAATACTATGTACTCAATACTAATATTATAAGTACTATAAATAAATAAGTAATAATAATTTAATTATAGATAGATTAACAAACATATAGAACGTCAGAATCTCTTTCAAATAAAGACACTTATACTATTTGGCGACTGAAAAATATGTAGTGAGGGGCACTGATTATATATAAAACTAATCCGGAAAAAAATAAATTCGTCCACTACTATGATGGCAACTATCCAGGAATATAACATAAATATCTGGTGTGGCTTACTTGTCATAAGTATATTTATATAATGTGCACCACTAATTTCTACTCACTTATTGGTCATACAAATATATAATTTATAACATCAATTTATATACATTAAAGAGTAAGTCGCAGTAAATGAGCACTTTCGCAAGGACTTAATTCACCATTCGATAAGAAACATAAAAAAGCGAACCTCACACAAATATAAAGGCTTTTCTATTAAAAAAAATACAATACTTAATTAATTTGACGAAAACGCGTCGTCCTTAATAAAAATTACCATGTGATTAAATAGATGTATTATTTTCACATCGTTTTATATGATTTTATTTTAGAAATTTTAATCTTACGCTCAAATACTTAGGTAACAATTAAAATTCGTTGAATCATACTTAACTCATGTCTAATTTTAAGGGATCAAATTTAATGCCAATATAATAATTTACTTTTAATTTGGAGAATTGTGCCAATATTATCCATTTGAAGAATATTTTAAAATATCTCAACAAAGTAGAATTTCCGAAATATGTTCGTCCAGGCGTACTAATCAGTAAAGCCCTGCCAAAAAGAAAAAAAATTGAAAGTAAGATAAAGTGAGCATACTTTGAAGCAATTGTTAGATTAGGTTATACCGATCGGGAAACAATTTTAACTATACATATAAAAGAACGCTCTACAATGTGCAACCTAGTATGCTCAAATACTAAAGGCTTACTCACAGAGAGAAAACATGTTTCCAGATCAATGTTGAATGACCACAAATGGTCAGCGATGTCTTTCCTAATTCAGTGAGGAGATAGCACAGAAAGTACATCGAATAAAAAATAGAAGACACAAAGAAGCCTACCAAGATTGATAATATAGCTCGAGTGAGTACACAATTAAATAGTTCAATCATACACATAATAAATACATCACAGGCCAGAATCATCAGACAATAAGTCACATAATATTAGTGCTCTTGATATACTGGGTATGTTATTAGATGTTATAAATCTTACTACTATTACTGCTAATAATTATATTAACTATATATGCATTTATAAACTGAAAAAAACATTTAGGATATTTATGGCGATATAGGATAAATCTTATAAAATAAACGCTATAAGATAAACACTATATAATAAAATTTAACATTTAGGATGGTTTATTAGGTTAATGATAATTACCAAAGCACTAGTTAATAGATGATGTACCAGTAATTTGTTTATAAAATATTCAACCGGTGTCACATATAACTATTGCTGTAATTTTATATAATCATATATTTTATGTAATGCTTTTAAATTCATTATTTTGTCTAAAGACCGTCAGAATTATAAAAAAATATGCGCATGCGTATAAACAACTGAAACATACCCGCATACAATAATGCAGGCAGACGCAGTTATTCACAGTTACTAAAAAAACTGTATCCTTAACAAGATCGTTTCTTTTTTAATTAAAAAAGATGATATAATCTTTCTCAATTATAAAACCAATTAATAGTTCAATAATTGACATTTTCATTTAATTCATTCATCTTATTTTTCAAATTGTTTTTTTGTTTTTTTTTTAAACAGGGTTTCAATAATTACTAATCCAGGTCGCTTGATTAACCTGATCTGATCGAATTAAGTTATGGTATATATAATTATATACATATATATATATATATATATATATATATATATATATATATATATATATATATATATAATTATACATATATATATGTATATATAATTATACATACATGTATATATAATTATACATACACACATATATATAATTATACACACACATACACACACACATATATATACATACATATATATATATATGCAGTAAAATAATACAGTACGATTTTTAATCTATATAATATTTTGCTTGTTTTATTTAGTCAGAATGGAAAAAGGCGGAATAGAAGTTATGATGTCCAAACTGCTCCAGAAAATGCTAAACGCACGAAATTTCGTTTAAAAAACCATTCTGAGAACTCTAGACAATAATATGAGAATGACGAAATGCGTGCAAAAGTAAAAAGCAAAACGTGTTACGCAAAAGGGAAAAGGAGGTGCAAAATTAGGTCACGAGTCGCAAACTAATACCTTTATAGCGTAAGTATAGCGAGGCGTGAATGACTTACACCAGTAACTCGCTTAATGTAAACAGAAGTCTACAGTAAACTTAAACCAACTTTTAATTTTTTTATTCAATGTTTTTAATTGTAATTATTAAACGGGACACATTTAATCATTGCAAAACTTCATCCTGCACTATTTCTTTTCGAGAACAATATCTACTGTAAATAAAACCATTGTTTTATTTTAAACGTATTCGTTTTTTTCTTCTAATTATTTATGTTAAAACATAAAGAAAGAATTTTAGTCAGGTTTATCTAGCTATTAGAAAAAGAAGAGAAAAACAAAGGTTTTAGGCAATTTAAAAGCTTCCAATACTTACAAAAGCCTTATCGCGACTTTAATAATCAGTTGTTAAATTTTTTTGTTTGCTGTATAAAGAAAGAATTTACGACAATGGTAATGTTAAGAAAAAGGTGTATCATGCTTTTAGTAAAGAAAGAGGAAATCGATGTGGTGATATGTATGTATTCAGGGTATTTTTATTTATAAAGATTGCCTCTTGTATAGAGGGAAGCCATGTTTGTAAATCTACGGAGCGTTCGTTTTTGGTGAAAGATTTAAATTCTGGATTTAACAAATAGTTAGAACTCAGCTAGTGGGATTTGATGGAATGCAAGTAAACAGAAAACATTATTTTCGGATTCGGCAAATGGAAAGATTATGTTATGTATATAAGTATATAGCCAGATGTAAAGAATGCAACCCCATATTTGTCCAAATTGAAGTATAGTCCCCGTGGTTTACTAGCAGCGGTAAGAGTACTTTTTATTTAGAGGGAAGAATAGCAACTACTTCCACTAAAAATGGTTGCGACTGTGATAATATTTCTCCTAGAATAAAATGTAGGGTTTTGCTATAATGAATGAATGTGTGTAAGATGGCGTTCCAAAGTTACATAATAGAGTGGTTCATAGTATAAACATAAGAAATTAGTATTCGGTATCTGTTGAAGCGAACCTAGTATACTTTAGTCCAGAGGGAAATTTCTGCACTCAAATTGTATATATATATATATTAATGATATGTAATTTTCTTGAAGCATTGTATGGGATAGGTATGTAGAAGAGATTTGAAAGGCTTTCACAATGCGATGAATGAGATATAGTCCGTGTTGATTACAAACGAAAACAAGTGACAATTTACAAATCAATAAGTATATACATATATGTCTGTATACACATATAGTTATACAATTGTATGAAGTACAAATGTCTTACTTGGTCTGTGACTATATCCATTGTATATTTCGGGAGAAAATATTCCCCTTTTAAAATGGTGGATGTAACGGATATATTCAAAGCATACTGGGTGGAAGAGTGAAAAATTAATTAAACGGAATTTTTCCCGAAATATATAATTGATATTGTCACAGACCAAGTAAGACATTTGCACTTCATACAACTGAATAAATATATGTGTATATAGGCATATATATACTTATTGATTTGTAAATAGTCACTTGTTTTTGTCTTTCCTCATAAACACCGACTGTATTTTATTCCTCCCATTGAATCTCTTATATATATAAATATATATATATATATATATATATATAAATGAAATTATTTGAATTAAATTATGTAAATTTACAACAAAATTTATTGCTTGACAAGGGATTCAAAAAATAAAAGTTCTTTTCTTTAATCCATGGATGTTCACTGTATGGGTTATCTCATCGGAGATATTTTTAGCTAAATATATATAGGTGATTAAAATAATTCTTTTTATTATATAAACTAAAAATTCAATTTAAAATAAATATTATTATTCTTTATACATACAGACATTAGTATTTCATGCTTAAGCAATCATCAGTGTAGGAGTTACAATTTCTGCCGGGCATGTGACTCGAACATATTTCATTTTGTGGAAAAATCTAGAGACTACTGGATTATTAAATTATAAGCGTAAGTATATATTTTTAATAGTATGACAGCCCAGGATAACATCGAAATTATGGTTTCAAGCAATTCTGATGCCATATTTCATTCATAGGAAAATAAATAATACAAAAACTCTTATTAGCATGTTCGTTGTTTTAGAATGTATTTATTCTCTTTACCAGATTATTGCAACGGTCTTCGCAAACAAATCTGAAATAGAGTCCCATTAGAATAATAGTTTTAAACAATTTCAAAAAAACACTATAGTTTCTAGCGTAGGTTTTGTAATATTTTTGGGAAAACACTTTACAAATTAGCTTTCTAAATAATACAATAAATAATTTTTTTAACCAGGAAGGGGGCAGCCACTTTGCACCGATAAATCTACGCCGTAAATCTATCTATATTATAACTTTGTTCTTTTTGTGTATTGATATTTATATTACAAACCCTAACTATAACTTTGTTATATATGGTTCGTGGAATTGCATTCATCTGCAAAAAATCTAGCTAATTTGCATATTATGTGAACATTCATTGCAATTAATTTCTTATTAGTTTTTTTCGATTTTCCTATAGGATGATCATCTTTAGTTTACTATTACGTGTAATTTTATTCATGCAGATATTCTATATGATTTATACTTGCGTAATATTTGCATAAATCGTTTATAGTCAACACAAACCTCTTTTTATATATATTTATGTCTGCGGATATATATATATATATATATATATATATATATATATTTGTTTAAAACTTGTTTAAACAGTTTTGGGTCTACATACATGAAACTAAATATATAGGGTATTCGAATACATGCTAAACTTTATATTTTGGTTTAAACCGGGGATAATTGATGGAAAAGTGTGAAAATTCATAAAAATAGAATTTGCCATGTAAGGCTCGAACGACGGCATTAAGAATATGCATGCGTATCGTAATAGCTATTGGTTTATGTTTCAATTTTTAGCCTTGCAGCAAACATGTCTTCATAACTCAGACATTTACGTCAAAGGAAAAAGTAAGTCATAAGTTTCGGTTTCGATTTTCGGTAGTGCCGCACGAATCATTTTTTAATTTTTTCAATCCTTACTGTATACTGGGTCCAATATAATATAATAATAAATACGAAATCTGCATTAATCAAAATATTATATTGCAGCATCTTTTACAATCGGGCAACGCCGGGCGGCCTGATAGTACTATATATAAAAAGAGAGAAAGCAAAAGAATGAGAAAGGAGGCGAAAGTGAGAGGAATAGAAAAAGAGAAAAAAGAGATAACAGTGGAGAAATAAAGAGACAGAGACAAGGATAACAATATCGAATAATGAAAACAATATCGACTTACCTGGTGTTTGATGAAGGGCGTCGACGCTCATCTCGATCTCTTTTCATTCCTTTCATTGGTCAATTATCGGCAGCTGTTTGCGCGGCCCGCTGATAGCTTCCAGCTAGCCTTATGCACAAAACGGCGAATCGCTCAAAATCGACCTGTAAAATAATTAGGTTTCAAATGAATTCTGACGACCCGTACCGGATGTGAACATATCGTCTGCTTTCATTCGAAATGTTATTATTTACAATTGGATTGGTAGAAACATTGCGATTTAATTATCAGCAAATCTTTTGGATGCGGGTGGCTTTCGTTTTAATTAATTTTCTTAAATTTGGCCTTTATTTTTCTTAAATATTGTCATTATTTTTTTTAATTACAGAAATTGATATATTTATTAGTATATTCATATTTTGTAGAGATATCACGGAAATCGACTTTCCTGTTCAATGATGGTCTTGGCGCCCCCTTGTCTCTCAGCATATTTATTGAAACTTCTATTTTAATTCATTGGTAAAGAGTTTTAATTTTTAAAACACCTAGATATGCATTGCTTACTTTCATTTATTTGTATTAATTCTACAATAAATTATTCTGAATGAAGAATCACCGCCTTATTTACTATTCTATGAAAGTATATAACTCGGAACACAGATCGATAAACACATTTTTACCCAGGCGCAGTTACCCTATGCAGTGTAACCAGCTTCTTACAAAGGGAGAAGTGTCACGATAGTGGTAAATTCTGCGCAAGCCTTATTCGCTTGTATATCCCCATCAAAGGAAATGAAGTTTGATTCTTGCAATTCCTGTACGGAGATCTGACGTCCACCAACATACAACGCTTGATATTCCCAAATCGTCATTCATCTGGAATTGACTAGGTTCTATTGTGCTTAACGTAGCTGATACAATTAGAACTAGTTTGTCCACGTTATGTCGAAAAACACATGCTTACATCTTTTGCGAATCATTACTTATAATCATTAACATTTTGATTTAAAATTCTTACCTATTTTATAGGGTAGAATATAATCTTATTTTGATTGATAACATAGGTTTAACCTTGGATTATATATATATATATATATATATATATATATATATATATATAGAGAGAGAGAGAGAGAGGGAGAGAGACAGATAGATAGACATAAATATATATGTATATATATACATATACACATAGTAAGTTACAAAATACATATGGCAATTAAGCTACACAGAATATTCAGCGATTCATCCATGCTAGGATTCATCAGGGAGAGGGAGAGAGGGAGAGAGAGACAGAGAAGGATAGAACGAGAAGATGAAAAATAAAAGGATAGACGAAGTGAAATAAAGAGACATTCAAATAAAGAGAGGAAGAAGAGCAAAACCTTAACGAAACAAGAAAACATCACTGAAAAGTCTGCATGTAAATACATGTAAATAAATGATTGTTGAGCTGGATTAAATCCGACGATATGAAATAAAATGGAGGTGGAAGGACCTGGATACTCAACGTTTCGCCCGATTTATGCGGGCTTCTTCAAGAGGGATGGTCATTGACGAGAGAGTCGGAGGATTGGGGCTATATATAATGATGGGGGAGAGAAAATTGTGTTTGGAAATATAGCGGTGATAGATTAAATAAATAAAATGACACGAGATTACGAAAGAATTTTTTTTTTTTAAATTAGAAATAATTGAATTGGGATAAAATAGCGCAGTAACTTAAAAGATGGTATCTAAAAATAAGAATAGGAGGTGATAAAATGGAGTCTAAAAATAGATAATGATAAAATACAGTAAATAAGTAAAATAAAAATAAAATTAAGTGAAATTACGAATTTTTTTTTTTCGCGTTTAACCGGTGTCTAAGTTGTTTTCTTTAATAATTATTTTCGACAGAAAGGGAGCAACGTGGAAAAAACCTTTTCTTTGCTTAATTATATTGCTGGAATGGGAGATTATAGCTGACTCAATTAAACGTCGTGTGTATCTGTTATGTATGTGTTTAAGGAAAGTTGCTTTGTTAAAATCGTTTTCCATGATGTGACAAAATATGGCGTTGAGTGTTTTTATCACCTCCTATTCTTATTTTTAGATACCATCTTTTAAGTTATTGCGCTATTTTATCCCAATTCAATTATTTCTAATTTAAAAAAAAAAAATTCTTTCGTAATCTCGTGTCATTTTATTTATTTAATCTATCACCGCTATATTTCCAAACACAATTTTTAATCTGTACGATATTTTATCTTTTAGACGTAATCCACTACACTAGTTTACTCTAATTAGTTCTTCTCTCATAAAATGTATATACATGTATATATGACATCTAATTTACATAAGGAAAACACGCTGCTCTCCCCCATCATTATATATAGCCCCAATCCTCCGACTCTCTCGTCAATGACCATCCCTCTTGAAGAAGCCCGCATAATTCGGGCGAAACGTTGAGTATCCAGGTCCTTCCACCTCCATTTTATTTCATGTAAATAAATAGAGATATAGGGATACAAACAGTAGTATCATCTTTAATATTAAGTATATAAAAAATATAGTATACGAGGTGCCTTTAATAAGTTTCCAGACTTTTTTATACGGACACTTTCATTCGCACATGAAACTCTAGTCTACTTGGAAGTAATCTCCTCCGGCTGCAATGCACTTGTTTTACCGTTCAAACAATTTCTGGAAAGCTCCATGGAAGTCCTCTTGTGGTAGCATATCAATGACCTTTGTTACACCCTTGTTCTATCTTCTCAATTGGCTTCAAAACGACAGTCTCTAAGCTTTTCCTTGAGCTTAGGGAATAACCAAAAGTCATAGGAAACAAAGTATGGATTACAAGGAGAGTGAGAAACTGTCTTGAGTCCCATCTTGGTCAAATAGTCTATGACATGGATGGAGCATACTTGAGACAAACTTCATGCAGATTTTTCGCATATTCAGGTCCTCGCAAATAACAGTCCCCATACTGACATCAAGCTGTACATATATTGTTTATATAGACAACCGACGGCCCTTATTCATGAACTTCTTTATTTAGACAATCGATTCTGGTGTTCTGACTTCCTTACTCCTTCCACATCTCTTATCATCTCTCACAGATTCCCTGCCTTGCTTGAATCTCTTATGCCTCTAAACAACTGATGCAAAATGGTCCAAAACCAGTTTGAACATTCCATACGTTTCTCTGGCATTTTTCAAGTTTATTAGAATATTTGATTGCATATCGTCCTTCTAAATAGTTCTCACGTCCAGATTGAATTTTTGAATTCAGACAACCAGACTTTAGTAGCGTGTACTTCAATTTATGCTGCAGCTGTTAATTTGAATCTGAAATCATAATTTGTCAGTAATCTTATAAGATGTACAGCAATAACATCGAATTGTCAAAAGTCTACGACAATTTTAAATGCCTGTACAACAAAGTCTGGAAACTTATTGAAGGCACCTAATATTATTCAGTTTCATTTAATTATATTCCAAAAATGAAAAATGTAAAAAATCGGATGAGAATGAGACGGAGGAAAACAGCTTACGTTTGTTTTTGAATTCATATAATTTTATTTAATAAATAAGTGGTCAGACTAATACACTGGGTCAACACACTAACTGAAGAAATTAGGTAATTTTTGTTTTACTGTTGTCTTTAATCAAATCCTTATATATAATAAAAAACGTCACAGTTTTCCCCTGGGTTATAACCGCTCTTAACTGAGTATTAGACACATAAACATAACATAACTTTTAGATATTCCTATTCATAAATGATAATTTCTCCCTTGACGATATCTGATTGCCTGACAAATAGGCATTCGCATATTCTGATATTCGCATCTACCATCATTAAACAAACGGTTCGAATCTTATAAATGCATTGACATTTTATACATATCCATTCGTTTATTTACAAACCTTATACTTTTTTTCATATTTTATTCGCTACAGTAACATTACATTTCTGGACTTTTTCGATATTAAATTAAATCATTGATAATGCTATTATATTTATTATATCACGAACAATCGAGACACGACACAGCTAAACTGCTTATTCTCATACTCACTCCCGTCTCCATTATTCCGACATATTTATATTTATTTATGCATTTATCTATTTACTTATAACGTAAAACACAACCGTTTTTTTCTTCCTTTATTTCTTTATAATAATATTTCGTTTACTACATTGCCTTATATTCTAGCATAAATTACAATGCATGTTACCACGAACTTGCAGGCTCCACCTAACAGGAAGCAAACACAAAGGGAGCAAATATACGCGAACACACACACACACACACAAACACACACACACACACACACATATATATATATATATAGAGAGAGAGAGAGAGACAGACAGACAGAACAGACAGACAGAACAGACAGACAGACAGAAAGAAAAAAGAGACAGAAATAGAGAGAGGCAGACAGACAGAGAGAGGGCTAAAATAACCGTTACGGCAGAGAGAGAGAGAGAGAGAGGGAGAGAGAGAGAGAGAGATTAAAACATCGTAACATAATTTCATAAGGCGTTCTGTTTTTTGGTTTAAATCTATATATCTATAAAAGTGAAAATATCTGTGTGTGTGTCTGCGTACATTTTTCTACCCAATAACTCTGTCAATTTTCGGTTTAGAGACTCCAGATTTGACATAAGCCGTATTGAGATTTGGGAAAATCTTTTAAATTGGTTTTCGGCCGAAAATGTAACTGTAAAAGGGTCAAATTTCAATGATTTGACCCTTGAAAACTCTACTAAACTCCTCCACCAATGTTGGGTCTAAACACTTAACATTTTAGATGTAGGTTACTTGGACATAGATCAAACTTTATTATTTAATTTGAACCCCCAAAAATAAATGTTAACCGATGAAAATTTGGGTCAAAGTTAAAAAATTGACTTTTGTGGTCTTTACCAAATTACTCAATTTCTTATCTAAACATTTGAAATTTTACAAGGGTATTCAGAGATAGGGCAAGCTTTTTAATTTGTTCTGGTAGAAAATTTGAGCTGTCAAGGGGTCAAAATTCAATAGATTTGACCTTTACGGTGTCTAGCAAACTACTCAGCCAATTTTGGGTCTAACCATTTCAAATTAATACATAACTGGTATTCCGACGTGCGGCAAGCATTTTAATTTGTTTTGAGGCGAAAATCTGGCTGCCAAGAGGTCAAAGTTGAAAGAGTTATCCTTTGCAAATTCTAGCAAATTCCACAGCCAATCTTGTGTCTAAACACTTGAAATTTTAAATGTAGGTAACTCGGACATTGTATTTTTATTTGAGACCAAAATAATAATCGTTAAGTGGTCAATATTGGTGTCAAAGTTAAAAAATATTGACCTCTGCGATCTCTACGAAATTACTCAGACAGATTTTGGTCTAAACATTTGGAATCTTACATAAACTATATTCACCCGTAGTGCAACTTCTGAACAGTGCATAGGGCTAGAGCAGAGCAGGGCTAAACTGCTAGTAGAAAAAAAACAAAACGCCATTTCGAGACTGTCGTCGTGGACCACTGGATATCGGGACCGCTTTGTAACCTTGTGGTTGCACGTTCGCGCCCATGCAAAGGATTGTTGGTGTTTTTTTTTTTAAGTTTACCATTTTAACAGGCTTACGCCTTGCGATAAATGCGTATAACATTTCATGTTTTTCTCAGTTTTTCTCAGTTATTTTTATTATCGCATTAAAACAGTTTTATTGTTTTTTGTGGTTTTTATTATCGAAATGAAAAGAAAAACTCACTCTTATGGAATATATACTTAAATATAACTACATTTCGCTCGCTAACGCCTCATGTTTTTTCAACTTATATATGACATACCCAAAAAAACAGGATTGGATTGCTACTTTAAATTTTCTTCAAGCTTGCTGTTTTGTATTGATTAAACGGTTCAGTTCCGTTAAGTAAAAAGTGTACATGTATGTTTATATTTAAGCTAAAAAAATCAACTACACAACTCCGTATTATGTCTCATATCTCAGAAATTTGTCCACTCGATCACGTTCTGAAATCGGCATCAACGAGAAAGAATAAATGAATATACATTGTATGCTGTTCGATTGAATAACCCGATTCTCGGACAATAAAACCGCGTTACCGTGAATCACGAACAAAAAGAATCTGTAAGAAAGAAAGATAACTGTAATCGAAGAAAAAAAAAACAAAAAGAAAATCAGAAATACAGTAAAAAAAATGAAAGGGAAATGCGATTATTGCAATTAAAATAAAAGCTAAATAAATTTTGCATTTAATCTAAATAGATGTAAAGTTCACGAAGTTGACATATTTAAAAAAAAATGGATCACGTGAATGAATGACTGATTCAATCGTAGGTACGATTCCCACATAAAATAAGAATAAGAATAAAGCGAGAAACAAACGTGTACGTAGTTTTATGTTTAGACACTGAGTAAATACTAGATATACGCGGAACTCATTGCTTGACAACTTCCACAAATATTCGAATTAATATTTGAATTCATATACTCTAATATAACATTACTATGGTGATCAATTGTTTAACTTCTATATTCGCCTAACCTTTTTTCTTATCTTCTTCTTTTTCGGTTTTGTCTTCTTTTTATATCATTATTACGTAAAAGTTATATTAATTTTTTATTAATTTTATATAAAAAATATATAAAAGTAACTAATAGTACATGAATGACTGGCAGATAATTATTAATTACGATAATTTAGAAAAAGTAAATGATATTTATTTAAACAAAAATCCATCTCATACATAAAGTATCTTAGTCTGTATTATGTGTTTTAAGGCTTAAGAAACATTAATGAACTCTATTTATATAAATTAACCTAATCCTACAGAGTGACCCCCCCCCAAAAAAAAACAAAAAACAAAAGCTAAATGGAGGCCATCTAGAACATATGATGTAGAACGGAGAAAAAGGGCCAAAAAACCTTTATGTTTTGATGTGATGTTTTTAATATAATAAACTAGTTATGACCAAAGTTTCATGTCATTCGGACAAAACACTAAGAAACGGAGTCGTAATAAGAGTTGGGGCCCGTTTTTTGGGGGTCACCTTGTACATATTTATATATTAGTATCTACATGATCTATTCTTAAAATAATTAACAAATTATTATGAATTTTATAAGAAACCACAAGTCGTAATTCCGTCTATAATTAGTTCATTTTCAAGCAAATTTAGCAATAAAAGAAAATGGATGCCATTTTTGAACATTCGAATACTTCCGATATTTTAAGAACTTGAATTATTTATAAATATCTTACCGAGTTTTTTTTTTTACGAGAGACAACTTAAGCAAAGACTGTTTTTAGAAAATTCAAATATTGCAGGTTTGCATTAAATTTGCTTCATGGAACAATAAATAAGATTTCCTGAATTCGAATTTTTCTGGCGCTCGCTTATAATTATGTAAAGAAGTGGTTCAATAGCAGTTCTTATTTAATAATCTAATTTATATAAGTGTCCTTAGTGTTACCGAAACACGTATCTAAAGTAGTCGATAATGATTTCTCTAGAAAAACTCTGGTCCTGAAAATACTCGGAAAGTCAGAAAGAAACATTAGAGCCGCGTTAAAGTTATCTTTAGTATGTTACCGCGAGAGAAAACCAAATTAAATAAAAGAGATATGGCTGACTTTTTATGCTATAATTCAATTAGGAAAATATATATGAAATCATACTAATTCAGACGGAAGTTTCGTTTTATGATGCTTTAAACCTTAAATTTAGACATTTACCAGAATCAAAACATGCAAGAGATTTTGACAAAATTTGGAATAATCATTCTAGACATGAGATTTCGTTTAATCTTTTTTCTTAATTTAAAAATAAAGGGACATGAAATTCTGGCAAAATTCTTTCGTTCGTGGATTTTATTTTATTTGCTCTGCGGTGGGTTTTTCTTTATATATTTCTGTTATGATTTTCTATGAAAATAGATGGAAACATGGAAAAACAATTTAACAAATAACATGTTAAAGTATTAAATATTCTTGGATTATATTAAAATGAAACGGGGGTTTACCGCAACCTTTAACTTGTTGTATTTTAGCAATATTAAGATATTATAAACTTCTAAGCAAGCTAGAGTGTGGCTTAGAAATAATAGTCGCAACACGCACACAGGAAAGAAATTGTAAGAGAAACATTGCTTAGGAAACATAGTAAATCAGGCGAACGACTACAAACTCATGAAACAATTGACAACAATGGCGTTGTTAGTAAAACAAAAGAGATGAAATACACTCCTTGCGGACAAACGGACAAACGGCCATCATAGAAACAATAGGAAAACATTGAAATTACAGACATTAAAAATGATAAAGTCATTATTAAAGACATTTGAGGACAAATAAGTTCGAAATAATCTATAATTTAAATCTCACCTGCTTGTGTAATGTATAACTAAAACTTTCGACAGAGGCGACACATTTTCATAAGATCAGTATCGTTTTGAAGCTCCACATTTCGGACGAAAGATATCGAAGAATTGCCAAAAAACTTTAATTCATTCACCATTAGCTGGACACTTTCTACAAGGAGGAGTCGCTTTTTGTCGCCGATATTTTCGAGAGTCACAACCTCTTTCCGATTGACTGGCCTATTAAACCTTCGCCACTCCCGATTCGGCGATGTGCGCAACGGCAAAGACATCACATTTCTTTTCACGTTCTCTTTTTGTTTTCGTAGTATGCGTTCGACTCTGCCTGATTACTACCACATTTATTTTATTTTTATTTATTTATTTTTGCTCAACACGCACCTCCAAATACCCGGGCAACGCCGGCACCCAAGCTAGTCAATAATAAATTCTGAAAAAAAACAAAAACAAGTTTGGTATATTATTTTTAATTTCACTGACAATTTTATAGTGTTGTTGAACGACTGTTTTATAATAGTTTGTGATATATTCTAATTAGTCTCTGTAAGCAATGATATAAAGTTTTGATTTATTTGTCCATATTTTTGTGATTTTGTTACTGTCTGGGGAAGTGAGCGTTTCTTAATTATTAATCTAATGCTAGAATAAAAAAACAATGTTTAAACGAATCTATATACCAAGTATGTTTGGGTTCTTGCAAGTAAACAAAGATAAACATTACTATTTGGGAAACGATCAAATTATCAAAAGACAATTAGCCATTTGTTTCGAGAATAAAATAAGATGTAGCATAAATAGACAATGCGTTTCGCGAATCAGAAAAAAAAACGTAAGGAAACTTGTCATTTTTGGTATGAGAATGCTTAAAATATTATAGGACAAACTGACATATGCATTTTGAGAATTTTGCAAAATCATGGATGAATATATACACACCTTTTGCGAATTTTTAAATATTTAAAAAATACTTACAGATCACAATATCAAATTTATAGCAATAAATTATGAGATATAGGCATTAGAATTATGAAAATACTTTCCTTATATTACTCGATATCAGTTATACATGATATAAAAAATAACAGAAGCTGGGCAGAAAATGTTTCATATACACGTGAAATAAATTATATCCACAGGTCAACGTTGATCATGAACAAAATGAGTAAAAATCAAAAGTGACTAATATGAAATTCAATAAATAATGAAATTAAATGACGGTTATTTTAAGGTACGTAGATTCTGATAGTGTAAATCTTTTTTTATGTTTGTTGTTGTTGAAAGGGCATTGTTGACATGCTTAAAACTTTTGTTGGTATAAGAGAAATCAACATAAACTACAGTTTAGTTTATTACTCTATTAAATAACAAACCAACTATCGTTTTAATTAGACACCGCAAAAAATGGCCGAAAAATCAAGTTGTTGTTTTTAAAACGGAGTTACATTTATTAAAATCCATTATTTCTGAGTAACTTTTTCCAGAAAGCTAAAACCCTGAAGTATATCATATAGAAAGGAGTAAAACCCTGAATTTTATCATATAGAAGCAGTAAATCTGTTTCTATTATTTTTGATTAAATGCTAAATATTAAATTTTCCCCAAAAGTTAACAGTTGACATTTTTTGTCTTGCACAACAAACGTATATAAATAGTTAAACAAAAGAACGTTTTTGAAAGAATTTGTTTATTTCTTGTCTAACTAAGATGTAGGGTTATTTTCTATGAGAATATGCACAAATATTATAATATAAGTACCTAGATTTCAAATAATTTCACTTATTCTTAAAGGCAACCAGTTACTTCGCGTCGATTTGCTACAATGTTTACATTTGTACTTGATGAAAAACAAACTACGGACGACTAAAGAGGCCAAAAAAAACTTATTTTTCAGTGATGAAAATGTCAATGTATTATTAACGCCGAAGATGGCCAGTACTAGATGGGTGACCATTTGTATGAGTTTGTTTTTTAATGTGTATGTGTGTGGGGGTCAGGCTCCTCAAAATGGGAGGGGGCAATTTAAAGCAGAATAAAAAAATATTTCAGCGCGTTTGGTCCACCGTAGTGGAAAGACGGAAAACGTTTTCAAATGGGATCGAAAAATGACGATATTTTAAACACAAAGGGCACAATATTTATCGATTTTTTTTTATCGATTCTTCAAAGCATTCCCTGTTTAATAATGGTCATGCATTATTCAGCTCGCTAAAAAAAATGTTAATTTATTTATCAAAGATTTTAAAATGGCCTTTTTCGTATAAATATTTAAAAAAAAATTTGTTTTGCTTTACTCAAATTAATTATTTTACTTAACATATTCACTGAATTTCACACTCCAAAAGTCAAAAGCGGAATAATTAAGCACAATCAAAGTTCTGATATTCAGACGTCAAAATAAGGTATGCAAGCAAGTTTTTTGTTGTATTTTTTAAATCTATAATCCTGTCCCTTACAACTACACAATATGTTTTGTTCAGTTTCAGATGATTATTTTAAGCATATTTCGAACCCCCTCAAGACAAGGGGGGTTTATAAGCAAATATATATATATATATATATATATATATATATATATATATATATATATATATCGTTTACGAAAAATAAGTACACCGTTATAAAGTTCATTCTTCTCTTAATAATCACTGCAAATTTCGTATTGATTGGATAATTATCTGATTTCTGGTAGATTTTTTAAAAGACGGTCCGTCGAAAAGTACTTACCTGCCCCCCCCCCGTTTTGCGGGTGCCTAGTTTTAACCAATACCAAAACTCCAGATGCATATTTTAAATGATCCATTTGACATGATCTATTGAATAGATTATATTGCTGAGCAGATATTACGGGTTAATATCCGGAATGATCTTCTCAATAAACCAACCCGTCTGTCTTAATTCTCCTCAAGGGTTAAAGTAAACTTTGACGATGACTTGTTTATTTAATTTAAAACATCGTATCCAGTTACGAGAACCTAGTACAAAATATGTTTGAAATCGCTTCAAATTCCATGGTTTCTATGTAAATGTTTCTGATTAGCGCAATTCAACGCCAAAATATCCGGCGCATTAAGACAAGTGTGTGAGTTTCTATTTTAAAATCAGCCTAAAAACTGATAATACAGCTTTTAATCTTCTCTTACTTCTATCCTGTAATAGATTTGATATGTGAGACGTTGTTCCATATTGTCTAAGTACAATTTAATAATATTGATTGGTACAGAATCTGAATTTTATTTTGGATCACAATTTGTTGGCCTCTCCTGAACCGACTCCTTAAGGCTAAGCCGCTCAATTATATAAATATCATTGTGTCACGAGTTATAATTTGCTGCAGTGAGCTTAACAGCAGCTCTATGATTATTCGATGTGCTTCGCAGTTTTTAATTTCGCTCTTAGAAGTATTTTTAATTAATGGCAAATGTATCTCAAACATTATTGAACGAGCCTTTAAAATAAGGTTTATTCTATTATATTCTTTAATGGATCCCCTCCTTGAGATTCGCAAATGTGTAATCAGCCTTATGATAGATGAATAAGTGATATATATATATATATATATATATAAATATATATATATATATACATATATATATACACACACGTATATAATATATATATATCATATATGTATATATAGAGAGAGACACTCCGACAGACAGACAGACAGACAGACAGAAAGACAGACTGACGGACAGAGATGTTATTTTATTTGTTTTTGTTTTTGCGATACGTTTTGAAGAATGCAACTATTTATACGAAAGTGTATTTTTACCAAAATCTGAGTTGGGAATACTTTCCCGTTTGACGAGTTTTGTACCCCCAAATTTGGAGCGGCATATATATTGTTTTGAAAATTTAATTATCCACTGACACGTGTTTCTTTATCTACGACTTATTAGAGTGGCTGAATCTAGCTAGATTCGAAATTGGGACCTCATATATATATATATATATATATATATATATATATATATTAAATTGAAACGGTATAAAATACGTGTAGAAAGCGAACTAAAACCAAGATTTTTAATAAACAATATAAAAGAACGTGTATCTATTTAAAGCAATACATTTCGGCGGATATCCACATTTTTTTCTTACGGTGGATGTTTCGATTGATTTCTTACTTTTATGGCATAACCATGTTAATGTTATTTACTGCGAGATCCAGTAAGTTTTTATGCTTCCAGTTCTTTATATTTTGAAGTATCTATTCACACATTATGGTTTCGTTGTTTCATAGGGGAAACTTGTTTGTTTTGTTTTTCTCTTGTTGAACACGATGCGTTTGGCAAAGAGAAGGGATAAAAATAACAAAAATGGTTTATGTATTTTGAGTTACGAAGCCATTATCTTCAGATAGACTGAACTGGTAGCAACAGATATTCATTTTTGTACGTGAATAAAACTATCTTACGTAATTTGGTTATCATATATAAAGTATCATGACGTATATTTGCCCCAAAAGGAAATAGATATTTCTGCCAGGATTAATTATGATTAATTTAAACCACCGTCATCTTATTACCTGACTTCGTATAATTTTTACATAGGTCGAAATATTGACTAAGTAAACAAAGTTCCTTGCTCGTGAGCGATCGTAAGAGGTACAATAGATAACGACGAGGTTTATCATAAACTCCTTTAAACAAGACTGCAATAACTTTTTTTATCTAGTAATACTAGTGTAAATAGATTAATTACGGATAGTTATTTTTAATAGGAATAATCTTTCAGTGATAATACAAACCATTAAAATACATAATTATATTAGTAAAAAGAAGTGATTTTTTTATTTTATGGAAGAGGTTGCTTATTAGTTATTGCAAAACAAATTAACTCGAACGAACAGTTTCGCCGAGTTCTACAAATATCAATTGAATTTTATCATGTATTATACATTTGGATTCCTTAAGAATAGTTAGGTTTACTCATAACCTGGCCTTATTATTAACAAATGAATTCCATGTTTAATTGTGTGGTGGTCAGGAATTCAGAGATATTAATAGATGTAATTGATGTTTAAACAGTCAATCTTAAAGCATTACATGATCCAAGCTGCTCATCAATTATTATACACAATTTATTTTTCATCGTACTTGGCAAAAGAAAAAAAATAGTAACTTAGTTGAATGCTATTAAAATTATGTACTCTCAAGAAAATTGGATGCGAGCCAAAGTATATGTTTTGTGAAAGAATTTTGTGCAACTAACTGGATCTGAATTTTACATATCCGGGATTTCAGCCATTGTCGGTTACCACTTAAACACCACCACCACCACCTGTAACATTATCATTAAGTAAAACAACAATGACAATATCCACGTGAATACGACAGTTTTCATTGGATTTTTATAATATTTGACATAGTTACTAGTACTATAGCTGTAATATTACACTGCCAAAATTAAGTGAGTATTGAAACCAGTAAAGAAGCAAACTTTTTGCTTTCAAAGAGAATCGAATGAAAGAACACCAGGAACATCCCAACAAAGCAATAAAAAAAGACAAAAAATAAATTGAAAACTGATATCTTAAAGTTACATGAGAAACGAAGGAAAATCATTTCAGACATATTCTAAACTAATCTGTTAGAATAAAGGTTCGGACGTCGAGGTTTAAATTATAAAAAAATAAATCAAAACGATATAGACTAAGGATAATTAAATATTTTTATAAACAAACTATTTGTGTAATAGTTGGTGGTGTATCTCAATGCAAGTCTATGCTTTGGAATAAAAAAAAAATCCCATCTGATTAGTCATAGTAAACCTATGGGAGAATTGTTAAACGAATCCATCAAAATCTAATCGATCAAATTACGAAAAAAAAAACAACAAGTACATTCCGTTAGTTTCCGCAGTTGCGTGAATAAATCCAATAAAAATGCTTATTAGATTTACTTTGAGCCAACGAAAATAAATAAATATTGGATTGATAATAAAATAATGTCGATATATGAGCTTTGACCCTAACTGCTCACAAATAAGATTAAAAACTGCATTAATCGACATAAAACTATAACAATCTACATCATATCTGCATTCATATAGAAATCAGTTTATGTATTCCAGTTGCAATAAATTCCGGGGATCAGAGAAGAGTAACTATGAAAAAAAAAAAATGTGTGAAAATGCTTGGAGAAAAGAGAGGTTATTAAGAACGCGTCTGTCTATCAGAATGGGCGATACATATTTTAATGACGCAAATGCCTGGTTGAGTATCATCAATAACTGCTTTTATGGTTAAAGTTCGTATTTACAAATTATTAATGACAAAAGTAACTCGATGGTTAATATTAATAAGTGGTTTGCCAGTTAAATGATGAAGAATACCTAAAATTTTGTTACATAAAAGTACGCTGGTTTATGGCATTGGATTTGAGAATTGCCATATTGTAGTTTGCAACGAATCGGTGTCTCCGAAATAGGTGGCTCTCTGTAAGATTTTAAAAAATCTATTTTCAACATTATTGTGCCTTCAGTTAAGCGTAAGGAGAGAGAACTGGAATATTTTTCTACAATTGTTATAATAAGAAAACTTTTCGTTGTGTTTTTCCTAGAATGAGGTATTACGGATTTCAATAAAAGTTACTCAGTTGCAATGTTGATTGTTTATTGAAAAACTTACAAAATATTTTTGTAAAACCTGTAGAAAACAGATATTTTCCCTCGAAGCTAATTTTGTATTTGGTTAAGCCAGGAAAGAAGATTTAGAGCAGGACAATGTATGGAAAGTAGATAATGCACTGTGGATGTGTTATCGGCAGCTCCAGTAACTCTCGCTTCTTCTTATTTGTCCTTCGGTCCTCATTTCCAATGAGTGATTTTTCTGACAAAGGGTGAAAAAAAGATGCTTTCAAGGACGGCAATACTTCGTGAACAGTAACCTAAGATGTCGTAAATTTTATGTTGCTATGTCTATCCTTGTGGCCATGTCACTAATAAGAGTGCTGGAGATAACGTTACCCGCCTGATAGTCAGGGACTCGAACCTTGGATTTACCACTAAGGAGGCTGTCCAATCAGCAGGTACAAAGTACTGGGGCTGCTGTATTGTCATTTGGTGAATGGATTCTGGACCATGAAGTTGTTCCTTGTGGAGCCTCTCCCTGCCATACTAGTGGGTAATTGTTTCGGTTTTAGTTTATCGTGTGCTAAAAAACAATTCCTGTCTTTTTCTCCTTTAATTTCCCTCTCTGTATTGCTCTAAACAAGTCTGTCGACCTGTTCCACAAATCCCAAATCCTTATCATGTAATATCTAAAAAAAACATGAATAAACCTAGAACCCCATTCTCCAACGTAAACCCCTACTACCATGTCTCTTTGTCTAACATCAAGGGTCTACGTTCCAACCTTCAAGAGGTTGAAACACAATTACAGGAGACAAAACCGGAATATTATTCATTAAGCGAAACTGTAATAGGGCAGACCACTTCCCTAGATGAGCTCATAATTATATGATACTCTAACTTAACATCTAAATCTGACCCCCGCCCCCAGATCGCCATGGGCATGGAATATGTGCCTACATTAAAGATGGTTTTCCGTGTGGTAGGAATATCTTCAGAGAAGACGCTAATTTACCTTATATGTTCTTCCGGGTTGAACTTGCCTACACCACCACATATATATTTGCCCTCTATCGCCCCCGCAACAGCGGAGTTACTATCTTTAAGAGTATATCTGAGAAAATTCACACATCTTGTCTGCTCATCCTTCGGCTAACATTCACATTTTTAGTGACTTCAATGTTCACAATGTGGAATGGCTGACCCACTAAAACAAGACTGATGTTGAGGTTCTGTCATGATTTTGCCATTGCCTATAACATCACTCAGATCGTTCACGAATCCACCCGTGTGCCCGATTCTACCGGTCAGTATTCAAGCCTTCTAGACCTTTTTCTCACAACTTTCCCTGAGCTATGTTCAGGTTCCGTTCTATCTCCTCTGGGATCTCCTGACCACTCTGTTGTATCAATTAAGATAAAAATGAAATGTAATAAGTCTTCAGACGTACCTCTCCACCGTACTGTATATCGATACTCTATGGCTGACTGGGATAGCTTCCGTACATTCATATCTGATCTACCTCTGCATTCCATGTTTAAAAAGGATGTGTCATGTACAGTATCAGATCTGACCGAATGGTAATTGTAGACATAGACCGGTTTATACAATCCAAACGAATTCCAACAAAAACCTAACAGCTAGCCATGGTTCTCCCCAGAATGTACTGCTGCTATCGCGCACAGAAATCACTTTTTCCATAGCTACCAACGTAATAGATGTAATGAAACTAAAGTTGCTTTCAGGACTGCCAGCAACCACTGTAAAAGAGTAATAAAAATGCAAGAGAGTGGTATGCTCAGTCCGTTTAATCCAAAGTAGCTGAGCAAATAGCAAAAAGTTTTGGCAAATAGCAAAAAGGATCCTGAACAGAAGCTTGCGTTCTATCCCAACCATCGTCAGTGGATATGAATTAATCTCATCAGCATCAGACAAGGCCAAACTATTTGTCAATAACTTTTCAGCTAATTCTACCCTATGCGACGAAGGTCATCAATTCCCCGTATTTCCTCCTATAACGGACAACACGCTATGCAACATGCACATATCTGTGCGTGATGTCGGCAAGCTAATCAAGAACTTCGATTCCAGTAAAGCAACTCGCCCTTACGGCATTACAATTATAGTTTGAAAAAGTTTGCCCCCATACTTACAAAACTGTTTAAGCGTTGCCTTAAGGAGAAATGCTTCCCAACATCCTGGAAAACCTCATCAGTATGCCCTGTATTTAAGAATTAAGGTGACAAGTTATCTCCTGCTCAGTACAGACCAATATGTCTCCGTGTGTCATGAGTATTTGCTGGAATCCATATTAAATAAAGAAGTAGTTAACTATCTTAGCAGACATAACCTTCTTAGTGACATGCAATATGGTTTCCGTTCTGCCAGATCTACAGCGGATGTGCTAACGGTTATATCTCATAGGATTAGGGAATCTCTTTACAAAGGCGTCTTTTCTAGGGCAATTGATCTTGACATATCAAAGGCCTTCGATAAGGTATGAGACAAGATTTCCAGCAACTGGAAATGTTTTCTCAATTATTAAATCATTTCTCTCTCATAAGTTCATAAGAGTAATGGTTGATGGGCAGAAATCAGAAGCTCACAGTATTAATGCTGGAGTCCCCCCAGGGCTGCATCTCGGGCCCAACTCTCTTTCTGATCTACATCAATGATCTTACAAATCACATACTTAAATCATTGGTTGATATATATGCTGAGGAGCCGACCATCTATAGCAACCATTTAAGGCCGTAAATGACAAAGTTCTCCTGATTCCTTCTCCTCTGATCTTGAGCGCGTGGTATAGTGAGGGAAAAGGTGACTGATTACTTTTAATGCATCTAACACCAAGCTCCTATCTTTACATCATAAACGCACTGAATCCCATCTGGCATCAATTGAAATGAATGGCTATCGTCTAGAGGAAGCTCCATGTTTTGACAAGCTTCTGGGATTGACCTTTACTCCTGATCTGAAATGGAACAAATACATCAAGTTTGTGGCCAAGGTCGCTGGGAAAATGGTAGGATCCTTCTACCGCTCCATTAGATATCTCACTGCTGATGCAATTCCCTATCTATATAAAAGCCAAGTACGTCCAAGGATGGAGTACTGCTGCCACATATGGGCAGTAGCTGCTAAAAACAGCCTATGCTGCCTTGAGAGAGTACAAAATAGACTCCGTGGCTTAGTGGGGGATACCCTTTTCTCTTCTCTGCAACCTTTCTCTCAGAGAAGAGACGTTGCGAGCCTGTCTTTTTTATCGTTATTTCCATGGCAAGTGATCGTCTGAACTCCAATCTCTGGTCCCGCCTCGCCAATCTTTCACGAAAAACACCCGTCTAGCTGAAACCACTGTCAATAATTTCCCCACTCTATATCTGCCCCTAAATCAAACGTAGATTCCACGAACAAAGCTTCTTTCTTAGAATCGCACCCCTGTGGAACGCTCTACTGCTTGCCTGTTTTCCACCGGACTTCAACTTGGATGTCTTCAAGTCCGACATAAACAAATTCCTGATGAACTGCCTCCTTAAGTAATGCCACATTTTCAAATCAATATTACCAACGAATACTACAACACTATCCCATTGATTACTGTACACACAATAACCCTTGCCCTCGAGTGGTTTCCGGGCCTTGATAAGTGATGACTACCATGTAAAAAACATTCCTCGTGTAAATCAATATTGTTTTATGAGAACGTATCGAGATTCTCCGATTCGTATGTATAACTTTGTTAATTACGTGATAGATTGTAAATCCATACATTAAAAAATGAATGTGCCATAAATGCGTACTTATTTCATATGTTGTGTTTGTATATAAATCTTTGTTTTATTTAATTTCACAATAGTCCGTGATTTTGATGGAATTCTCTGTTCGTACATAAGAATTTTTGGGTCCGTTTCTAATCTATCCTTATTTACAGTGTTAGTATTAGATTGCTGCAAAAATAATGTTGTTATTTTTTTACATAAAGTTGAATGTAAAAAACGACATTATTTTTACACCAACCTGATATTTGACTAAACTTTTATTTCGGCTTCCATTCTGTAATTTACTTTCTACTATCATTGAAACTAACATTTCCTCCCATTTGAATGCGCTCAAAGGGCATTGCCACACCGAAGTTAATTTAAAATGGCATTACTGCATCAGTAGTTTATTCTCATTAATCTAGGTTCTGATTGTTTTCTTTTTATTAAATATGCATCATGCAGTGTATATAAGTTTAATAAGAATAAACGTTATATAGTGCGTAGTGCAGTGTATATAATTTTAATGAGACTTAGACATGTATACTTCTACCGGGATACAGCGATTCGAAGAAACTGTTCTCATAATGCCTCGATAATTCATCGGCTTTAACATATATAACATAAGTCAGTAACTTGAGGTTATTTTTGCCTCTCTCCAAACAATGATTACAGGCGCGGATATTTTGTGTTGTGTGCGCTGTGTACAAAGAATTAGTTCCAACGTTCTTTCATCATTTGATACGATGTATTAGGAATGTATAGCGTCAACGTAGATTTCTGACAACGAGGAATTATTTTGGTTTCTTTTTCTTTCCTATTTTTACTCGGACGATGTGTATACTCTCATTGTCGGGCATAAACATCACGATCCTACTGAAATAACCATTCTATACGTTTGATATTATGCTGTGTGACCTTTTTGTTTAATACAAACATAAATAGAAACTGCATTAGACTAAAACATAGTAACTTTGAATAGGAGAATGTGCAAAAGTTAGTTTTAATCTTCAAATGATTTTAGAGACATTTTCATTGTTTAGACCAACGTACTTTATTAGTATACTTTCACTAAGCCTGTATCGAGCCCTCTTTTAATAGTTTTCTGCGTGTTAAATTAATAATAAATGTAATAAGGGAACTTCATTCCTGTTGAATGATGTCTACTGCAAAATGGCGAATTCAGCAAATCATCGTCTTCCAGGCATAAGATGTGAAGTGCACTCGAAATTCCAGAAGAGGTCGCGTTTAACAAATAATGAAGAAGCATTGGTGTTAATAAAAGGCCGTGCGTGTTGGTCGCACAAGGAGATGGATGGTGATCTTGACCTATGCAAAACGAAGACCAATAATGGATCGTTTCAACAAATAGCGTCTTGTGTTAAAGTCTGGTATAAACTCATTATTTTCCGGACTATTTAAACGAGCTTTTCAGTTTTTATTCTTTTTGCTTTTGAATGTAATATCAAAGACAAAGTCTTCAGGTTCAGTACAAATAAAAAAAAAACTGTGTGAGTAAGATAACATACATGATCGGATGAAATTGGTGCAATAACCAGAGTAAAATATATACCAAATTATGTAACAGTGCGTATATTTATATAAAACTATCATTCAATCTCTCTTCAAAAATCTTATATATATATAAAATTTTTAAAATGTAATTATCTACTGACACGTGTTTCGTCGTCTATGACTCATCAGAGTGGTTGTATTTAGCGAGATTCGAAATCGGGACCCAAGGGTAATAAGCCTAAACCCTTACCCCTGGACCATCTCGCCAACTGTCTGGATATATCGCGATTTACTTAGATGTTGTTTTGATTTGGTTTTAGCGATATGCTTTTAAGTCAATTCAATCATTTACGAAAGTGCATTTTTACCTAAATGCGAGTTGGGAATAATTTTCCCTTTTAATCAATTTGGTACCCCCACATGGGGAGCGGTATATATATATATATATATATATATATACATATATATATATATATTCTCTTATAAATTTCTTGTGTATTGGTGGTCATATTAGAAAACCCTTGTTTCTTTATTTAATAAGACAATATTACTTTGTCATGTATTGGACGTTGAACTGCATTCATTAGCAAAAGATCTATCAACTTTGCATATTCTTTTAAACATTAATTTAAATGACGTTTCTGAATTTTTCAGATGAGGATTGGTTATTCGTGTTATTTGGATGCATCGAACTACTGTTCTCATCTTGTGTGTGATTTTCACAATGTTTCGGTTGATGTAACCTTCAACCTTCAGAAGAATATCACTTTTTACTATCGATTTTTCTAAGTACTCTAACAACTGCGACACGGGTCCTTCAATCTTTAATATGGGCGACCGAAAAATATAATTGTGAATTACTTAGGACCTCTATCCAGTCATGGCTGAAAGAACGAGAGCGATCTACCCACCGTGAAGTAAATAAAAAAGTTCCGCTCGTAATTTCGTCGAAATTTCCAAGTTCCACAGAAACATTCCCGAGTTCGACAAAGTGTACCTGAAGGAGCTTGGGGGCGGGTACATCGACCTAAACGTTGTAAAAATCACAGTCAAGATGAGAACGGTAGTCCGATGAATCCAAATAATTCATTTTAATTAATTCCCTAATAGTTTATTCCAGTTTCTTATGGGATGATCGTCTTTATTTAACTATTACGTGTAATTATATTCATGAAGATATTCTACATGATGTATACTTGCGTAATATTTGCGTAAAAAAGCTTATGGTAAACACAAAACTCTCTCCATATATGTTCGTGTGTTCGTATGTATTTTTGGTCCACCAACTTAGTCGAATTTGTACTTGGGAATTCACCTTCGCCCGTGCATCCGTTCGTTCCCAAAATTCTCACTAACTAATCATTACATTTTACTGAAATTTTGCAAGAAGTTAAAACTACCAAAGGGAGAAAATGCAACATTTTCGGATTTTTTATACGAATTCTGGTTGCATCCACAGGGGATCAAAAGTTATCAAAATGGACCAAAAGAAAACTTTTAGGGGCAGAGAATGTTTTCCGATTTTTGCTGATAATTAACCAAAAGTAAGATTACATGAATATAGATCTGGAAACGTTATATTGGACCCCGGGAAAATGTTGGGGCTTAAGCCTCGGAGTGTTTTAGGGATGAAAACACACCTTTTGGGGCTAATATTTATTTTTCTCCTAAAATTCATACTTGAGTCTTAAATGGAGTTTAAATGGTACCGAATTAAAAAAATAAGTCATTTTTTTCATGAAACGGTGTCAGTTGGCTGTTATAGCCCAATGTTTTACATCAGGCCAGGTGTTTAAATGGACAAAATAGGTAACAGTTCTACGAATTATTTTGGTGAACAGTACTGGGAAAGTAACTCTTGTAGACTCGATTTTACAAATATTGATTATACATTCGTAGATTGAACTTTAATGGAATATAAGATCACAAACTAGTAAGCATGCAACTCATTTTTTAAAGTTCCTACTACACATGACAATCTGTCATTTATCCTACTATACCTACGGTGAGAAGCAATTAAATATAAACGTGTCAATCCAGATTTGTTTTACAATCCACGAAGATTCCAAAAGTAGTACAAAACAGTATATAATAGCAAATACATGTTACCAAAGGTAAAATAAGTTTCATCTTCTGCATTTTTTTTAAATATTCACAGCAGACTAGACAAAATATATGCCATTGTGATTAGCGGCCGGCATTAAAAATGCTGGTCAATTTAATGTAAGACAATATAACCATTTCCAGGCCTTGAGTTTAGGACTCAAGATTAATAACCATTTTTTCTCATGAAAAATAAATTGTGTGTGCTTTACTTTTAAAGGTTATTTTGTGTTGTTTTACGAATTTGCCGGTAAGACTTAGAGTTGGACGAAGATAAAAAATAATTACATGTTCAAAATAGTTAGACTAAGACATGAAGGACTATTTCAATAAAGAATTGTGGGAGAAACTGGTCCATTATTTACATTTTTTTCGGGGTGGTTACAGGTAATAGTCTAAAAAAGTAGAATCTCATTTCTGGAGAGGATAGCTAAAGGTCCTCATCTACTTTTATATATAGATATACTTTACTTTTTTTAATTTGCCAACTTTCCCAAATGTTGTCCTTTTATATATTTTCTCCAAACTTGCGTGATTTTCATCTGGTGCTATTTCCCCCTTCATACACTTGTCCATTTTTACTGGCGCATACCGTTCGTTTAGAACGGGCATCAATTAAGCACATATATACTTGTTGCTTGCTTTTTATGGATTTCTTAATTTCAGAACTCCACAAATATCAGAAAAATTAATATTTGTAAAATGAAACATTTACAATTATTACTTTTTGTGATATTTGTGGATAATTTCTTCGACAATATCCAATATGTAGATTTGCTATTGTTGTGATGTTAAATTTGTAACATATTTAAATTAATTTTCAATAAACATTGTTTGATTTTATTATTTTTCTGGAAAAACAAAAGTTACCGTTCAGTGAAAAACAGAAAACTTGTTGATAAAATTTGTCAGAAAATTTGAGAGATAACAGCTTCAATTTAATCTCAAAGAGTACACACGGAATGTTTTGTGTATTAATGATTTTGTTTTGAAGGGTTGAAAATTAACATCTTGTGTTTTAAGATTTTTCGTTTGCGATTCGGCGTTTTTTTTTTTTTTTAATTTTAGACAGAAAAGTAAAAAATCTTGCGATTCTCTGGATATTTTATTTCTCTAATAAAGCGGTTTTTGAAAATTTGAGATGGTAAATCAAAAATCTAGCGATTGTCTGGAAATTTTATTTCTTCACTTAAAGGATAAAAAATTGTGATAATGTTTTTACTAATGTTGCGTCATTATATTTATTATTCAAAAACATGACAAAGGTATCAGTATTTGGCTTGTTTTTTTTTTTTTTTTGCCTACCAAACACATCTGTCGGTTTTTGGTCTAAAGACATGAAACTTTATATATAGGTATTCGGACCTATACTAAACTTTATATGTAGGTTTTAGTCGGAGGAAACCCGTGCAAAGTGTGAGAATTAAAAAAAATGGAAGTTGACAGGAGAAGGTTGAAGACAATATTACGAATATCCATGCGAGACGTAATAGCTATTGGATCCTGTTTTCATTTTTCGCTCTGGAACAAACGTGTCATTCATAGCTCAGGTATTTACGTCAAAGGAAAAAAATAATCGTAAGCTAAACATAATAGCTATTTGGTCATGTTTTAATTTTTAGCTCTACAGTAATCCTGTCTTCATAGTACAATCATTAAAGTCAAAGGAAAGAAGTAAATCTGAAGCTGAACGTTTTGCTTTCGATTCTCAGTGGTAACGCATAGGTAATTTTTTTTTTTTACTTTTTAAATCATTACTATATATTGGGTCCAATATAATAAAATAGTAAATACGAAATCTGCATTAATCAAAATATCATATTAAAGCTTATTTTACGACCGGGCTTGTATAAACAGAAAATACAATTTTGTTATATATGAATCGTAGAATTGCATCCATCTGCAAAAAGATCTAGCTAAATTTCATATTCTTTTAAACATTCATTTTAACTGATTCCCTGTATGTATTTTGTTTTTCGGTTTTCTTATTGGATGACTATCTTTGATTAACTATTATGTGTAATTATATTTATGCTGATATTCTACATAATTTATACTTGCCTAATATTTGTATAAAAAGCTTATGGCAAACACGAACCTCTTTTATATATATATATATATATTTATGTACGCGTATATATATATATATATATATATATATATATATATATATATTCATTATATAATTTCACCTACCAAACTCTTCTGTCAGTTTTTGGTCTACACACATGAATCCTAATATATAGCGTATTCGAACTCATACGAAACTTTATATTTGGGCTTTAGTCGGTTAAAACCTGTGCAAAAGTGTAAAAATAAAAAAAAAATGGAATTTGCCAGGTAAATGTGGAACGACGACATTACGAATATGCATGAATAACGTAATGGCTATTGGTTCATGTTTTCATGTTTGCCCTGGATCAAAGATGTCGTTCATAGCTCAGTCATTTACGTCAAAGGAAAAGTTAATATAAGCTAAATGTTTCGGTTTCGATTCTCGATGGTGTCACAGGAGGCTTTTAAATCATTAATATATATAAGGTCTCATATAATATAATAATTAATACGAAATCTGCATTAATCAAAATATTATATTACATCGTACATTTCGACAAGGCAATGATGAGTGGCCTGCTAGTGGGTATATATATATATATATATATATATATATATATATATATATATATATATATATATATATATATTTTGCTAAATTTATGATAGATTATTTAAGAAAGTGTATTTTTGCTCGGCTAGACATTGATGTTTTCTACTTAAGATTGTTACATAAATTAATCTGTTCTTAAGAGACGAAGCATATATATATATATATATATATATATATATATATAGTCATCGACATACAGTCCTGTTTCGTTGTATCACAACTCATCAGTGCCATTAGACTAGCACCTTTCCCAAGCCGAGGATTGAATCTAGAACCATCGCGTTGACAGTCAGCAGTTCTATCGATTAACTCACAGGACAGGCGCCCGTAAATTATATAAAATACCCCCCATATATATATATATATATATATAATTTATTTAAATAATATGTTTAATTTTTAAAAGATGAGGGAGTCGAGACAATCAGTTGTCGAAAAAAAGGACCGTTCGAACCTCAGTCTAAGCAGGTTGCTTGGTTAAAAAAAAAAAGAAAAATATTGCATATCTTTTTCCTTTCTCATAACTGTAAAATAACATTTTTTTCTATCCAGCATTTTTTTTTAATGAATATTTAAAAAAGAAATCCCAAAGGTTTATGCGTAGAGTCAATTGTTTGTTGCGTACGGAATTTGTGACTAACTCACAAATGAATGATCCCGATTAAGGTAATTTCTTTCAGAAGACAGCAAGCAGGAGAGAAGGACGGCCAAGCCAGCACCCTTGAACTACGGCCTGTGAAACGCGTATTTCTTGAGACTTCAAGTTGTTCACTTTGTTTTTTTAATTACTATTTTTTTTCTTTTCTTTCTGTTTATGTTGAGGCAGGAAATATAAGAATCGTGCATCAACCTGTCATCTTATAAGCGACCGAGACCACGCGTTTGAACTTTCTTAAGTGTCCGAAACCGGGATCACCTAGGACTACACTTATTTACTGGTGAGCACAACGATCTTCAGCGCTTTATGTTTGTGCTTTCCTGGCCAGGACGGGACCCTTGGAAATTCCATAACGGACGTAACCGTGTTATATTGGTCCAGTTGGCCGAGAAATGACCGGAGTCTTCATCGTGTTATATTAGTTACCGGAACCGCTAAACACCATGCGCTGAGAAGGTTTACGAACTTTGGTCACATTTATTTACCACAACCGCCACACACGATTTCGTCCTGTTGCATACTTTTAGACGATCACGAACTTTTATTCACCCTTGGCGACCCTCATACCGACTTTTTATTCGGTTGACTTTGGGTAGGAGTTAACTAGCTATCTTCAGACAATACTCTCCTGGAAACGTAATGATTCAACATTGCTATGCACTGAGCTACGGGCCTCGAAGTGGCGATTAAGGTAGGGAAATAGTTGACCGAAACGAAACAGCAACTGTAAAAAGATGAGGATTACAGTCCGCAAATAGATAAATAATAATAATAATATGAAAGAATTCTAATCTTCTTCTCTTATTCTTTTTTTTTACATAGGCATCACCACATTATCAAGGCCAAGAGGCCACTCAAGGATAAGGGTTAAAGAGTGTACATTAGAAATTGGACAATATAGTAATCATTAGTAATGAAAATTTGGTAAATTTGATAACTTATATGGAACGGCTCATCAAGAACTTATTTACGTTAGGCTTAAAGACAACCATATTGTAGTCAGCCGGAAAGCAGGAAAACGGAAGACAATTCCACAGGCGTGCAGTTCTAAGAAAGAAGCTCTGTTCATGGAATCTACGTTTAGGTTTAGGCACAGATAAAGCGTGGGGGGAATTATTGGTAGTGTTTACAGCTAGACGAGTGTTTCTTGTGAAAGTTTTGCGAGGGGGGACCATAGATTGAAGCTCAGTCGAACACTTTCCATGAAAATAACGATACATCAGAGACAAACTCGCAACATCTCTTCTGTGAGATAGAGGCTGCAAGGAAGAGAAAAGGACATCTCCTACGAGGCTACGAAGTCTGTTTTGAACTCTATCAAGGCAGGCCAAGTCCTTTCTAGCAGCTCCTGCCCAGATGTGGCAACAGTATTCCATCCTTGGGCGTACCTGGCTCTTATATAGATATAGAATAGCATCAGCAGTGAGATATCTACAGGATCGATAGAAAGATCCCACCATTTTTCCAGCGGCCTTGGCAACATATTTGATGTACGTGTTCCATTTAAGATCAGGAGTAATGGTCAAGCCAAGAAGCTTGTCAAAACTTGAGGCCTCCTGAAGACGAGAGCCATTCATTTCAATTGATGCCAGATGTGGATCAGAATGTTGATGATGTAAAGAGAGAAGCTTGGTTTTTGATGCACTAAAAGTAACCAGCCACTCCTTACCCCATTGTACTACGTGCTCAAGATCAGAGGAGAGAGAATTGGAGAGAACTTGATCGTTTACTGTCTTAGATGTGCTACCATAAATGGTAGTGTCGTCAGCATAGATGTCTACAAATGATGTAAGGATATGATTTGGAAGATCATTAATATAGATTCTCTTCTCTTCTCAATCAAGACATTCCATCTAAATGTTATAGGCATAATAAATTTCCACTTTCTTGGTAATCGTAGATTTCTATGTTTTTTTCTGCTGAGAGTTCACGGCCCAAATCTGTGAAAATAATTGGAAGTGGTAAAATCTTTTCTCTCTTATAAATTCCTCCTATAACCGCAACCACTTAACACCGTTGGGGATCGTTAACAAGGAATAGTTATGAAGGACACCGGTTTCAGTTTTCTTTACTTCGTATGTTTACAAACCTAAAATTAACCGAATCGAAGGGTTACTTCTTAGTGTAGTTATAAAGTAATAATCTAATGATATTTATACGTAATTGGAAAAAAAACGCTTACGTCAGCAAATTGTAATGGCGAACTCTGCATACAGAACTATGTATATACTAAGAAGTTTTTATCGGTAAAGATGCGAGTATCGTACTAATCAAAATACTAACTTACACGTTATGAAAACGTTACCAAATTTATTAGCGGCTTAAAAATAGAGAGTTAAACAATACATGACAAGCGAAAATGTCAAGTACAAAAACCAAAAATACCCTAACAAATATTAAGCGATGAGACGAAACGATCGCTCTGTTTCAAAAAGCACAGATAAACGGCAATTAAACGGCAATTTCCTTTAGAGTATTAGTAACAATATTTGTGTTTAGAGGAAGGTAGCCGAAAGATGGGACCGCTGGAATTCTAGGAACAGATACTATATGTTGATATTAGCCAAAAGTCCAAGTAACCGTATTATATAGTGTACTTTCCTACCGATCGTGTACTAAATTGAGACGAGACGTCATATTCCAAAAATCACATCGCTGAACTGCTGATTCCAAAAACCAAATGAATGAATCTGCATGCTGAGTGATTATTTGAAACATTTCACAAATCACGTAAAGAACGAGTCGGCATGTTAACAAAACAAGACATACGGCTATTTTCTTCTTTTGTATTAGTATCAATCGTATATCCTAACTGTTTACGGAGGGGGGAGGGAAAGATGTGACCGCTTGAATCCTAAGAACAGATACCACACTTTAATCTTAGTCAAAAGAGCAAGTAAACGTATTATATAGTGTAAGTTACTACAGAACATTATCTTCTATTAAAAAAAGATGCATATTATATATATAATTCTTAGTATAAGAAGGGGATAGTACTTTACTATTATAAAATAGGACCGTGCTGAAATAAAAACATTATTATTTAGAAAGTCATTCTTAGTCTTGGGAGTCTAATTACACCTACCAATTTCTAAGGCAATTTACTATTTCTTAATATGAAATGGAGATAGCATTTTACTATTATAGAATACGGACCGTTTTCGAATACGATTAGAATAATATACCTTGTTATAATATGCGAGTGACCTCCCTTTGATGTAGCTTCATTGTCGAATACCATTAGAACAATATGCATTCATTGCTATACTATGCTAGTGCCCTCCCTTTGGTTTAGCTTCGATGTCGAATACCATTAGAATAATATACAATCATTGTTATAATATGCGAGTGACCTCCCTTTGATGTAGCTTCGTTGTCGAAAATGATTGTCAAAATTAGTAAAGTATCCAAGAATTATAGGATTCAAAGAGATAGACTCAAATATATACTAGCAGAATACCCGGAGTACTCCAGGATAGGATGAGATACATGCAAATGTAGGCTAGCAGAATAAATGGGCGCTTCGGATTGAATGAGATAGATGCAAATATATACTAGCAAAATACCTGGCGTTGTCTGCGATTGAATGAGATTGATTGAAATATATACTAGCAGAATTCCTTGCGTCTCCCAGGATTTAAGGAGATTGATGGAGATATATACAAGCAGAATACCCGGCGTTGCTCAAGATTCATTAATGTAGGTTAGAATATATACTAGCAAAATACCCAGCATCGCTTTTGATTGAATGAGATATGTGGCAAAATATATTAGCAGAATATCCTGTATCGCTATGGATTGAATAGGATAAGTGGAAATATATAGAAGCAGAATACAAGGCACCGCTCGAGATTTTATAAGGCAGGTTCAAATAAATACTAACAGAATACCTGGAATCGCCTGGGATTGAATAAGATAGGTACAAATGCAGAATAGACCAATACTTGGCTTCGCTCAGGATTGTACAAGATGGCTGCACATATACACTAGCAGAATACCCGGCATTGCTCAAGATTGAATGAGATAGGTGAGAAAATATACTAGCAATATCCCCGGCGTCGCCAGGTATTGAAGGATATTGATGGAAATATCTATTAGCAGAATGCCTGACGTTGGCCCGTATTGAATGAGATAGGGGCAAATTTATACTAACAGAATAATCAGCGTCACTCTGGATTAAATGAGGCTGCTAGAATATAAAGGTTGTACCAGAAATGGCTTAAACAATTTTCTATCTCAAAATTACTTTATTCATGAAGTCGATTCCGGATATGGCTTAAACAGTTTACAATCTACAAATTAGATTAATAAATATATATTGTTGGTTTACTATGAAAGTTTACTAGGCCGGTTGCTATATTTTTAAAAAGTTTTTTATGTTATCATCCGGGCATGATGTGAAGGTTGGAGAGGTGGATAGAAAGGAGCATGATTATGTTAATTTTAAGTTCTCTTTTGGGGGATTGGGTTGGAGAGAGTATTGTCCGTTTTGTATGTGAAATTGTTGCATATATGTATTTAAATTACCCGTCTTAGTGTAGGTAAAATTATTTTAAATATCTGTTGCATATTCGCCGTCCTTGCAAAGGTAAAATTATTTCATATACATGCTGTAAATTATCTACCCTAGGTAAGATACAATCATTTCATACATGTAATACTCGTCCTAGCTAGGTAAAATATTCTTTTGCTCGAAATAGCAAACGATACATAGATGTTAAAATGTCCTCTCTCCTAAGAATAACAAATATATTCAAAATCAACTTCAATTTTTTCATTGTTTATACGGTCCCGAGCAACGCTGAGTGGCCCCACTAGTAATTAAATAAAGAGAAAAGGAATAGTAATAACATCGCATGCTGCTATGAGAGGATATCGTTTAAAACTGCTAACACCAATCAGCTACGTGGGCCAGATTTTCATTTAATCCCGTCGAACAAGCATAATGACAGCTTAAAAATGAAATCGTTGTCAAGAGTTCGCATCAACGTAACCCGACATTGTCCGGATTGCAACCGCTTGGTTTTTGCTAATTCTATGATTTGGTCTCTTGTTGTAATGAAGTATTTGTATATCACGACTAAATGTGCCTAAAATGGTGTTCGAAAGCTACATAAGATAATGGTTATTAGTCTAAATGCAGCGAGTCTGTATGTAGGATCTGTTGTGGCAACCCTACGCTACTTTGGGCCAATGGGGAATTTCTGCAATCATTTCATTACATATGGATATAAGTCTTTATAAAAGAAAATCTCAAGTTGTACGTCTTGAGTCAATTTTTTGTTGCGTACGAAATTCGTGACTGTCTCACAAACGAATGATACCGATTAGAGTAATTTCTTTCAGGAAATAGCAAACATGGAAAGAATGAGGCCAATCCAGCGCACACGAAACACAGCCTGCGAAACACGTATTCCTGGAGTTGTTCACTTTGTTTTTTACTTATTTTATTTTTTCTATTACTTCTGTTGTTTTCTCTGCGAGCAACTATGGAGGTAGGGAATACAGGAATCACGCATCAACCACGTCATTGTATAAGCGACCGAGACCACGCTATGGAAATTTCCTAGGAATCTGACACCGGGACCATCAAGGACTACACTTATGTACCAATGATCCAAACGGTCTACACCGAGTTAAAGTATAGCTGTGTGTTATGCAGCGACAACATGTTCAGAAAACAAACGTAGATGAATTCATATTTAGTATAATAATAGATTATTACTATTTTAACATTAGTACTTTACTTTTTCAGTTATTGCAATACATATGCAGTCTTAAGCTTTTGTAAGAGAGAAATCTCATATATACACAACTCAATTACAACGTCAAGTAAATACCAATAAATTAACTGTATGTTTCTTTCTGAAAGTTGCCACTAACAAACATTTCATAAATATTTTTTGCTAAGTGACAATTTGTAATTTAAACGCATTTGTTACATTTATTAATATTGTAAATTATATTCCATTGTTTCTTCTAGCTATTCTATAATTCTTCACTTGATATAAAATTATAAGAGACCGATTACAAAATAAAAACGTATTATTATTTAACATCTACTACTTCTCCAGTAATAACGACAATAATACTCATTAAAATATGAAAATAAACAAGTTTTTATTAATAATGGATTTCTCAATGATAATATCAATTAACAAATAAAATTGAGATTTCAAAATAAAAAAACACGACCAACACACCACTAAATATAATAACATTGAGAAAAATAATAACGAAGGTTAAATTAGAATGAGAAAGCTACAAGAATATTGTACAGAAATACATAGCCTTGACAATAATAAAATTAGACCCATTTCTTACTATGTGAAATTTACGACCCAAAACCATAGAACAAGAACCAATGCCTCCTAAACCCTAACAACATTAGAAAAAATGTTATGCACAAGTTTAAATGCGTTTTGGTTAAGTTTAAATCGTATATTAAAGCTAATCGATAAATTGGTTTAACGATTACAAACTCACCCCATCATCTCATGATATATCGTGTGAATTTGGTAGATTTACGAAAACATAATTTCCTAGATCTGATTGTCATTAACAAAAAAAAATAGCCCGTTCCAAACAACTGAAACAAGTACTGGAGGCCAGATACATGATAAATACAACAGCCCCGAATAAATAATATTTTACATTAATACTAAACTAGTATTATTTTAAAATATCTAGCGTAATACTACTTTTGTCTAAAGACCATGAATTTTTACACAGATAATTTGATCCGCTGATGATACCCTAACACTTTAGCGCCAACAATTCTAAAAGTACTATCCAAAACTGAAATTCAAGATCCCCTCTTTCAACAGCCTGTCTACTTGCTTCATTTCCCAATGATTCAACGGAAAATTAAAAATGTTTGTGACATCTAGAAAACTTTCATCACGGTGCTTGGATTTCCGCACAAGACTATGGCGAGAAAAACTGGAAAAGAAATGAAAAGGATTATCAATCAGAAACGTTTGATTATTTAAAACAATGTATACATACATACATACATACATACATACATACATGCATATTGTTGTGGTTGCAAGGTTGAACAATAATTAGTAAGGAAATACAATGAAGACGCAAACAGCAAGATAACGCAATAATAAGTGTATTAAAGAAAAGGTATATTTACAATATGTACAAATGACGGTGTCGAGTCAGAGAGTCTTGGTGGGAGGACATATACGCTCTTCGGCGTCACTTCTGGTGGCATTTGAGTAAGACACACCAAGACCAACCTAGGCTTGCCATTTATAGTGTTATGTTATTCGCATATGCAAATAAGTGGTTGCCACCACAACACACATATATATATAGATATATGTATATATTTATTTATATAGACTTGTATGTAATATACTGAGTTCGTGTAATTCAGTAAATTTTCATATACCAATGAGTTTTAAGCCAAAAAGGGTTGACTAAAGGAGTAAGCTACAAAATTATCATATTTCATAATTGAACATTAATATACTGTGAAAGCAAAATCAAGACTTAAAAAAAGGTGGTGATGGCAACAAAAAGTGTATTTCATTTTACGTTACAATTGTTTCCATGTCCAGTCGACAATTTCAAATGATATATCGTTCGAAACCTTTTAAAAACCAGCTTTTCTTCAGACTTTATGAATAAAAAACACTTTTTACAATAGAGCATTTTTGAAGAGAAAGAAAAAAGAAAGAAAAGGGAAAAAATCTCTTAACGGGAAAGGCATGTGAGAAACATTTACCTTTAAGCTACGGAAAAGCCCATTTAAATCTTAATAAATAACCCAATTTTCCTATCCTTATTTAAGAACAGAGTCATGAGAAGTTTCCACAGAAAACCCTAAGCCATTTTAAAAAAAATGTTATATATCCTATTTGTTGAATTCCTAAATTAGATATCGCTGTTTCTTTATTTCCCAATAATTAATTTTTTATAAAAATATTTTTTAAATTCTTATTTCTATATTTATAGTATGGCCGTAACAACCTTGCAATAACGTTACTGTTAATTTTAGTTTCGTATTAGGGGCAAGTAAAGATTCACAGATTATCGTTATTTAATACTTAGATTGTGACCATTTTAGATTTAAAGTTTAATTAAATATGAGAATAAATAAAAAGGTCGTATTATATATATATAAATCCTTATACAACATTTCGAGTAAGGTATTCTACTCTATTTATTATTATTTAATGTTTTAAAATTCATTGTCATTCTAATTGAATATGTTTTCATATCGTTACCAAAGACAATTATGAAGGGAGATAATCCAATTATGTTTTTAATTTCTACTAATTAATTCTGTTGAAAACGGGGTCGATTTTATTTCCTATAACATCTAAAGGGAGATAATTCAGGCCGTTTGATGTTTTCGGTCTATTGATTACTAGAAAGCGTCTATGATTTAATAATTTATTTACTCAGACAGATCCAGAACATGCTACGATGGCTTATTTAACAAATTAAGGATATAAATTATGTTTTATCTAATCATGTTATGTTTTATCTAAAAAAGTGTTTTTTACCCATGGGTTTTACCCCCATCTGTTATTAATCACTTATGCTGCTCATGTATTATAATTCTTGTGTTGTATTCTTGGGTATCTAAATAAAATAGTATATATCCTCTAATTATTATTCTGACAGAAAAAACACCCAATAGCTACAAGTGTGTTTCACTCCGATGAGATGTCTACTCCTGCCTTTATGGGTAAAAACATTTAGCATAAGGAGTAAAGTAAGTAAATAAGTAAATTAGCATGGATTCTACCAACTTAAGATGTCAGATGACAAAATCAATTAAATTAATTTTCAGCCACCAAATTACTAATTTAATTTTTAATAATAACTAGTTTATTGTTAAGTTGTTTTATTGATTTGAAGAGGGTATCACTTATTTCACCATCAATACAAGTGAATACAAAAATGCTCACCGTTATAGAAAAAATCAATTCTTAGATGAGCTATATACTTTATATTTCTTAACAGGTTTAGAATAATAGAACCTACATTCGGATGTTAGATTTGGATCCTTCATTTAGATTATTACAATTTTAGCTATTCAACTCTACCTTAAAAATTAATCCTGGCATCCGCTGATCCTTATACTTGTAAAAAGTTATACCTCAGATAGATTTAAGGCGTGATAGCAGAAATCTATTCCTGTGAAGACATCGCTGTATGGCATCAAGTCTTTTATTCAGAATTTCCTCTTTGGAATTCACTATGTAGAAGGCTTCCAATAAACATAGATTGCATCTTTTTGATTTTCCGGGGCTGTACTTCCTCCCCCTGTCCACTACTGACCATTTTAATTTATAATCTTCATTTATTTTTGTCTGTTAAGTTCCCTAACCGAATCACCTAATGCAGTTGTATTCCTCTATTTGTTTGTGATTGTGTGTCCGATTTTTTCTTCCCAAAAACAAAGTTTTTCGGTGAATAACGATCTTAACAGAAATTAAAGGCTTTGAGCATGGACTTCTTCCTTTAATCTTCGTGAGATCGTTTGTCGGGAAATTTTTGTCCAGTTTCGGATAAAAAATTCCGGGATATATAAGCCGCGATCAGAACGAGATGGTCGAGTGATTTTTCTATCATTCCTCCTCGTTGTTATTCGTGGTGTGCCCGATTTTTCTTGTCAGTCAATTGTAAACCTTTTTTCTATTTTCAATAATCCGAAAAACAAGACTGTTACATAATTTACCTATTTTAGCAATCTCCCCTATGAACTTTTTTCAACCTAATAGTCACAGATGCGCTGTTTTTCTTGTATAGATAGCTTCTATCAAATATCAGAAATCAACACTTTGTTAAGTTGTTATGAAAATTGCTAAAGTATGTATTAGTATTCGTGTTCCTTGACTTTTTGACGTCTGTAATTTAATTTAATTTAGTTATATGTAAAAAAAACTAATAGGTATTCCAAATCCCAAATCAAAACTAATTCTTTTTTATTTAACTACTATTATTGGAACATTCATCAAAAAGTTTTTTTTTTCTTTTTCATAGATAAAGTATAAAGTTATTAAAAAAAAATGATCGACCTTCCTTAACTTTTGAACACTACTGTATATATATATATATATATATATATATATATATATATATATATAGTAATTTATAAAATATATATGGCGATTAAGCTATACTGAATATTCTGCGTTTCATCCAACTATAGGATTCGTCAGGCTTATGCGCTGACGAATCCTATAGTTCGATGAAACGCAGAATATTCAGTGTAGCTTTATCGCCATATATATTTTATAAATTACTAACTAGCTCTACCTACGTATTGAGCACTTTTGAAGTAAATACTTAAAGTTTACGCATAAATCTATACTTTCATATATTAAATTTATGCGAATAAATGAAGTAGTTTTATATATATATATATATATATATATATATAATTGAAGTGTCATTTTTCCTTCTTTCAATTTTATTTATATTTTGATCATTTTTGTACTCGTCCTTGTCTAGTGCCTTCTCTTATTGTTTGTTTTTCTCTTGTTTCCTTTTCTACATCTCTATCGTTCAACGCGCTATTCTCTTTATATCGATTGTTTTTTCCTATTTTTTAGATTCTTTTTATCTACCATTTCTCTATCTATATTTTTGTGTAATCACATGTATCTCTCTCACTCCCTCTCTTTTCATCTTTCTCTCTTATTCGCTCTTACTGCATTGTTTAATGAGTGTAATAGACTATGAGATCAACTATCCCCTGTTTATAAACATTAAAATCCTTGGTTAATATGTAAATTTCAAGATTTCTACATGTATATGGACACACTGCTGATTTGTGTTCAACTAATCGTATATAATTAACTGTTTAATGATCAAAAATACGTCAATATATTACATGCAAATTGACATTCCCATATCACTCCTCTTTTTTATATCTCCACTTTCATCTATTTTTCTTTTGAATGCGTTCTGGTTTTCAGCCATTTTTACCGTTTATTTTGTATGTGTAACGACTTCATGATTCTATCTGTCTGTTTCATCTCTATCGTTCTCTTATTATCGCTTAGTTGCATCTGGTTTAAACTAGGTTTTACCTATATATATATATATATATATATATATATATATATATGTATATATATATATACATATATGTATATATATATATATATATATACATATATATATATATATTTCCCTAACCAAAACCTTTGACGTTGATGGAGGGGAGACTAAAACTTACTGCCATGATTTCAAATGATCTGAAATAACAGCAAGGAGAGATTTGATTCCAAATATTTCTCATATGTAAAATCTCCTCTCTTTTGGAATTAAGGTACGATTATGAATATCTCCAGTATCAAATAATCCTTATACACTGTGGCATTTACTTTATATATGAAAACCAAAGGTGTGCTGAAAATTAATATCGCATTAAGCAATGTAAATAATTATGTTATAAGAGGTAGCGATTGTTGTACGGGCAACCCCGCATACCTTTGCACATTGTCTGAAAGAATACATATTTGTGGAAAATTTTAATGCGGTATTCGTTTTCAGCGCACGCGAAACATATAGAAAACAATATTTTAATAGTAGGTTTTTGTATTATTCTACCAGACCATAATAAACACTACCCCTAAAAAATAACAGACTCACCAAAATAGGCTAATTTTATGTTAAAGTAATATAGAGAAAGGATCCCCTCCATTTTTGAAAAAAATAGTTTGCAACTTTAAGGACAAATGGCACATAGACCACTATACAATTCAGGTTGTAAGCTTTCCAAAGATTTCTCATTTGTTTAATTCTGATCAATACTCACTGAGACTTGGAACTTATAAAAATGACGAAAAAGGCGATATATCTACATATAAATATATCTATACTCGTAGTAAAGTTGAATATTGAAATACTCATAAATTTGGCACTATGGGCCTAACTGCATGAACATTTGCAGGTTTTTTGATATTATATTATTCTACGAGGGGCGTGCAATAATTAATGCCCATGACTCACTTCCAGTTGTTTTTTTTTGTTTTTTTACATAGTGATCACCACTTATCAAGGCCCGGAAGCCACTCAGGGATAAGGGTTATTGCAAGTACATTAAGTTAGTGAGGAGATTTGCTGAAGTGTTTGCTTAAGGGGGCGGTTCATTAGGAATTTGTTAACATTGGACTTGAAGACATCGAAGTTGTAGTCCGGAGGGAAGCAGGCAGACGGAACAGAGTTCCACAGGCGTTCAGTTCTAAGAAAGAAGCTTTGTTCATGGAATCCGCGTTTTGATTTAGGCACAGATATAGAGTGGGGGAAGTTTTTCACAGTGGATTCAGCTAGACGGGTGTTTTTCGTGAAAGATTGGCGAGGGGGGACCAGAGATTGGAGTTCAGACGAGCATCTGCCATGGAAATAACGATAAAACAAGGACAGGCTCGCAGCGTCTCTTCTGTGGGAGAGAGGTTGCAGGGTAGAGAAAAGGGCATCCCCCATTAAGCCACGAAGTCTATTTTGTACTCTGTCAAGGCATGATAGGCTGTTTTTAGCAGCTCCTGGCCAGATATGCCAACAGTATTCCATCCTTGGACGTACTTGGCTTTTATATAGATAGAGAATTGCATCAGTAGTGAGATATCTTCTGGAGCGGTAGAAGGATCCCACCATCTTTCCAGCGACCTTGGCAACAGACTTGATGTACGTGTTCCATTTCAGATCAGGAGTAAAGGTCAAACCCAGAAGCTTGTCAAAACACGGGGCCTCACCCAGACGAGAGCCATCCATCACAATTGATGCCAGATGGGGATCAGAGCGTTGATGATGTAAGGATAGGAGTTTGGTTTTGGATGCATTAAAGGTAACCAGCCACATCTTCCCCCACTGAACCACGCGCTCGAGATCAGAGGAGAGAGAATCAGAGAGAGCTTTGTCATTTACAGCCTTTGATGTGTTGCCGTAGATGGTTGTGTCATCAGCATAGATGTCAACGAATGATTTAAGTATGTGTTTAGGGAGATCATTGATGTAGATCAGGAAGAGAGTTGGGCCCAGGATTGACCCCTGGGGGACTCCACCATTTATATTCCAGGCCTCCGATTTTTGTCCATCGACCACTACTCTTATGAGCCTATTGGAGAGAAATGATTTAATGATTGAGAAAACATTTCCCGTTATACCGTAGCTGGAAATCTTGTGAAGTAGACCCTTGTGCCATACCTTGTCAAAGGCCTTTGATATGTCAAGAGCAATTGCCCTAGAAAGGAAGCCTTTGTCAAGAGATTCACTTATCCTGTGGGATATAACCGTCAGCACATCTGCGGTAGATCTTGCAGAGCGGAAACCATATTGTGTGTCACTAAGAAGGTTATTCCTGCTGAGGTGGTTGACTATTTCTCTATTTAATATGGATTCCAGCAACTTACTCATAACACACAGGAGACTTATAGGTCTGTATTGAGAGGGAGATGACTTATCACCTGAATTCTTAAATATAGGGCAAACTGAAGAGGTCTTCCAGGGAGTCGGAAAGCACTTCTCCTTAAGGCAGCGCTTAAATAGTTTCGTAAGTATGGGAGCAAGTTCTGGTTGAAGCTTTTTTAACACTATAATTGGGATGCCATCAGGGCCAGTTGCTTTACTGGAATCTAGGTTCTTTATTAGCTTGGCGACCTCATGCACGGATATGTGTATGCTACCTAGCTTGTTCTGTGTTATAGGAGGAAATATGAAGAGTTGATGGCCTTCGTCTGTTCTAGCTGAAATTTTGCATGTGCAATGATTTATATCTCTATGGGTTATGCGGCAAATTGCAGCTCTAAACAAATGGTGCTTTCTGTTTTACAGGTGTTTGAACAGAGTCAGGTGTAAAATGGAGTCTGCTGAATGTCGAGCAGTGATCCCGTTTTTGTATTTGAAAGGACGCACACAACAGGAAACTTTTGATGAAATGAAAGAAACTTATGGTGATAATGCCCCATCATATGACCTGGTAAAACGCTGGCATCGTGAATTCAAACATGGCCGCAAGTCTGTAGAAACAGCTCCCAGACCTGGTCGTCCACCTCCTTCCATTGATGAGGCATCCGTCCATCAAGTTAAGGCTGCCATTTTAGAAGATCTGCGCATTACTATTCGCCAAATAACCCAAGATGTCAAGATTAGTACAGGGTCTGTGGAAAGTATCATTCATGACCATTTGCATATGCATAAGGTGTCTGCCAGATGGACTCCCAGGTTGCTCACACCATTCCAGAAGCGAGAACGCGTCGAATGCTCGAGGTTGAATTTGGAGTTTTTCAAAAGACTGAAAGTTTTTCAAAAGACTGATTGCACAGGATGAAACCTGAGTCCATCACTATGATCCAGAGACCAAATCCCAGTCAATGCAATGGAAGCACTTGGACTCGCCACCTCCAAAAAAAGGCAAGGGTTCAGCCCTCCGCTGGCAAGGTCATGCTCACAATCTTCTTGGATCAGGACGGAGTAGTGATGACAGATTTCCTGGCAACGGTACCATAATTACAGGAGAGTATTATTATTTTGAGGAAATTAAGGGAAGCTATCAAAATCAAGAGGCGGGGCAAGATCAGCAAAGGTACCCATCCTCCTGCAGGACAACGCTACGGTCCACAACTCGCATGTCGCCAGATCAGAAGCACGGGCGTTTGGTTATGAAATCCTACCCTATCCTCCCTACTTTCCTGACCTTGCACTCTCTGACTTTCACCTCTTCCCAGCCATGAAGTTGCTTTTGAAAGGAAAGCGTTTCCCAAATGATGCAGCCTTGATTTCTGAAGTCACGTCGTGGTTGGAGGATCGACCTGGGGTGTTCTACAAAAACGGTCTCCAGAGCTGCATCAAACGATGGGAGAAATGCATAACTGTGGGTGGTTCCTATGTAGAGAAAGACTAATAACTGTGCCAAGTTTCGTTGCTCTACTGCTATGGAAAGTGGTTCAGGGGTATTACTTATTGCACACCCTTCGTATTCTTAAAATTTTATGACAGTTGATAAAAAACGAACCTTTATTTTCAAACCAATAAAAAAAATTCTACATTTGTATATATAGTGTCTAGGCAAAGCAGATTCGGGTTTGCTGCTTTGGTTGTCTCCCATACATTTATCGGTTTTGCTGGTTCGGATTTCTCACCCACATTTTTCTGTTTTGTTGCTTTAAGTGTCTCCCCTATTGGCACTAATATATATATATATATATATATATATATATATATATATATATATATATATATAAATGGCCACTAATATATATATATATATATATATATTTCTGTTGAAATATACTTTATTTACTTATAATATATACTAATCCTTATTTAAGAAGCTCAATGTAATTACAGAGTAATATAATCAATGAATGACAGCAGTTTATATTTCAAAGTTCATGATGTAGACCGTCTGACAATTTATTCCAGTAATTCAGTTGGTATTTACAATTCTTGACAGCATCTGTTTCGTAGCCCCAAATCAATCACTAAATTATTATGTCAATCAGTGAATCTAATTTGCCCCAAAAGAAATAACAACAATCAATCCATCAAAAGAAGATAAAATGCGTTTTAAAATGATTAAAAATCCTAAAATTGGAAGAGAAGCTGTAAATACCTTATAACGTATTTGCATATATATATATATATATATATATATATATATATATATATATATATAGTTAGTAGAAATGGTATGGTAATTAATAAAAACCTGAAAGAAGTGCTCAATATTGTTGTAGAGCAAATATGCGTTTTATTTTTAATTGCCGTATTTTTCTGTTTAGTAACATTATTGTTTCAGATAAGCGACCGTTTTTTTGGCCGTCGTATAGCCTCCTCAGATTTTACAGAAATAGAAGTGAGTGTGCTGTTTGTTTCGATTTGGGTTATATTTTCATATAATAATTAAATTTATTTGGCTTAATTAATAAACGAACATTTCTGTAAAAGTCTGAGGAGGCTACACGACGGCCAAAAAACGGTCGCGTAGCTGAAACAATAATGTAACTAAACAGAAAAATACGGTAATAACAAATAAAACGTATATATATATATATATATATATATAGAGAGAGAGAGAGAGAGAGAGAGAGATAGATAGATATGTGGGTGTGTTTCGTTCTTCGCTCAACAGAGCACAATCGGGGAAAATACGATTAAAAAAAAAGGTAAATCGAGAAAAACACGATTAAAACATAGTCATGAATATGACGACAGAGAAAAAAAGAACGAAAAATAAGCGGAGAAAAATTACATAGAAACTAAATTAAGTCCTTAGTTTCTATGTACTATTTCCCCTGCTTAATTTTCGTTTTTTGTCTTTTTCGCCGCCAGATTCATGACTATTTTTTATCGTATTTTTCTCGATTTAGCTCTGTTGGGCAAGGAACGAAACCTAGTTAGGTAACCTTTATTTTCATTTTTATTTTTTAATGATCATGTTTATTGGTCTGTATTTAGGCATAATTAAATTTTGTACACACACACACAAATATATATATATATATATATATATATATATATATATATATATATATATATATATATATATTTGAGAATTTTTGGGGTGGTACAAAATTTAATTCGGGCTAAATACAGACCAATCAACATGATGATTAAAAACCTCGAGCTTTGTGTCACTGAACAACAAAACACAAACTCTAAAACCGATTGAGCAATATTGTCACCAACTTTTTACTCTCCCAACTGAATTAAAGTTCATAAAAAATTAATCTCCTTATACAAAGGAACTATTGTACTCCTAAACCACACTACATTAACCTATTGGATCAGGACCTCACCGAGCACACCAAAAAACAAAATTCTAGACCTGGGACCAACTGCCCTATTTAATTGGCTTAATTAGCAAAACAAAAAGCGAAAATTGAATTATTATATGAAAATATAACCCAAATCGAAACAGACAACACAATCACCACCCACCTCGATTCATGCGGTCTTCTTAAACCTTAATCCATTAAAAACCGATACAACAGACACAATTCAAACTCAATATCAACCCAACCTAAAAGAAGCATCACACGAACTCTGCAACCACTGAAGCATCACGATTAAAAACGCCGATAAAACAAATATATTTAAATAAACCCGATTGCTATGAAAAACTACAAACCATTCTCGACGGACGCGCATAATTTACAAAATCAGACACAACCCCCGAACGCCATAACAACGCAAATCAAAAAACTCATCACTGCCAACATTGCCTGTGTCAGAAATTACCAACTTCATAAAATTATCGGTGCTACAAACCTGGATACATATACGAAACCGTCAAAATTCATTAACCCAACTCTCCCCTTCGACCTATCATATCACAAGTCAGCACTCCAATCTACTCACTAACAAAAGTCCTACATGAACTCATTAACCCATATCTACTCAGTAAATACAAACACTCCTACTAATCCTAAAATCTAAGACTACTGACAACAAAATAATCGCTTCTAATATCGAAATCTTATTTACAAACGTTCCCGTAAAAAAAACTATGCATATAATCCTCGACAACACATACAAAAACGCATCTTTTTCTACTTCTAAAAGTAACAAAAATACTTGAAAAATTACTTCAAATCTGCACCTCATTAGTACCCTTTTACGATTACAAGGATAATATCTACACATAAATAGACGGAATATCCATAGCGTCCGTCCTCGGGCCCAATTTCTACATAAGTCACGCCAAAAACTTGACACTTAACACCAATAAGCCTCTATTTATATACGGTATAGACGATTTTCTTCCCCCTAGTTAATAACAACCAACAAATTCTAACACTTAAGGATCTTCTCCAAGGCAACTCCGTACTTATATCCACTATAGAATTAAATGTTAATAACAAAATGCGTTTCCTTGACGTTCTTATTGACACTTTAAATAACATTTTAGCAATTCCAACTACAAAAAAATACTTGGTATAATTTTTGCCTTCTAAGTTTCAAGAGCGAATGCCACCACGTTACAAAATAGCCATCATCAAAAAAATCCTCAACCGAGCAAAACTCATTTCTTCCAACAAATGAATACTACTCATCGAACTAAAACTATTAAGCAATTCCTCATCGACAGAGGTTTCCCAAATTAAATCTCTTAACTTTTCACCTATTTTGAGAGCTTTCTCTTCCACCAGCGTTATGGAAAAATTATCCTCGGACGCTTTTAACCTATAGTAATTGTCTGTATTTTTGAGATGAGGTGTTTTCATTGATTGAGATTGTCGGAGTGACTTACTCATCTTGGTTGTTATCGTCACAACGTTTCGGTCGTTTTGCCCTCCGGCCTTCATCAGGTGTTTTGTATCGAACTGGGGAACCGTTTGTTAGGAGTCTCGAACCCAACCCTTTATTATTATTACTACGGGGGTACCGTGTTCGGACTCCAGCTAGGCTCTGGGATATAGTTGCTGATTCTCTGTTTTGAATGTTACTTTTCACTGCCTTGGTTCAGGATTGAACTCAGCACCTTTGGGTAACTGTAAACTTTGATACAACGCCTAGGACCACTCGGCCATATGTCACTAGGACTCCTAACAAAACACCTGATGAAGGCCGGAGGGCAAAACGGCCGAAACGTTGTGACGATAACAGCTTTAAACCTATATCGTTACGTTTTTCCTGATGATCAAATTGCCTTTGAAACAAATTGTTTGGTGAACTTCTTGAGATAAAGAAAACACACAAAGTCCCGTTAACATATTTTTTTTTCGGTACGGCAATGTCTTTATCTGGTGTTTAACATTAATATTTGGCATATTTGTACTATAGAATAATACCACTTGGAAAATATGTGCTATGTAACCCAATTTATAATGTTAGTTGATAACACAGTCTATTTTATACTCATGAATAATCGCTTTCCAAGGTCAAATGGCACTCAAATAAACAAACAAACAAACAAAAACGTTAATGCTATTTCCAGTTAGATGGTAAAAGCACTCAAGTAAAAGTATTTACGTATTATTTCAATGGACGATTCTGGAGATATTTGTTGCGATTTAACTTAGAAAAGGCCATATAATAGTCTTGATTAAATTCCCAAAAGAGTGGGTTCAAAACGTCGTGGGTAATGAACTGTGTTCATGGAATTCCATTCAGTGTATACAGCAGATAAAAGAAGAGTAATTGTAGTTATTGGAAGAAAAAACATTGTACTTGCTCACCAGCACCATCTCCTCTATGTGTAAATGATACAACGAATAAAATGCCGAATCGCTCACTTTATTATGATTCTCAGTTATTATGTTCTCAATGAAAAAAGCAGTATTCAAAGCGGAACTTTATGCAAAATAGAAGAATGGGGAAAATAAAAGTAACAAAAAATGGCAGTAATCAGCGTCTATGAGTGGACCTTATCTTTTTCTAACTGCCCCTTTTTATGTGAAAATGCCCGTGCTTATACAAACTATATATATATATATATATATATATATATATATATATATATATATATATATATATATATATATATATACATATGTTTCTGGTGGGAAGATTTATCCGAATCCGAATTCAAATCGGAATCAGAAAAATCGAAATTTTTGTGGGTATCGGAATCGGAAAAAATTTTGACTGTTTCCAGATGAAAAAGTACCCATTCTTTTATGTTTTTATTTGATTTTGTTTAAAACAAAAACATCCACTACTGGTAGTAATGATAAAAGTATAATGCTTATTGATTTGCAAAATAAACTCTTTACATAGACTCTACTTGTAGATTTTTACGTTTGAGAAAATATCTGCACAATTATTATGTATTTAGACGGTAATCGGTGAACATAGCAATTCAATTATTAGATGTTTAGAGATATATAAAGGATCGAGTTCAAAATCGGTAATTGTCTCGAAATCGGGAATTTATTATGGAGGCGAGAATTGTATTGGAATAGGGAAATATTGTAATCGACACACCACTGATATATATATATATATATATATATATATATATATATATATATATATATATATATATATATATATGGGGGGTGCGTGTGTGTGTGTGTGTGTTTGTGTTGGTTTGTGTGTGTTAGTGTTGGTGTGTGTGTGTGTTTGTGTTGGTGTGTTTATGGGGGTGTGCGAATAACACAACAAGTCATCATATATAATAACTAGATATTTCTCGTTTTACATTCTTCAGTTAAAGAGGGTGCCATATAAAAAGTAAGCATTTCCATAATAAATGGTTGTAGGGTAGCAATATGTAGTTGATATGAGAATCTCTTCTCTGATTGATATGTTTTCGTCTTTCATCTATTGGCAAACAAATCGAAAAAAGTAGAGCAAATCGATGTTTTGTACATTTGTATTTATTTATTTGCCATTTATTCAGTCTTGTACTTTGAAAATCTGTTAATATGTTAAGCGGCATTAATATCTGTTTAGCCATCTACACGGCTGCACCTGTCAGCGTATTTTTGTTTAACTCCATGACTGAACAAACATCGTACGTCTTCAACATACTCGTTTGCATATGCATGATGGCGGACAAAAAAAAACGTAGGTGTCCAGTGCGCAGGCGTGCATAAATAATTGGCTTCAGATCAAGCAGTGACGAGAAGTCTCGAGCAGATATAAGATAAAAACCTAGCCGACCGACGTGATATGACATAAAGATTTTAATCCTAGGCTTTTCGGATAAGGATTAAATTGACGTCGATCGACCACAAATATACATACCTACTTATCGGCATGAACAGACACACACATACACACGCACCCCCCACACACACACGTATATATATGTATCTATATTTATATATATATATATATATATATATATATATATATTAAAATTAAATAATAATATATATATCGTCATCTTCAGAAGATAGTTCTGCTGCATTGTACCGTAGGTCAATGCAGTTAAAAAAAATTACTGCTTCACCCAAGATAGAGACACAACACTATCAACAGTCTGCGTTTCTAAACACGACTATCGAGACAAGAGCAAGAACTTGGCTGTTTAATGCGTAAATAAAGATTATTTGCACCGATACTAGTTTTACACACCAGAGGCACACGCATTACACACACACACGCACACACACACATACACACATAAATATATATATATACATATATATATATATATATATATATATATATATATATATACCAGCAGTACCCCTCTACCGGCATTACCCGATGGAATTTGGACACAAGGCCATGCATCTCTCCCTCTTTCTTTCTTTCTTTCTTTCTTTCTTTCCGTTGTATACGTGGGGAGCATTCTTTCATTTATAACGTTGAGGTTGAATATCAACCGTAAGCTCTGCATATTCAGTTTTATCCATTTTTCTTCATGGTAGGCTTTCTCACGTTTTCCGCGAGAGAATACAGAAACTCACCAAACGTACTAATTTTCCAACCGACACCGATCGTCTTTACTCTGGTGTAATGAAGGTTCTTTTGTGAATTAACTGATCGGCTGACATGCCTGTAAACATTTAAGTACGCCGTTCCGACCCCCAAACCCAGTCTGGTAGTTTATGTTGAATGGGAAAATCCGCGAGGATCGGTAGGTGCTGGCCCTTATATGATACGGCAAGGACTGTCATGTTTTCTGGGAGGAGTTTTCAACATTGTTTCTGTCCTCAGAAGGGGCCGGTGGCATATAAGGCGGCGGAATTTATGATGTAGGTCATGCCAATATACACATTTGATTTGGAGTAATGCAATATATAAGTTGAATTGCCCATTAGAAGAATGTATCTCCACGGAAAGCATATCGGTATGACAAATACCATAATTTCTCGCCGCCTCACATGCCATCTGTCCTCTCCTCAAAGCGCAATCTGTCAGCACTTCACTACACATGAAACTTCTTACATAAAACACAGGAAACTTCTTACATAAAACACGACCATCCTTGCTAGCTCATCTTATGGCTGACGCCTAGGAATCGTAGCGGATTTGTTTATTCGAGCCAACAAAACTAAATGAATAACAGCTAGACCGGGTTTTGGATGTTGGGCGGCGTACTCAAATATTATAGGCGCATCATCTGATAAGTCTATTCAACATTGTACATTCAGGATACCACAATACCTGAAGACGACTCATGTGTGTTGAAAACGTATGTTTGGCGAAATTCTCTCACGAGAAAACTCGAGAAATTTCCCCTGTTTTATAGGAAAATAGACAAAAATGATTATGAACAGCTTAGCGCTGATATTTACACCAGTAATATATATATATATATATATATATATATATATATATATATATATATATATATATATATATATATATATATATATATCACGCGTTGCAGTGGCTCAATTTGGTGTAATGGAAAAATTTAATAAAAGAGAAAATGCATGTTTCTTATATTAGTACAGCAATCCACTGCAAAAAGTGAAAAAGAAGGCGAAACTGAAAAAATGGTACTCTTGCAGAATTTGATCTGGATCCTCGAGAGTTTCTGTCAATCATTCATGTTTTGGACTTGACCAACAATCAGTGGATGAAGCCGAACGTAGAAAAAATGTTGAAACGCTATATGCTTTTTTTTGTTGTTGTTTTAAAAAATGTGAGTTAGTAATTAATATTTGGTTGATGGTGGGGGGAGGGGGGTTACTATACATAGATTCGAAAAAGTCGTCCAAAAACAAATAAATGAAAGCAAAGGTAAGGTAATTTACGTTTCTACCTAATTGGATAATTGTTTAGTGTTTTTATGTAATGTAAAATGTTTAATTGGCTCAAAAAACAGAAATGGTCGCGAATTCTGTTGAATACGTTAAGTTTGGGAAAGTAAGTTGAAAACTAAAAACTATACAAAACAGTGTCTGAAACTCACCGAACATATGTTACCATGACATAGGCTGGCATAATCGGTAGGTTTCTGACAGTATTTTGTATAGTTTTTTAGTTTTAACTCACTTTCTCTAACTTAAGTAATCAACAGTGTCCACCACCATTTGTAGCTTTCAAATACACCAATAAACACTGTTTTTCGAGCCGATTAAACGTTACATTAAATGAAAAGGGTTTATATTACTAAACACAGATACAAAGAAGTTGTCAAAAAATAAATATATAACAAATAAATGTTATCAAAGGCAAGAAAAGTAAGTGTTCTACCTAACTGGATAAGATTTTAGTGTTTTTATGTAATGTATAATCGGTTCAAAAACATTCAATGTTTATCGGTATATCTGAAAAATACAAATGGCGGCAGACTGTATCGAACACGTTAAGTTTGGGGACATTTTGGGAAAATGAGTTTAAACTAAAAAACTATACAAAATACTGTTAGGAACTCACTCAATATATGTTACCATGATGTAGGCTGGCATATAATCGGTGGTTTTAAACTTTTGCTCGATACAGGTGACGACTTTTAAAAATCCCTTTTAGTGATTACCTGGTTTGAGGATATTTGTACAACTAAACGGCAAATCTGCTAAAAAAATCCGGTATTATTTTACTTTAAGGCCCGTTTCACGTTCATATATAACGAAATATTTTATTGTAGATTTCGGGGTGCTAAAAACGAATCTGCAAACCGTTTACGTAGCAAAAAAAAAAGTGTTCATGACATTCATGAAATTACTTTTTCGAAAAGTGAGTGATCACTTTTCAATGTAAATTTAACTTAGAATGAGCACCCACTTTCTGGCCACCTGAGAGAGGGGCATTTTTCTGTTTCTTGGCTAAAAAGTTTTTTGTTTGATTTCTTTTGCATGGTAATAACCCCTGAACTCTGGGACTATTTTCCATTTAACAGCCGTAGCCTTCGTTTACGCTATGCATAAGCATAAACGAAAGCTGTTTAGCCAATAAACATGGGAAAAAATCCCCCCTCTCTCAGGTGGCTAGAAAGTGGGTGCTCATTTTAAGTTAAATTTACATGGAAAAGTGATCGCCACTTTTTCGAAAAAGTAATTTCTTCATATCATAAAAACTATTTTTTGCGACGGAAACGGTTTGCAGATTCGTTTTTAGCACACCAAAATCTACAAAAAAAAATGTGTTATTTACGAACGTGAGACGCACAGCCCTTAATGGAAAATTATATCAAAAATCCGGGGGAAAATAGTTTTCAATAAAAATAGCAAATGAATTCGATAGAAAAAAAATGGATGCTATTTTTTTTTCTTTCTGTGTGTTTCTTGGCTAAAAAGTCTTTTTGTTTGATTTCTTTTGCATGGTATTAACCCCTGAACTCTGGGACTATTTTCCATTTCACAGACGTAGCCTTTGTTTATGCTATGCATGAGCATAAACGAAAACTGTTAAATATGCATTCGCGTACCAAACTGCCTTGTCAAAAAAACCTTTAAGCCAATAAATACAAAAATAAATGCCCCTTCCTCAGGTGGCCACAAAGTGGGTGCTCATTTTAAGTTAAATTTAGATGGAAAAGTGATCACCCACTTTTTGGAAAAAAAAATTTCTTCAGATCATGAAAACTATTTTGGTACTCCTTGGGCGTTGAGTTCCATGGCGACCCGCAGAATTATTTAATGGTCGTTCCCTTAGTACCCCCCTAGTCAAGGCTAACGCATGCGCACGTAACATTTTTATTTATTTACTTACGTGGTGGAGTTTCTATACTGATAGGTTTTTTGAAATTTTTTCACTGGATTATTATTGATTGAACACTAACCAGATTCTGAAAAAAAATTGAAAAAAAAAGATTATTTCAACATTTGAAAGGGGTACTCACTTTTTAGTTACCACGTTCTGGTAAATCGGTCACTTTTTATTTATTTATTTATTTATTTCTAAATACGGAAGTGTCTTCGGGTGATATAAAATGGTCGCATGTTGACGAAGCAATGTATCGGGAGTCGTACGGGATTAAAAATTATTGGTAAATTTTTAGATTAGGTCCACCTCCTCAATTTTCTTTTAAATGACGACTTGAAATGGTTTTCGACTATGCTGAATACGAAAATCGCATCGAAATTTTGCAGAAATAAGTAGTTATCAAGATATAAAAAGTTGTATTATGCATTGTAATCTTTGGCGGCCATCTTTTTTACGTGTGTGTATCTGTTTATGGCGCGTGTGCACGTAAAAAGATGGCCGCCGAGGAATACAATGCATAATACAACTATTTATTTCCGCAAAATTTCAATGCAATTTGCGTGTTCAGCATACTCGGAAACCTATAAATGTCGTCATTGAAAGGAAAATTGTGGAGGTGGACCTAATCTAAAAAAATACCAAATTATTAAACATTTCTCCAGCATGTTAGTGAAATTTATAATACTTTAAAAAAATTAAAAAGAAACAAAACAAAAGTTTTGAAAAAAAAACTCACCTTTCACAAAAACAATTTAAAAACAAAAAACCAAAAACTGACTAAATAAGTAAAAAAAAAAAAAAATAATTAAAAATCTCGAAACTTTATTTTCATGAAAACAATAAAAAAAGTACTGTTCTCTCTATTTTTTTTCTTTGAGAAACAAATATATTTCTGACTTACAAATGCGGTAGAGACTCATTATTTTTACTTTCTATGGTTTTGATATACCGCGTTTTTTTATTGCTTACAAAATAGGTGACTGATTTATCAGAACGTTGTAACTAAAAAGTGAGCACCACTTTCAAATGTCGAAATAATGATTTCTTTTTTACATTTTTTTTTAAATAATCTGTTTAATTAGTGTCCAATCAATAATAATCCAGTGAAAAAAAATTCCAAAAACCTGTAAGTATAGAAATTAAGCATTGGAGTAATGGTTGTACAACAACGTCGCCTTTCGCACTTTTACAAACATTTAAAAAAAAAAGTAACTAAACCATTTATTGATAATTTGTCACGTGTACAAACATTTATTTATTTACGTAGGCTTAACTCCTTTCATGAATAAAAAAAGTTTTAATCTTTAAGAATAATAAAAGGAAAAAGTTACTGAACATTTATAAAAGGACTTCTTTTCATGAAGGCCAGAGGAATAGTTGGCCGAAAATTCGTGAAACAACAACTAATAAAGATGAGAATAATAGTCCGCAATAAATAAAAATGGTGCTAATGCAGAGAGCGATCCGCGCTATTTTTTAAATCATATTTCCACGTTTAAATAACGTTTTATGATGTTTTTTTTATTTATTCAATTGTAAGGTTAAAGTACAGAATAGGTACAAAACATCCTTACCTCCCCATGTTAAGAATGACTTTTTAAATAATGACATTATTTCAGCACGGATCACTCTTTGCATGAGTAATCTTATATAGAAAAAAAAAAACTCAAAAGCAAGCAACAAACTTTTTTTGGGGCCTTATATAATAAAGAAAAGATGTGTAAATTAAAAAATTTGGGAGATAAACAAATGAAATATTTTTTTTTGTGTTTTTTTTTTACTTATCGAGTTAACAGAAATTGAAACATTTCGTCAATTCGTGGCTGTGAAATGAATCGAACCGGAAGTTCAGTTTTATCAACAGAACAGATTCGCAGAAACGATTAAATAAATATATTTATTTTATTTAATATTTTAAATTTAATTAGTTAAATTTATTTTAATAACATAAAAACATACCTCGACTCTAAAAATGGGTTGTCTGAAAATTTAAAATAAATTGGTAACGTAGAAATATGTTTTTTTTCTTTTAGAACGAGCCAACTTTACATTTATATATATATATATATGTGTGTGTATATGTATATATATATATATATATATATATATAATATAGAATTTCTCCTCTTGAAATATCTTGTTGACTTTTGAATTATTAAAATAGCTATCAAGAAGGCAAACAATAATAAATTATATTAATATGTATGTTGTATCTAAGTCTTTACGTTACTTTTTTATATCCATTGACAGTTTTATGTCTATGTGATGTTATGTCCGAAAGTGTGCAACTACGCGTAATGAAATAAATAAAATATGCGTTGCTGGAACTGTTGTGATTTCTATTTCATTACGCGTACTTACTTGTTTTTCATTAGTTAGCCTGCCATACAGAATTGGAAAGTGTAAGTCATCTGATATTGAGTTGCAAAGTTCTTTTGGGGAACGGCTACTATACGGCGAAACAGGATGAAGAATGTAAGTACATCCAGTGGACCATCTGTAAAAAATTAAACATCCAGTCTAGCAACAAATCCTGGGAACATGAACCTGAGAGAACAGTGGGAAATAACTTATATATCATACATTACTACCATGTATTCCCTAAAGTCACCTACCTTGAAAATGCTGCTGTCAACCCTGACATGGTTATATGGAATAAGTCAGAAAGAGTGGCTACCTTGGTTGTAGTTAGTGTCGCTAATGATGGAGGTTTGAACAGAGCTGAAAGGGAGAAACAGACCAAATATCAAGGTCTCCTGTATGATATGAAAAGAAACTGGAATCTTAGTGATATATCAATCATACCAGTTATTAAAGCTGCTACAGGACTTATGAAGAGAAACTGACGCCCTACCTAACTAATATTTCTGGTACACCTAGTGCAAAAGGGATCCAGACAATTGCACTTGAGGGAACAGCGAGGATACTAAAAAGAACGCTCGGTTGGTTTCAATACTTCCAATGGTACTTGCAATAACGCTTATTCCTGAGTGGCTTCCGGGCCTTGATAAGTGGTGATCACTGTGTGAAAAAAAATTAAAAAATAAACAGGGGAATGTTGGCAGCTGGTTTGGCTGCCCATACCCAGCAGTTCAATCTTCAAAGAAAGAAAATGAAAAAAATAACTATTTTCCCGAAAAAATAAATCACGAAATCATTACTAACACGCGTGCCATACATATTTCTGCATCTAAACTTGAGAAAGTATGAAATAAAATATGTCGCATGCGTTTCAAGTTACTTCTGCCCCACACTATCCAAATTCGCTGTAACATATCCATTCACAGACACGCATCTTAAAATAGGGGCACTCGGTATTGAATATCTGCAGATTTCTTAACTACTCTATTGCTGGCGTGTATTTCAGTCAGTTTTAAGATTAAAAAAAAAACTAGAAAAACTTGGTGTTTAAAAGATTAATTAAGTTTGAAATCTATGTAATAATACTAAATTACCCTGATACAGTAATCTTATGTGAAGACATTTTTGTCACTTAGGAATAACAAGCTTGATTGGATTAAGAAAGGAGATTTGTACCTCAATTTTCTTCGCAGACATGTTGATACGTTCTCTTTATTACACTAGCTGCATTAAATTAATGCCTTTCTCATGATTAAGTGGAAACCATTGATATTGATTTGCAAATAATTACAAGGAGCGTGTCTATTTTTTAAAAAACAGTACAACTTCTCCTGATTATGTCGATTCTTTCTCCTTCTCCCAGTATCAAATCTATACATGTATTGCTTTTAAGCCAATCAAAATAAATTTCCACACCAAGCATTTTACAATTGTTTCAAACTTAATTTACTTTAAAATGTATATTTTTGCATTTTCGTATATAGTCTTTCTGTAGTGAACACCGTTGTAAGTCTTCGGATTTTCAAATAGTGTTTATCAATCGTTGTCAAAAGGAGTATTCATCGGAATAGGGCAATAAAGGACAAACAGGCTAATTCGATCTGGTTTAGTTTTTCAACACATGTCATCAGTAAAATGCTAGACATTGCCAACAGAAAAGGTCTAGAAATACCGATCGTGAGCGTTTAACTTCATGAGGTATTATTACATACCAGCTTACATGAATTTATAGAATAACCAGATCACATACGTGGTGGTGTCTCGCTTAATTCTTGTTCTCTAACACACACACATACACACACAGACACACGCTGACACACATACACACACAGACACACGCAGACACACATACACACACAAGTCGTATGTTATGTGTGAAATGATTCAGTTTTTACGAATTACCTAAACTGCATTATATATATTTATATGTGCGAAACAAAACAATATCGTTTCACATCCGTCGTAAAAGCCAAAACGAACAAATAGATAATAGATATAGGAAGACAAATACGAAAACAAAAAAGTGATAAATTAAACAACAAATATATATTGTTATTTCGTTCGTTTTCGGTGCAACTTTCCGCATATCTATCCGGTTTTTTAATATTTCATATATATATATATATATATATATATATATATATATATATATATATATATATATATATTATTATTATTATTATTATTATTATTATTATTATTATTATTATTATTATTATCGTTTTATCTGCTTAGTTACAGATGTTTCGGTTACCAAATCGTATTAAAGGCCCAGTAACGTCATCAGACTTTACAGAAATGGTTATATACATATAGAAAAACATATATATATATATATATATATATATATATATATATATGATACAGAAAAACACTACTGTATGTAAGAATCATCAGTGCAGGATATATATATATATATATATATATATATATATATATATATATATATATATATATATATATATATACTAGCAAAAGTACCCGTCGTTGACTGGGTTCAAAAACAGCTTACAGAAAATGGACTCTGATTTATGAAAGTATGATAGGTTATGAAAAGGAAGGGTTGTAAAGAGATAGCTTCTTATTTGGGGGTATCAAAACCAAAGCAAAATATGATGGAAGTAAAAATAAAATAGATAAACCCTATAATTTTTTATACCATACCTGTTCACACTAAAACCTTTATCACAATATTCTGTAGATCTATATTAAAAAAACTTTGTTAAACTTTGTGACATATTTCCATTTTATGGAGGTCAGGCTCGAACGAACACCCCATAATTTTATTATACCATATTTCTTCAAACTGAAACATAATTATCAAAGTATACTTACGCAGATAGATATGAAAAGTCTTTATTAAAGTTTGAGCCTATTTCCCTTCTATGAAGGCCAGGCGCGAACGCAGATCCCACAATTTTATTATACCATCCCTATTGAAGTTAAAACATACTTATCAAAGTATTTTTATGTACATCTGTATCAAAAACACTTGTAAACGTTTTTTTTTTTAACTTTTTATTTCCATACTTTGTGTACCAGGCGCGAACGCAGATCCTACAGTTTTAATGAACCACCGTTCTGCCAGATCAAACCGACCCATTCCTGTGTCTAGTTACATCTTCTATAATTATATGTAATCATTTTTTTTTTAAATAGTCAACCATATAGGAGCCTATTCGTGACCAGACACCCCCCCCACACACACATTCAGCTTTATTCTATACATCGGTGTATATAACCCGTGCATTAATTTATGCATTCTGCTTTTCGTTTAGCATATTTCATAAAATATCATAGACAATTTTTTTACATAAAGTTCACCATTTATCAAGGCCCAATGGCCACTCGAGGATAAGAGTAATTGTGTGTACAGTAATCAAAGGTATAGTGCAGCAACAGTATTGGAGAATTGGTAGGGTGTCATTACTTAGGGGGGCGGTTCATCAGGAATTTTTTTGTGTTAGACTTGAAGACATCAAGGTTGAAGTCGGGAAGGAAACAGGCAAGCGGAACAGCGTTGCACAGGCGTGAATTTCTAAGAAACAAGCTTTGTTCATGGAATCTACGTTTTGATTTAGGCACACATAAGGAGTGGGAAAAATTATTGACGGTGGTTTCAGCTAGTCGGGTGTTTTTTGTAAAAGATTGGCGAGGGGGGACCAGAGAATGGAGCTCAAACGAGCACTTGCCATGGAAATAACGATAGAACAACGACAGGCTTGCTAGGTCTCTTCTGTGGGAAAGAGGTTGCAGGGTAGAGAAAAGGGCATCCCCCACTAAGCATCGAAGTCTATTTTGTACACTGTCAAGGCAGGATAGGCTGTTTTTAGCAGCTCACGCCCAGATCTGGCAGCAGTACTCAATCTTTGGACGGAATTGGCTTTTATATAGATAGAGAATTGCATCATTAGTGAGATATCTTCTGGAACGGTAAAAGGATCCCACCATTTTCCCAGCGACCTTGGCCACATACTTGATGTACGTGGTCCATTTAAGACCAGGAGTAAAGGTCAAACCCAGAGGCTTTTCAAAACATGGGGCCTCCCCTAGATGAGAGTCATCCATTTGAATTGATGCCAGATGGGGATCAGAGCGTTGATGATGTAAAGGTACGAGCTTGGTCTTAGATGCATTAAAGGTAACCAGCCACGTCTTAGCCCACTGCACCACGCGCTGAAGATCAGATGAGAAAGAGTCAGAGAGAACATCATAATGTACGGCCTTTGATGTGTTGCCATAGATGGTCGTGTCATCAGCATAGATGTCAACGATAGATTTTAGTATGTGTTTTAGGAGATCATTGATGTAGATCAGGAAGAGAGTTGGACCCAGTATGGAACCCTGAGGGACTCCATCATTAATACTGTGGGCCTCTGATTTCTGCCCATTAACCACTACTCTTATGAGCCTATCTGGGAATAATGATGATTTAATGATCGAGAAACCATTTCCAGCTATACCATAGCTGGAAATCTTGTGTAGTAGGCCTTTATGCCATACCTTATCAAAGGCCTCTGATATGTCGAGAGCAATTGCCTTAGAAATGAAGAATTTGTCGAGAGATTCCCTAATCCTATGGGATATAACCGTTAGCACATCTGCTGTAGATCTAGCAGAACGGAAACCATATTGCGTGTGGCTAAGAAGGTTATTTCTGTTGAGCTGGTTGACTACTATTCTATTTATTGTGGATTCCAGCAACTTACTCATGACACACAGGAGACTTATTGGTTTGTACTGAGAGGGGGAGTAGCAGAACCTGAATTTTTTTAATACAGTGCATACTGATTATGTTTTCCAGGGTGTTGGGAAGCATTTCTCCTTAAGGCAACGCTTAAACTGTTGTGTAAGTATGGGGGCAAGTTCTGGTTGTAATTTTTTTACACTATAATTGGAATATCGTCAGGACCAGTTGCTTTACTGGAGTCAAGGTTATTGATTAGCTTGGCGACCACACGCACAGATATTTGTATGTTGCATAGCGTGTTGTCTGTTATAGGAGGGAATATGGGGAGTTGATGGCCTTCGTTGCACAGGGTAGAATTTGCCGCAAAGTTTTTGGCAAATAGTTTGGCTTTGTCTGAAGCTGAGGAGATGACCTCTTGTCCATTGATAATGGTTCGGATAGAACGCACGTTTCTGTTCAGGATTCTATTTGCTATTTGCCGGAACTTGTGGGAAACAAGCCGCTGCCTAACTACGTTGGATTTAACGGATTGAGCATATAGTTCTCTTGCATTTTTATTACTCTTTTACAGTGGTTGCTAGCGGTCCTGAAAGCAGCTTTAGTTTCAGTGCATCTATTACGTTAATAGCTAACTGATACGACGCAGGAGATAAAACGGAACATGAGCATAGCTCAGGGGAAGTGGATAGAAAAAGGTCTAGAAGGCTTGTGTACTGACCTGTAGTATCGGACACACGGGTGGGCTCGGAGACAATCTGAGTGATGTCATAGGCAATGGCAAAATCATGACAGAAACTCCCCTTATCATCAGTCTTATTTGAGTGCGTCAGCCATTCCACATTATGGACATTGAAGTCACCGCAAATGTGAATGTTAGCCGAAGGATGAGCAGACAGGGTGTGGTCAATTTTCTCTGATATACTCTTAAAGACAGTAACTCCGCTGTTGTGGGGGCGATAGAGGGCAAATATAAATGCGGTGGTGTAAAGTGCAACCCAGAAGCACATATAAGGTAGATTAGGGTCTTCTCTGGAGATATCCCTGCTACACGGGAAGCGATCTTTAATGTTCGCACATATTCCATGCCCGTGGCGATCTTGGGGGTCGGATTTAGATGTTAAGTTAGAGTATCCTTTAATTATGAACTCATCTAGGGAGGTAGTCGGCCCTATTCCAGTTTCGCTTAGAAAGAATATGTCAGGTTTCGTCTCCTGTAATTGGGTTTCAACCTCTGGAAGTTTAGAACGTAGACCCCTGATGTTGGAGAAGGAGACATAGTAGTAGGCGTCTACGTAGGAGGATGGAGTTCTAGGTTTATTCGTGTTTTCTTTTTTGAGATATTTCATATTGAGGATTTTGGGGTTTGTGGAACAGGTCAGCATACTTGGTTAGAGCAGAACAAAGAGGGAAAGTAAGAGAGGAAAGACGGGATTTTTTGTAGCACATGATAAGATCAAGCCGTAACAATTACCCACTAGTATGGCATCGAGAGGCCCCCACCAGAGACTACTGCATGGTCCATAGTCCATTCAGCAAATACAGCAGCCCCAGTACTTTGCACCTGCTGATAGGACAGCCTCCTTTGTGGTTATTCCAAGGTTCAGGTCACTGACTATCAGGCGGTTAACGTCAGCCCAGATTAAAACGTTTACCTCCAGCACCCTTACTAGTGACATGGCCGCAAGGATAGTCATAGAGACAGAAAATTTCCTACATGTCAGACTACTGTTCACGAAGTACTACCGACCTTTAAAGCAGCTTTTTCTTCACTCTTTGTCAGAAACATCACCCATTTGGAATGAGGAATGAGTGACAAAAAAAGGAGAAGCGAGAATTACTGGAGCTGCTGATAACACATCCACTGTATTATCTACTCTCCATTAAAAAAACGGTAAGAGGGCCTTATTTATATCTTCTTAGTAAATTCCATTGCCCATTCCCTGTTTAGAATAGAATTTGAAGATAGTTTCCCCTCCCATATTAATCCGTGGAAGTTTTTTTTTTTTTTTTTTTTTTTTTTGCTTTAGGTACCTCGCGATAGAACCTTCGAGATTAAACTTATAATTACGTTTCAATAATGCAACTTGTAAGGTCAGCTTATTATGTTTATATTGGGGCATCTTATTTAGAGGCTGGTTTGTATTTAACAAAAAAAGTTTAAAACACGAGTAATAAAACATGATAAGTAATGTTAAGTTGTTTCAATTTTTAGTAAGACTGCAATAAGAGAACAAATATAAATAATTGATATATATATATATATATATATATATATATATATATATGTATATCAATACACAAATATTGTCAAAATTAAGACAAAATACATTTCAACAGTTATGGATAAAGAGTTTAACTTAGCTCTGAAGGCACCGACCCTTTCCTTCGAGGTCATCTCGAAAACTGACTAGTAGCTAGATGACCTGGGTGGTTCTGGTACTTAAGTGATGTGGATGGTGCATGGGTTGAATGCTTTTAACTTTTTTTTATTATTTATTTATTTATTTATTTTTGCTTTAGGTACCTCGCGATAGAAACTTGGAGATTAAACTTATAATTTCGTTTCAATAATGCAACTTGTGAAGTCTACATACTTTATTTCTGACTCTTTCTAGTTTTGTAAAAAGTTTCTTTCTGGCAAAAGCTGTCCGATGCAAGCACCATAATCTCATTTTACCAAATCCCTTTCTAACTTGTAAGGATCAATTTTCACGGGGAGTAGTGATGCTAGGATATTTATAGAATATTTTTACGTGTTTTTTCTTTCACTAATAATCAGGAAATCACATCTTAGTAGCTATATTAATAAAGTCTATGTTGCTGTTGAAAATATTTGCGGATATTCTTACTATTATAGCAGTTTATTTTGTGTATATTTTATTTTTTGCTTTACTGAGTATAGCTTTATAGGATATAACGTGTTACTTGTAAGTAGAGTATTCAAGAAGTTAGTTTGTAATAGTACTGTTCTCAGACAGGTCCATGGTTAATCTCTTTTACAAGCTTATGGTAGTCAAAACTATGTATATGCTTTTCATTTACGGTCAATGGGTATTTAAATCTATATACTATGTTTTTTTTTCATTAAAAATAAACTTAACGAATGGTAACAGTTATAAGCTTCGATGTTTACCATTTATTATGAAAAATAACTAGCGGAATAAGGGATGGGCACCCGGCTTTGCCTGGCCGTAAATTAGGCTAGAACATGATATATTAGTTTGTCCAAATTTCATATATATTAAGTTAAAAACATATTTGGGTGCCGTCAGTTAGAATCGAAACCGAAGCATTCAAAGCTGCCAACGTTACCAATGTACCAGTGTGGCAAGCATATGAACTTAATAAAAATTATAAGTTAAAAATAAACTAAGATGAATGCACAAAAAGTATCATGTTTTGTTTTTCAATTTGACACGATTTTGACCCTTAAAAATTATTTTAATCGGCTAAAGACCCATAAAATAACGGCCAGAAAAAAATCTATTCATTTGATGTCCCTAGAGCGCCTCTTCAACTTTTAGTTTTTGAAGAGACAGAGTTTGAATATACGGAGACATACAGACATATATAAAGCCATTTATATATTAGATTGGTTTGATTTTTTTTATTAGAGTCAATAAGAAGTTTTTATTGATTATATTTTATTACATGTTTGTCAAATTAAGATTTATTAGGTATTTTGGTTTCGGTAGAATAAGTTTATAGGTGTATTTTGCGAAGGATTTGATTTTTGATATTCTAGAAAAGGTTATTTTTTAATCGTCAAATTTGTCTGCCTGTAATAAAGCGAGTAAAAACCTGTGCGTAAGATTATGTGTATATGAAGTAGGCATAAAAGTTTATATCAGATAAGAAATGTTAAGCTCTAGCGAGACTGATCGACACTTGTAGGGCTTACAGATTAGGAACGTCGGAAAACAGAGAGAGTAGAGTTAACCAGAAAAACAAGATCGTCTAATTTCCCAAATATCTTTATTCAAAATCTTACTTTTTCATAGGCAGTCATGCAAAGGCAATTAGTTTTGAAGCAGGTTGAATTATTTCGAATACGCAATATTGGAGACAAACGGGGATATTTTTTTTAGTCTCTTATTCTAAACATCCACATTGGGCGTGATTAACTCCAACACACAAAAATGAAAGCGACTATGAGATCGTTAAGCTTAGTGGAGAGGATCGGCTTTATAAAACCAGCAAAAAAAAAACAGGTATGATAATAATAGTCCCCGTATTCTATGGGCGTAAAGAAAACCACTCCTATTATCTACCTCATCAATAACGCTTTGGACGCTATAACGTCAGACACCAAGATTAATGACATGAGCCCTTCAATTATCCAAAGCCTTTAGACATGTGTCCTTGATTTGGCGTGAAAGCTGGCAGACGCCATTCCCTCCTACTTCAAATCTATCCTACTATTTCATCCTTATATCGCAGACAACTTAATAACAGATAATAATATCTAATCGATGCGCGCTGTTTTTAGATTAATCTGGAGTTTTACTGTTTTACTGTTTGTTACATATACATACACATGTAATACGTCAGTTGCATGTATTTGGAATAAATCTAGTTATACTTATTTATCATATAAGTGATACTGTGCGTAAATATAGGAAAACGGCATTAATTGTGACGATAAACTTCTTAGTGACACGCAATATGGTTTCCATTCTGCAAGATCTACCGCAGATGTGCTAATGGTTATATCTCATAGGATTAGTGAATCTCTTGACAAAGGCTTTCATTCCAGGGCAATTGCTCTTGCCATATCAAAGGCGTTCGACAAAGTATGGCATAAGGGTCTACTTCACAAGATTTCTAGCTATTGTATAACTGGAAATATTCTTTCTATCATTAAATTATTTCTCTCTGATCGGCTCATAAGAGTAGTGGTTTATGGACAAAAATAAGAGGGCTGCAGTATTAATGCTGTAGTCCCTAAAGGGTCCATCCTGGGCTCAACTCTCTTCCTGATCTACATCAATGATCTCCCTAAACACATACTTAAATCATTCGTTGACATCTATGCTGATGACACGACCATCTACAGCAGCACATCAAAGGCCGTAAATGACAAAGTTCTCTCTGATTCTCTCTCCTCTGATCCGGAACTAGTGGTTCAGTGGGGGAAAACGTGGCTGGTTACCTTTAATTCATCTAAAACCAAACTCCTATCTCTACATCATCAACGCTCTGATCCCCATCTGGCATCAATTGAAATGGATGGCTCTCATCTAGGAGAAGCCCCATGTTTTGACAAGCTTCTGGGTTTGACCTTCACGCCTGATCTTAAATGGAACACGTACATTAAGTCTGTTGCCAAGGTCGCTGGAAAGATGGTGGGATCCTTCTACCGCTCCAGAAGATATCTCACCACTGATGCAATTCTCTATCTATATAAAAGCCAAGTACGTCCAAGGATGGAATACTGCTGCCATATCTGGGCAGGAGCTGTTTAAAACAGCCTATCCTTCCGTGACAGAGTACAAAATAGACTTCGTGGCTTAGTGGGGGATGCCCTTTTCTCTTCCCTGCAACCTCTCTCCCACAGAAGAGACGTTGCAAGCCTATCTTTGTTTTATCGTTATTTCCATGGCAGGTGCTCGTTTAAACTACAATCTCTGGTCCCTCCTCGCCAATCTTTTACAAAAAACACCCGTCTAGCTGAATCCACTGTCATAAACTTTCCCCTACTCTTTATATATGCCTAAATCAAAACGTTGATTCCATTAACAAAGCTTCTTTCGTAGAACTGCACGTCTGTGGAACTCTGTTCCGTCTGCCTGCTTCCCTCCTGACTACAACATGTATGTTTTCAAGTCCAACGTTAACAAATTCCTGATGAACCGCCTCTTTAAGTAGACACTTTAAAAATCCACACTAACGTACTGTACTTTCAATAACACTTATCCCTAAGTGACTTCCGGGCCTTGATAAGTGGTAACCACCTTGTAAAAAAAAGTAAAGAATATGTAAGTGCCAAAATACATATCGTATCAGCAGAGTTTCCTTAGATTTGGGAATTATGATGACATATTTCTCACAAGTTGTACAATAAACAGACGCACTTACACGAACTAATAATAATTAAAAGACGATCGATTTTGAACCACACAATGCTAGAAGTAATTTGAGGTAATAAATGAACAATATCACATCTTATTTATTTTTAACCTCTTATAAAACAGAAAAGGAAATTCTCGTCGCTACTGATGTAAGTTCATACGGTATATAGTCATGCATTTATACAAATTGGCCAACGGTTCGCTGAAACTGATAGCGCGTGTTCCTTGAACACGCTCATCGGCCGATAAAAGCTACTCGAAAATAGAAAGAAAGTAATGTTTGGAATCAATTCTTGCTCTAACAAAGTTCCGCATATTTGTACATCCAAGAGGATTCGTATTACAAGCCAATATTCAGCATTTATTATCAATTTATAGATTGAAGACGATGTTACTTACACATAAAGCGAATATCTTACAGAGATGGGGAATTATCTTAAAATATAACTACAAGACGGGGCATCTCCAATTCCCAAAGTTCGGTCATGCGGGCAGGCTGTCTATAGAGATACCGCGACTTATTGAACCTATTAATAACGCCGCAATTGGCTATGTGTGATCATAACTTGAGATGGATAAAAACACTCTGTACTATCATAAGAATAACTTCAGTGACACTTCAAGAGTGATAAAGGTGATGAACGATTATATTATAACAAATACCTACAAAGACAAAAGAGCTTATTCTAACTGGGGTGATATAGTAATGTAGAGTAATCGATGGTCATAGCGAATGTCGTAATGCAGCATTTTTTTTTATAATGGAGATTAAAGAACAGAAAGTTGAACGGTTCTATTTATAGGCACTAGCGATAGCAAGTGACTGATCAATAGGAGTCACATTCTGCTAGCAACAAATCATAAACCAGAATTGCTCTATAAAATATATTGAATTTTTCAGCATTCCTGCACATGAATTTTCTTGTCAAATACAGGAAGGAATTTGCTCTCCATCTGCAGCATTTTACTATCCGAAACTTGTACAGATAGACTACCCAACGGAAAACCTATTCTCTTACTATTCAAAGTTTCTTTGTTTGACGACTGTCATTTGGCTAGGAAAAAAATATTTTGTTTTCTTCTGAAACAAGTCACACAATATCAAAGTGTTAACGTAATAAGTAACATTAAATATTATTGGCTATTAAACAACTTTCTTTTTTAATTTTATCCACACACATTGCACGTAGTCAGGTGCGTATGCAACATCTCATCATTAGAAATGCTCATCATCAAGTCGCAATCACACTAAACCTGATGATTATTTGACAAATCAAATCAAAATGACTACAATAACATTGAACAATAAGCCCGCCAATTTAATGGAAATACTAAATTTACTAATTGAATATTGAAAACTGATGATAATTATTATATTCGCGTTAATGGAGACTATATATGTGTGTGTACGCGTGTGTGTATGCGTGAGTATTAGGAAATTACCTATTTCTGAAAAAAAGTAGAAATAAAAACCCGCGCCATGTAGGTTTTTCCCAACGGCGCAAATATAAAAACTAACACATAATGTTACTTAAATATATATCGTGAATCTGTAGGTAGCAGGGTGAAATTATTTCACCAACATGAGAAGTTAGAATCCTTCTTTCCTATGCTAGCTCGTGGGAGATTCTTGGGCAAGGTCGAGTAACCATTTAGCCCACTGAGCACAGCTACGTGAAGTCATGGAAGGCAGGTGACTGATGGTGTGTTGAGCAGCCGAAGAGTTTGGGAGAATTGGTTAGCATGTCAGTGTCAGACAGATTCTACTATATAATTACAATAGCTAAGGTAATCCGCTCAGTACGAGCACTGTTCTTATAGAAATCAATTGTAGGCTACGATAGGAATACTTCCGCAAACAACGTCATGTCAATCAGAAAAATAAGGAGAATACAGATAACAGCACGATCGGATCTTCATGTAAATCCAGAAGTTCCTCTCGTGGTTCTGTTATAACATGCGACAGGTTACTCTCAATCGTGATTCAGCGACTGCCAGCATCAGAAAACTTCTCAGAATGAATAAATGAAACGTACTGGCTATGCTACAAAAGGAAACATTAAGAAATCCCAAACAGGAAATTAAGAAAAAAATTAACATAAATGTACAAAATGAGAGGGAAAGGATCAGGTTGCATAACATCCGACAGCTAAGCCATCCTTTACTCTGGGAGAAATCAAAGGCAATCAAATGTTTCTGGACTGTCAATGACAAATTCTTGATAGTAAAACTTAAAGGTACACCGTTCGACATTGAACCAGTGCAATGATATATACCAACAGCTGATATAAATGGCGCAGAAATTGTAGAGTTTTATGAAAATATCGAAAAGTTAATGAAGTAAATAAAAGGTGACGTCAAGTCAAAATTAAGGAAAAAAGCAAACATGAAACCACAGTTGGTTCATTTGGAATAAGAAATGAGACTTGAAAGATGAGAGCGACTCACATAATGGAGCAAGGAATGAAAGCTGGCAGTCATGAATACATAGTTTGAAAACCATCCAAAAATATGCTGGACGTAAACCAACCCTGGTGATAGAACCAGCAAGCAAATAGATTGCATTCAAGAAGGCTTCCGTAACTTTATAACATCTTGTAAATCCATGTCAGGCGCAGACTGTGGAAGTGATCATGCCCTAGTTGTTCAGACAATGCGACTATGATTGAAGAATTTGTCAAAAGTAAAAAGAACACGAAACCTGCAAATAAGCATGCTATAAACTGACGACGAAATCAAGGAAAAATGCAAGATCAAAGGTGGAAAAAAATTCGATAAACTAGATTAGCTCACCACTACAGATGAAAAATAGCAGATGATGACAGATAGTATCAGCGAGGCAGCAAAAGAACACATACCAGTCACAAATAAGAAGGTACATGAGAAGCGGATGAACAATGAGATTTTAGATCTAATGGAAAACAGTAGAAAGGCAAAAGTTGATGTAAAAAATATAAACGACTCGACAAACTGGTTAGGAAAAATGTAGTAAGGCCAAGAATGAACGGAAAAATATGCAAGGAAATTGAAATAAATAAAAATGTTGATAACAAGCCTATAAATGAAAAGATAAAAAATGTGAAGCTAAAGCAAACATCTGCAAAAGCAGGCTTCATGAAGTCGATAGACGTAGAAAGTACTTATAACAGGTTGTCAGAATACTTTGAAGAGTGATACCGCTACAATAGTAGTACACCTCCTCATATTAGCAACGGAGATGACGCTATAATTATGTAAAAAGAAGTTAATCCATCTACATTACGAATCCTAAGAAACTGGGCACAGCTAAATGTGACCAGAATCGTATTATCAACCTGATGAGTCACCTTACCAAGCTTTTTTTTTTTTTAGAAATACTCATGAAAGAGATTGAGAAATAAAATATCTACAGAAATATCAGATAGGCAATTTAAATGCATGGCAAAAAATAACCAGAAATGCAACTTTCCTATTGAAAACTCTCGTTAAAAAATACATCGGAGTCCAGAAAGACCTGCATCTATGCTTCATTGATTACTCAAAAGCGTTAGACAAATTACGACACTCTGACTTGTTTGATATTCTGGCAGGGCTATGCCTCGACAAAAATGATCTTCGTCATCAGACATATATATTGGAAACAGGAGAAAGCCATTAAAGTAGGCAATGTCATCAGTCAATATAGACCAATGTGCAGGGGTATAGGGTAGGGCTACGTATTCTCACCTGATATATTTAATGTATATAGTGAAAGAAGTTTACGGAATATGGAGAACCGCGAGGAAATTGGTGTAGGTGGCCACAACATCAACAGCCTGAGATATGCAGATGATGCAGTCATTATCACAGACTCTGAAGAAAAACTGTAAACTATTTTAACAACAGTAACAGACGAAATCAAAAAGAAAGGATTACAACTCAATGCAAAGCAGACGGAATGCATAGTGATCTCGAAGAATATTATTATACCACATTGCAACATAGTCTGTAAGGGAGACAGGATCAGACAAGTGAACATCTTTAAATACTTCGGTTGTACTATCACTTGGCATGGCAAATGTGACACAAAATCAAGAGGAAAATTGGGCAATCTTTTAATAACATGAAATGCATTTTTACCTACAGTAAGATAAGCCTCAAGACAAAGATACGTGGTATGAGAGCCTACATGACGTCCATAATTTTATAGGGATGAAAAGGTTTTACCAAGGACATAGAACAACGACTTGAAGCGGTGGAGATGTGATTCATCCGGAGAATCATGAAAGTCTCATGGACAAAAAAAAAAAAATGCAAAAGTAATGGGCATAGCTTGATACAAGAGATCCATTCTCAATACCATCAGTGAAAGACAGCTCAAATTATTCGGCCATATAACCAGGGCTGATGGAATATATAAACTGTTATGAAATGGTAAACTATGCAGAGAAAGACAAACAAATTTGCAATGAATAAAGTAGGGACAAACAATAAGCTCATGAGAAAAAACAAGAACGGGGAAGAATTCAGAGCCATGATCGTCGATGTCTGTAAGACCAGATCAGACACTTGAAGAAGAAAAAGAAGAAGAAGAAAAAGAAGAAAGAAGAAGAAGAAGCAAAAGAAGAGGAATAAAAACAACAACAAACTTTATTTCAATTTTGATCAAGCTCAAATACATGATCATATATAAATCTAAAGATGCAAGTTTAAATTGAAGGAATTTATCTTTATAATTGTCTAATAATAACTGATATAAATCATTGCAAATTTTAAATATTTGAAATCAGGAAGTTGTGCCGAGGTTGTAACTCGACAATATAAACACTGTAAGTATCTGCATTTTCATTTGGAAATACAGTTTTTATAATATGCAGCTATATTTTTTTATCCGTTATGTGTATATTCGTATATTGTATAATACTCAAATATAGCTGCAAAATTGGCAGCTATATTTTTATCCGTTATCTGTATAGTCGTATATTGTATAATACTCAAATATAGCTGCAAAATTAGCAGTTATATTTTTTATCCGTTATGTGTATATTCGTATATTGTATAATACTCAAATATAGCTGCAAAATTGGCAGCTATATTTTTTTATCAGTTATGTGTATATTCGTATATTGTTATAATACTCAAATATAGCTGCAAAATTGACAGCTATATTTTTTATCCGTTATGTGTATATTCGTATATTGTATAATACTCAAATATAGCTGCAAAATTAGCAGCTATATTTTTTATCCGTTATGTGTATATTCGTATATTGTATAATACTCAAATATAGCTGCAAAATTGGCAGCTATATTTTTTATCCGTTATGTGTATATTCGTATATAGTATAATACTCAAATATAGCTGCAAAATTGGCAGTTATATTTTTTTTATCCGTTATGTGTATATTCGTATATTATATAATACTCAAATATTATTGAAAAATTGGCAGCTATATTTGGGTATTCCTTATGTGTATATTCGTACATTAATTTTTATCAATTTAAAATAAATAATTATTCTGTGATATAGAATTTAAATTAGTATTGCTATACTTCGTATATATACTCTGCCTCGTCGATAGTAAACATCTGGTGTCATACAAATACTGGGAATATATTACACTTGGAAATATTTATTTGCAAACATATCAAAATTTAACATTTACACCAAATTAGTCACGAGGGCATTTTAATGCTTGTAGTTCCTCATTTTTGTCACACATATCTTACTCTTAACTTGAAGCATCCCATTCACCTCAAGGGCACATTTACACCAAGGGCGGTCCTACTTAAGATATCGCTAAACAGATTAGATTTGTATTCATAAATATACATATATATATATATATATATATATATATATATATATATATATACAAAAATACTTTAGATGAAAACGCGAAGAGCAAAAACAAAAAAATCTGTTAGTAAAATACTTTTAATACTTTAAAAATTATAGATCACCCATATTTTTCGGCGTTATTAGAACCGAGAACTAGCTGGCTAGTCTCAAATTAAGGGCTAATATCTGAGCAGAAGTAAAAAAATAAAAAACAAACAAACAAACAAACATACAGAGAAACAGAGTTTGAAGCGGGTGTTGTGTCTTTCTTAAATTAATGCAAGATTGTGCCCTTTAAGAAATGCAGAGGTAAAAAAAAAACTCTTGAAATAGGAAGTGTGCAGCTTAGCGTTTTTCTATTATCATGGCGATGATTATTTATTCAATCGACTTCCTAGAATACTAAAAATACTCGTAGATCTGGGTACGTTACATTCAGGAACCGCGACCATCGGCAGAGAACACGTCCGCATATTTGCATATTTCGTACATAGAAGGTATTTATATCCAGCTTTTACAAAAAACGACGAATGTAATTTTTTCTATCACATTTTCTCTTGACCTTTAACTTATACTTGAAGAAAGAAATTAGATCGTTATCAGCCAACGATTTAACAGCTTGCTCATCTCTTAGATACGACATCCATAACACCATTCTCGCTACGGTCAGGATTGTAAGTAACACATTTCGTTTCGCATTTTCTCATGCAGGACCGACGCTGTCGATTATATAGGACTAGCGGGGTAATCCGACGTAGTCCGGGATTGTATAAGGATCAACAAATCTTCCACTCTCGCATACTTTTATTGTCATCGAAATCGGTGAAATCACCTATTTTTCAATAAAATCGATTGGTTTCCCGGCTCTAGTCGGAGAAGCACCGAGGTTCACGGGAATGACGTTCCAAATGCCTGTCCACAGTAGCTTAGTCAACAATAAATTGAGGTTGCACTGTAACGAACCCACTGTCGGTTGGATAAAATAAGTTTTATATAATATCTGAATAAAAAATTAAAATGCCTAACTCAAGTATCACGCTTCAATTGTACTCTAAACAGAAGCATTCATTTCGAACGCGCCTCTCATATTAAATAGTCTACTGCTTATTTTATATGCCGGATCATTCTGTTCATGCACTAATAAAACTTCTCCAATGCAATTACTATGTTAGGTCGTAGAAGACGTTGACTTTATTCAAAATCGCTTGTTATTTCTTTAAGCGGATTATTTCGATCATTGTGTGTCAAAACTTATCAGAGACATTCCGATTCAACATCCTTTTAAAACAACTGCCGGGTAAATTAAGTACGTTTCTTGTGTGAAATTACCAAAACATTGGCTGAGCCTTGTATGATTCCATAGGAAAAGAGACACATACCAACACACACAGACAGTGTTCCTTTTATATAATAGTAGAGATAGGAAGACGTTTAGCAGCAGAGGTTGCTCGCAATCAATTCCAAGCGTGACCTCATTGACATACAATCATGTCCAGCGGAATTCTTGCATTCAAAAAAGCGTGCTCAGGTGTTTCTTCTTCGAACATGTCGCAGAGGGGACACGCGGATAATTCATCTTTACCAGAATTTTGTTGTATTGCATTGAGTAGCAACGCGTTCCGAGTTAGTCACTACCATTCTACATGCACTCTTGCTAAGAATTAAATGAGGGTCTTTGCAGCTGACGCACGCCTACGATAACGGTTGCTATCAATATCTGAAGCAGATGATTGAAATACTCAGATCATAAACGCATAAGTTCAGTCATCATAACAATGCAATCTGTGATTCTCTCTAATCTAGTCAATAAGAAAAAAAAGGAGGCATTCTTTTTTGGCTGCCCATTATATATATATATATATATATATATATATATATATATATATATATATATATACATTATGATCTTTTAAACCAAAAGTGTTATAAATCAAATTACTGGTAATGTTCATATACAAATGCACATATTTACACATGCATATATATTAGTCCTCGCGCGAAAGCGCAGGACACAAAATGTTTTAAATAATAATAATAATAGAATAACAATAACAAAGTCTTTCGCTAGCGAAGACTACTATTGAGCGTAACCAGTTATACACTCCTTTTGAAATTTTCATTCTATTTTTTTCGTTATCTACTGAATATTTTTGATGAAACCTATATGAAATATATCCTTATTAAATTGTAAAGATTTTTTTTCTGAAATAAGTTTTAAAAAAATTAATCTAAAAAAGTTATTTTAAAGTTTTTGTTAAAAAATTCAGATTTTCTTATTAGTCAGACATGTATGACAAAGAGAGAGTTGAAAAAAGAGTTGTGGAGTGAGGAGAATTACAAACTGACACATAGAGAATATTCAGACCTGTAATAATACAAAGAGGGGTTTGCAAAAATGAGTTGTGGTGTGAGGAGAAATACAATCTTAAATAGAGAGTAGGAGGGTTTTTATAAATACATACAAAATCACGTTCATCTATTTTTAAATCCAAATTAATAAATTAAATCAAATATAATCTTAAAAAAGATAGGATACAAGTTAGAAAAGCATTTCATCCAAGGCATGATATTGTTAAACAAAATGTTTTTACTATAGGCTTTAAAAATAAAGGTACAAGATTCAATTTGCACTTTTATACATTTTACAAAGTAAGGTATTTAATTTGCATACCTTACTTTGTAAAATTTATAAAAGTACACTTTGAAGATAAATAAATTTCAAATTGAACCTTGTACCTTTATTTTTAAAGCCTATAGTAAAAACATTTTGTTTAACAATTTTCATGCCTTGGATGAAATGCTTTTCTAACTTGTGTATATATATATATATATATATATATATATATATATAAACAGAGAGATAGAAAGAGAGAGAGACATGCACATAATTACGTATGCACATATACATGGATACATAAATCTGCTAACATATACAAAACTACACATATTGAATTAGAAAATAAAATTATGAAAATAAAGTATAAAATATCGCAATACTACTGGAATTAAGAAAGGGAATCTAGGCATTATAGTTAATATGTTAAAAATATTAAACGAAACAAAGTATCTAGTGTTTAATGAAACATTCTTCAAAGTGCAGATCGTATAGGGATTATAATTGAAATGAGCAGACAAAATGGATTTGGCTAAACAAATGTAAATAGAGATAGAGTGATAGGTAAGTAAAAGATACATTAAATAGTATAATAAAATATAATCGGCTGGGTGGTATTTTATGGAGAGAGAATTAAACTTAAGTTTCGAACAAGAGGGTAATATAAATCGTACTAAGCTAAACTAGTTGCCGTATTATTGTCTGGGATGACTTAATAACAAGGCAAGCGATTATGAAAAATACTACGTTAGTTAGGGGTACTTATCATGTCCAGAATTTGAGATTTCAAAGAGTATTGGAGGGAATGGGGTAGATGTTTTATAGAGTCGTATATATATACAATATAAAGTAATACAAACGAATATACATACAAAAGAAAGGGCAGAAAATAGGTCCCGGGGAGAAGGTAATATTCCCATATAGCAAAAGCGTATTGCTCCTTATTGATTTTGATATATGGGAATATTATCTTCTCCCCTGGACCTATTTTCTTCCCACCTGGATTTATAACCCTGAAGGACATTGTACTCCTTCCGATAATGGTTTTCCAATGTTGTATCAACTTCTCTTTCCATATAATTTTTTTCCATATAATTATCCACAACCACTCAAAAAATTATTTTCAATAATTCTGCTGAAAAGAAAAATTAGCGTCCATTCACAGCTGAACATTTTGCTAACCGCATTTCATTTCCTCTGATGATATGAGTCATTATTGAAAATCCATGAATTAAGGAAATTAAGATAACCCTTTCAATATATTCCTTTTATCAAACAATGAATTTTAATTCGAATATATGTGTCGATATGTTGTTTTTTCAGAATTTAAAATTTAACCACCAAACTTATATATTGCTCTATTCTTAAATATTGGGCTTGTCCTTTTTGACTAAGATTACATTGAAAGTATTACTTCAAGTAATATCTATCAGGATTTTTCATCTGAATTCTATCAGTATCTTATCTCGCTTATATATATATATATATATATATATATATATATATATATATATATATATGTGCGGGGGGGTATGTGTGTGTGTATGCGTATGTGTGTGTGTTTGTTTGTTTGTTTTAAAACCCCGAAACGGCTACATGGCCGGCAGTTGAGGATCCCTGTTTTCTATCAACAAAACTTTAGTTAAGATTTTCTTTTTACATCCTTATATAGTTAAATTCTCTTTTATAAGTATAAGACTAAGACGTTTGAGAAATCGGCTCATGCAAGTGCTGTCTATTTCTATTTAACAATTTATGTTCAAGCTTTCTTTTTGTTTTCCTCCTTATATAAATGTTTTTTTTCTTAAGTAATTATTATTATCTAGGCGCTAAAGTTAGTTTATTTTTTTTTTCGGGAATTTAAACTCCATTCTTCTTTTTAACATTTTTCACTCCAAGCTTATATATATATATATATATATATATATATATATATATATATATATATACATACACATACATATATATATATATACATGCATACTCGTTTTTGTGCGTAATGATATATGCGCTTAAATATAAACAGGCCTTCATGCATGTGTTAGTGTGTGTGAGACTCCAGGCGACAAATCGATTTTTAAAAAAATGTGCAATAAAATATCAAGTTTATATGCATCACGTTATCTTTTTATTTTTCTATTTCCTTGGACATTTTCAATACATGCTTGATTGAAAGCGCCCTCTGTCGTCTGAATTCAGCTTCTTAACTTATTCATCTTCCCCGTAGTCTTCTTCTCATCTTCTATATAATCTTTACTTTTTGTCTTCTATGCTCTGCAGAGATCTTTCCGTTACCTTTGACGAAGTCGTTTTAAACCATCATCCTATAATGTCTAACACGCTTCTAATATCCCCGTTTTTTTTTTCGCCATTTCGTCCAAACAATTTCTCCGGTGGAAAATTACCATTTCAATCCGCTAACGAATGTTCACAAATAGTTAATAATCACTACCAGATTCTTTTGCATTTTTCCCCTCTTATTTAAAAAAAAATCAGGCTTAAGTTTTAATTTCCGAATTTGTGAGCATTTTAGATTTTTTTTTAGAAAAGGAGAAGCGTTATTCATATCATGGGGTAATTGCAGATTTAAGAGTATGTTTATGGCAGTATTTAACCTTGCTTGAAGACTGATATAATAAACATCGTCGTGTAGAATACTTTCCTTCCGTATAACTATGCATTACTGGCATTTGTTAAATCTGTAATCATGCCTATTATAAACAATCATCACTAAATATATAACATATTAACACAGCTCCAACAATAATTTGTTTACCTTTCACCATATTGTATTTATTTCTCATAAATAAACACTATACATAATGGGATGATAAAGTTGTCGCCTTAAAGAAAACAATACTACAGCTTTATTTTAAAACTTTGAAAGACTCGATTCTGGTAACTTGATTATGTAGTAGAGCTGAAATCTAATAAATCTAGCAGCCTTCAGTCTCAATCACTGCCTCGATATGTGTCCGGAACTGGGAGAATGCTTTTCTCACAAATTCCGGCGGGAGTTTGACGAATAGTTGGCGAGTGATGTGGGAGGTCATGTTGGTGATTTTCTCGACATATGAACAAAGTAGTCCAAGGGTTCAGGTCGGGGGAGTAGGGTTTCCAGTGAGAGAATGGTACAAAGTTGTAGTACTCCGTTTGAAGTCAAGCCTGTGTGTCTTTAGACTTGTGGGTTGGCGCAGAGTCCTGCTGCCCACCAGAGGTCTGCCAGCAGGCACCTGATTACACCAGAAGGTGACCACATTCTTCAGTACCTCCAGGTACACTTTGGTGTTGATATTCAAACCAACGTCGAAGAAGTGAGATTACATGATGTGAAACCACTTGAAACCACACCAAAGACTATAACCGTAGCCGCAGGCAGCAAAGTCTCACGAGAAGAAGGTATTTTTATGAGTTCTTTAATATTGTATCTTGTTCGGTAGTGCTTAAATAGGCGCATAAATACGTAAGCATACACGTAGACTTTATAATCATGGTAAGTTATCTATTTGTTCGTCACTGACAACAGATGAAATTTGTCACAAAGTCTGTCAATGAAAATGAATTACTTTGTTTACACAGGAATAGGCACACATATTCGATGTTAATTGACTGTTTCTCGGACATATTCGCGTATCATTGTTAATGACATATGTTTCCAACGCATGCGCCGATCTGCCTTTCGCCCGTCAACAGAAAGGAAGCCGTTACATGTTGATTTGTTCGCTGACATTTTCGTTTCCTTATGGAAACGTGCCTACTTAGCTTCCAAGCAATTCGTGTATTGTGCGGTCGACATCCATATTCTATTATCATTACGGTCATATTCTCGTTTTCTTTGTTCAAGGCAGAACTTTGTATTTTGTTCTTTTATTTAATGATAAGTTTTTGTTCGTATTCTAACAGTTTAGGGTTGTTTTTTTTTCTAAAATCGCGTTAATGACTTTATTTCTGTCTATTAGTGTCCATATCTGCTTTGATTGGCGTTTTAATAATAAGTGTTTAACTCCGAAAATTCTAGGCTAAAACGAATTTCTGCTATCGATTACTTGATTTATAATTATTATTGATTGTGTAACACTTTAGTGTTACACAATCTCTAAGTGCATTTCTTAAGATTGACGCTGAACCATTTGAAGCAGTTCTAGCATAATCGGAGGAAGACGAGTGTTATTTTGTTTTATTTTATTCTAAACAGATTTCTATCCTGAGGTTTGTGAGTCAATTATGTGCTAGTAGGTAATGTATTAGGTGATCTTTTTGGGGCCAAACGTACACTATTGAATATTGGTATTGTATCACCCGGTGAGGTATTGACATGGATGAATGTTGTTGAACCACAGGTACGAAGTTGTTTTACTCATTTCACATTCACATTTCTATCTTTTTTCTCAACATGCATATTGCTGCATCAACCTTATTAATGTATTTCCGCATGTAAACCTCCAGAAGTCTGAATAACCCTAATTAAGAGTGGTGGATACAGGAAATCATCCAGCTTTATAGTATTTTATCGTATTGATTTATCGTATCAGTCGTTTTATGCCTTTTGTTTCTTACATATTTGCAAGATATTCCCGGATGCCTTTAAAATCCAAACTGACTTACCCATATCGCTTACGTATGCGTTTATTTTTCCATTTAGTTAAATTCTATTCAGTTTTTCTGATTATTTGACAAATGTCGTTGTTGTCATGATGTCTGTTAAGAATGTCGACGAGTTTATGAAAGAGAATGCATTTTTATTTCATGTGTCTAACGAAGAGTCCATCGTTAATAGGCATAAATTCGCTGGGGATAACCTGGAAAGCATTGGTTTTCTTTCAGAGCTGAGTACTATGTCTCTCATTATAGACGTTATTGGGGCTTCTTAGCATTGCTATTGCCCGACAGATGCTAGAACCGGTTTAGTTTACTGTTCTGCGAAAATTAAAAAAAAAACATTCTGCACTTCTACGATTTCAATACACACCAATTTTAACGAAGTGGTATATAACACTATCAGTATAGTTAACGTAGGCAACTACATATGAATGTGCCTATGCAAGTACATACAGAACAGTGTTTTATGCATATGTATATATTTACAATCATAAAATTTCGCAATGAAACAAATTGTATTCTATCGTTAATATCTATCTCTCTCTCTCTCTCTCTCTCTCTCTCTATATATATATATATATATATATATATATATATATATATATATATATATATAATGAATTAACATGGAAATTTAATTACCAGGTGGGTATAATCACAGACATTTCCTATAATAGCAATATGAGCACGCCTCGTGTCAATATCTGACACGTGTTTCTAAAACCTATCAATAACATTTATTCGATTTTATAACATTCTACATTTATTCATTCAAACATAGCTCACATCGCAGCCATAATCAGATGCAGTGAGCGTAACCTTTACATACTGAAAAACTATTTCAAAATTTCCATAAATAACCAGAGATTTTTCTTCATTGAATTTATTTTCAAGCTTAGCTTATAATTGTTTTTATCCTTTACCCTGTGATATTTTATTCAATAAATACAAATTTCATTCGTAGATACAGACAACTCCATATATAGTGTAAACCTTTTCCCTGCGTTTTGATTGGCTAACTATAATCCTATTGCTGGAGTATTCGAATGCAATTACCGAACATTAAACAAATATCGCGCCTTTCATTTCTCTATCTAGTTAAACGCATTTGATTTGAATAAAAAACAAATCTACCATGTTTTGGGTTTTATAAGAAAATATTACCCTACTACTATTATTCCGACATATACCATTTTTTAAATTCTTTATGTAAAAAAGATCGCTCATAATGATTGGCCTTCTTAATTGCTCGATGTAACTACATAATCAACGTCATAATCAAGACAGTTGTATTTACATTTAAATTATTTATTTAAATTCTTATTTATTTTTATTATTTTGTTTTCCTGTAAATTCATGTTTGTTCCTTCCTCCGTTCGTCTGTCCGCACTTTTCTAAATAACTTCGCCTTGGAATTTTTTAAAAATGTTTTATACATAGTAAACATGATATGAGTAAAAAAGGAACAGAACAGATTTTCCAGAGAAAATCCTGTCCCCCTCCCCCTAGGAGTGCATTTTAGGTGAAAATGGCTAACGTTTTCACTTTTGTTTTATTAAAAAGAAATTGATGCCTTGAATTTTATAAAACTTTCTGAAAAGTTGTAACTAACTGATTTCTATATGATTTTATTTATCTATGCTTCGCAACAGGTAGGATAAGGGTGCGTTCATTTCTTCTTTTTTGTTGTACGGCAACGAGAGTTTGCCACGTTGGTGAGCCAACTTACTTTTTAATATTTATCAGACTAATTCATATGTAAAGTTTAAACTTGTTTATTTACAAGGCATTTCGAATTGATTAGATTTTCAATACAGTCTCTTAAAGAGATCTTTTGGATGAAATCAATAACTCAATATTGCAAAAATTAAAAACAAATTAAAACTTCTTAATGCCACATTGTGCTTACTTTTATCAAGTTACGTACTATATTATAAAACTCTTCACATTTTTGCCCCACACATCAAAGCTGCTAGGTATACGTGTTTTCATTACTAGTAACGAAATAAAAGCAAACGAACTCATTACGTTCAGCTGATATGTCCTGCATCAATTATTACAAGTAATAATCGGGTTCCTAAAAAAACATTTTCTCGTGTTGTTATAACTGTTTACATTATATATATACAGAAACAGATTTATTAATATTTCGGCCAACAAACGAGTGTACAGTGTAATGGTTGCCAGCATTATTTTCCAACAACTCATCTCTACTTATACCTTACGCTATCTTTTCGTTAAACCAAAAAATAAACATAGATTTACAGCATTACGTTTAGAATTATTGTAAGTTTCTCGGTACATATGGAACTTCTTAACTTTCGCTGGAAAAACATTTTCTTATTTCTATATATTCAAGTAGTATCGGTTTGGAAATCGAAAATTGGCAATCGGGGTTTCAAACTACTTCCATAATAAAGTTTAATTATGTCTTCAGCAGATAGTCAATATGTAATTAGTTCAAAAAAATTGTTTACGTATAAGAATATAAAACTGATTTTCATAAGTAGTATATTTCTATTAAAAATATTTTATTACTCTTACAGTATTTGAAGAAAATCGTTTTTACCCAAAGACTTTTTGCATAAACATTAATTAAACTTTTATGTTTACTTCGGTAGAATTGGCATGGTTCGGTTCAAATTTTCTAGCGGCAAAAATAAACCGCATACTTATTCTTAAGTTAAACAATTGAAATGTTTAATAGAATTTTCTTAAGATGAGGGAATAAATAATTTGTTTTCAAGAATTTCCTTATTATGAATATATCAAATCGATTTTTTTAGAAGTAAAATGTTCATCTCACTTGAATATGTTTTTACTAGAGAATTTGAATGGAACTTTTTTTATTCTACCCTAACGCTTGAGTTTACTTTTGCACAAGTTGTATTGGTTCTGTTAAATTTCTGTAAACGCACATCGAATAACACAAAGTGGCACTTCACTTTAACACATAAAATAATTTACAGATATTAACTTAAAGTTAGATGATGCCTTCACATGCCATCTCGGGCTACGCCAAGACACATGCTCAGCTACTATTTTATATTTTAGAAAAGGCATATCTTTCAGCTTTTCTTACAGCTGCTGCAACATATTTTTTATTATTAGAGTTTATTATTTCATCATTTTATATAAGACCTGAATTTTAGATTGATAAGAATTAATATCCGTAATTTTTCTTATATATTTACATTATAGTTTTCGATTAACTTCGACACATTTGAAAAAATTTCTCAGAATAATATTATATTGTAGTATTTATTGCAATTACTATTTTAATGTGATTGCGGTTTCTTATTATGGCAGTTTCTATTAAAATTTCTAAAGTTTGTTTTATTTGGGTTATTCGGATTGTTGTATTCGCCTTGTTTGTACAAATACATCCTTATAAAAAATTATCTAATATTTATCTGAAATTGCATTTTAGCTTATTTAGCTTTAAAATATTCTACTGGAAATTAACGGAATATAACACGTCATTGGTATCGAAAATAAATAGAGTGGACCAACTGTACATCTACTTTCGCGTTTTGTCTGATATGATGCTCATCGCCGACGGACGTATTAACAGATAAATAAATAAAAGCTCATGAATTTACAAACCATTTTAATTTCCGCTTTAAACTTATAACCATATGTCTTACCTTTGTGACACCAATTCTATCTGCCATTATTTCCAACCACACGTTGTTCGGGGTTTTACCAGACAAGACAAGAAACAAATTTACACGTCCATTAATTAAGACCAACAATAATGGCGCAGCAGTGCCGAAGCACGCAATATTACTTGCCTATAACTGTACGCTATATCTGGACAGCGTTAGGTTAATCGAAGCTAGTATAAAAACCACTGCCACCCGCAACCCGCCACGCCGAGGCTGATATGATAACTTACGTCATACATGTTGTCATGGAAACAGCAGGATCAGAGAATAAAATGCACAAACAATGGAAATATTGTTTTGATTGTTGTTCTATATCGAATACAACTTTTGTTGAAATATTTGTCAGATAATAATAATAATAATAATAATAATAATAATAATAATAATAATAATAATAATAATAATAATAATAATGATAATAATAACAATAATAATAATAATAAGAACTATGGAGATCAACCCAATAAAATTGAACCACGTTATGTTGTTTCATAAGTTTAGTTCGTTTTGTTTAACAGTATATTAACCACTTTGCATAATTTAACGTAGGATTCGCTAATTCTGGTAATATATTGTTTCAAAAGATATATAGATTGTATTGTTTTCTAATTAGCGTTTTGGCTGTCATTACTCTAAATCTTTAAACGTCGGATTTTCAAGAACGGATTCTAAGACTGACTTAAGACTAATGACAGCTAAGAAGTCCTCCAGTTGGCAAAATATTAGAGTGATAGCTAATTAGCAAGCAAATCAGGTTTCCACCTTTGTTTGAATGATATACTATAGTGAAAACGTTGCTTTAGCATAATGTTGCTTAATACTAATAATGTAAGATGAGGGTCAAGCTAAGTAAAGGAAGCTAGAAAAGGACTGGCATCGTTCTATACACTTGAGTGTAATTTTTGATGGGAAGTTTCTGCAGGTTGCCCTCGACTACGGTCGACCACATTACTCTTTTGTAAGAGGTGACTGAACACCCTCAGATGCTGAAAAATATGCACCTCATCATCGCATGGCCTATCCTGATACCTAATTTGGTATCCCATATATCTTCTATTTGCACAGTTAATTTGACGCTGGAAAATAAATTACATAGTAGTTTATTATGTTCTTAATAGAGTTAGAAATGAGGGTTTGCGAAAGAAGAAAAAAAGAAGCGTGTACTCAACACTCCAGTGTCGGATCTGTAATAATAATGTTACTCATCTATGGTTTAGCGCTTAAAAAAATGGGGCAACTCTTTTTTTTGCAGCCTGTAAAGACCCGTGCATACAAAACATAAAGAAAAAGAATTGACACCTTTTCTATTTATACATTTGTGATATGGCTACATATTATACACATAGGACACTTCCGGTTGGATATACAAGGCTTGATCTTTTAGAGATTGAGTTAATATTGGATTGAGATATTTGAGTTAGATTTGTTATCAGCAGTGCATCGTTTTGTCGCGTTGAGAGTTTTGACAGCAGACTATTGATTTCCCGGGTTAAGTTTTGATAGAAGAACATCGAGATTTAAAGAAGCGAGCCTTTGGCAGCAGTGTGTAGAATTCAACCCTAGAAATTTTTACTTGGAAGTACAAGGTGGTTGATAATTCACCAGAGCAAGTGTAGAACAGTAAAGACTTGATTATTCAAATAAAGCCAGAAAAAAATTTGCTACATAAAAGTATTTGACTGATGTGTTTTTTGACGACCTTCGCTCAGGATCAACTAAGGATATTCTCGGAAATGGAAGGGGTGTGCGATAAATAGCATGTGAAGTGAATCATAGATTGCTAAATCTGAAACTAGAATTTCTTACATCAAGTGTTTAGGAGAAACCCTAAAAACTAAATTAAACACATTACATTTAAAAATGGTATAATTCAATAACTTGAGTGTTATTTCATCCACCCGTCACACCAATAATTTCCTAGGTAAGGTCGACACTATTGTCCAAACTTCCAACTTCCAAACTTCTGGATATATAACGCACCTTCTCTCAACTTTAAACGAACTTCTGCTAATTCAACTCATTTCTTCGAAATCCAACTTCAAAAATGAACCTCGCTCTAAAAAAATCAACCCTCTTTTATCTCCAACCAGGAGCATCTCATTTGCATGTCGGGTGGTCACATTGCATGCATATAAAGAGAAAAGACAACCATTTTTGCTTCTTCTTCATTCATTTCATTCCACGACTGATCCGTTGAATTATGCACACGTGCTAGTTAGGTAAGTCACGCGTTTCCCTACGCTCCACCTGATCTCATGATCAGACACACGACAGGGGGACAAGCGTCGTTGTAGGGTACTTCCTCGAAGAATCGGGGGCAGCACTTCCTCATTACCACCGGTATTGCCACCAGTCTGTCTGTTTTATTATCCCCTCTCGTGGTTCCCTATGCGGTGTTTCACAACCAGGCAAGTGGCAGTATCCGTCATTGTCGGGTACTCCTTCGAAGAATCGGAGTCATCACTTCCTCGGCTCCATCTTCCCCAGTATATTCCATCATCCCCTCTCGTGGTGCTATAGGCGGTGTTTCACAATCACGGCGGGTGAGCAGTATTCGTCTTTCTCGGGTAGTTTGATGAGGAACTGGTGGTATTACTTCCTCATGTCCATCGGTCTCATCACTATTGCCACTAGTATGTTCCATCATTTCCTCATCTGGTTCTGCAAGTAGTGTTTCTACACTCACCTGTAGGGACAGTAGGCGATCAGGATCATCCCTGAACTGTATGTGATCTTCCTCATTATCCTCCGAATCAGAAGAGGTATAACAGGGTGGATATATTTTACATGACGTGGTACACCATCAATCAACATGGTCTGAGGACTTATGAGTTTATCTATTTTCCTCTGAAAAATTGTACAGTGCACCCAGCATTTGGGGGTTTTACCAAACACGGTCACCCACTTGATATTGATATTGACAACGCTAACCACTGATGGTGTGACATCAATCCCTTTTATACGCTGTTCATAGTGGTAAATCCCATTAGCTGGTGCAGTTTCTGGTGTTGCACCGTCCTTTGCTGTCACATTATGCCATTACACAGCTTCTGGAATAGAACACTGTGTCCTGGCCGAAATTCTTTTAATGGTGCTGTGACACCGCTCCGCTATACCGTTACCTTCGGGAAAATATGCACATCGGTAACGCATTCTAATACCCCATTCCTGCGTGAATTTCTGAAATTCTTGACATCGAAACGTAGTGGCGTTATCAGTCAGAATTTCAAGCGGGACACCACGTTACAAAAAGACAGCTCTCAACTCTCGTATAATGCTCGATGCATCCCGTCGTTTCAACAGGTGCAATATCGTAAAACGTGTCCGACCACAATCTGTCATGGTCAAAAGATGCGTTACGTCCATTCCTATTCGATACCAGTTGTCCTCCACCTCAAGCGTCCCTATTTGCCATTGGGACGGTGCCGGATCAATTCACTGACACTCTTCACACGAGCGTATAGCTGCGTGGATTGATGTTCTTGTAGTTGAAGGACACACTCTTCAGACAAAATATGTTGTTCTCCGAATTCCGGGTTGTCCAATCTGCTGATGTATTGTACGGATTCGGTCAGGTGTTAATTGATCTGTTACGGTCGCGCATGTCTGTTTGGGAGGATCAGATCCCTGCCTCGTTACATCAATCTACCTCTTTAGTACTCTAGTCAAGCTATCAGCCAAATTCTGCATCGACAAAACTAAGGTAATGTCTACCTGCAAGCTGTATTCGTCAACTAGACGCTTTATTATTGCCAGTGTCCTTCGTACTAATATCTCGCTTGCAGCTCTAGTTTTAACTCGAGCCTTTCCGGTCAAGGTGTCGGTCAACCAGTGGTAAACACACAATGAGTCACTGTGGAGATGCACAATCTTAGCCTGCCATTGCAATGCAAGGTTAAGCCCTTTAAACGTGGCATTGAGTTCTGCCAAATTTGTATGCTGGGCATCATTTTCCGGACGAAGCCAGCACGCATCTTCCACAACAGCACAAAATTGTTCCAACACGACACCTGTAGCCAGTGAACTTGCGTCAACCCATGCATTCAGTTCGTTTCCAGATACTTGCCACTCACACTGGGCAGGATCGTTTCTATGTACTCTGGACAACATTTCAGCGATCATTTGCTGAAGAGAATCATCATCCACCATGTCGCCCCATCCTTTGGTTACTGCAGTTACTCGTCTTTTTAACACTCGTGTTGCTGATCGGAGCCATCCGCAGACAGGTAGATGTCCTACTCATTTACCGCAAATCGAAAACATAATGCGTCTTGTAAATACACTGGGTAACTCTGGAATCGTGCTCCCTCGCTTCCATCTCAAAGTATTGCCGTTCTCATAGACCTCTAGGCCTAACACGGGCGCCCACTCCTTTAGGCGCTTAGGGTATTTGCTTATTAACCCAAACGATTCTAGTTTTGCTCGAACCACATCTGCAGACATTATATCCTCATTAACGTAGATTTCGTCAATGTAAGCTGAAGAAGCTTTTTCTGTGCTATCATCCTGCATCACAACAGTTTTAATAATAATTGTCATTATTAAAAGTGCTACGTTTAGGCCTAAACCTAAACGTGTCAAACAATACGGTTTCCCCTTGATTATCACTGTCTGAAATGGCCATAATGACTCATGGAGGTAGGCTCTCTTCAAATCCAGCAGTGCTACACCACTCCCTTTCTGACGCTACTCTCTTAGTTTAGCAGCGCACACATCTGCGTTTCCAGTGAAAACATCAACATGTTGATTCAATTCTCGGTAATCCATTACGGGTCCAATTTTGTCTTTAGTAGGTTGTTTAACAGCCAGGGGCGGAATTAATCCTTTGGGTGGTCCCAGACTTTCCTGTGCGTACGGTATTAACCATCCGTTATCAATCCACATCTGAAGTTCTTCTTCATATGCAGCTCTATTCTTCGTGGAAACTGCATACTCTGGATTAGTGTTGCACAGTCGATCTGGTGCCTGGCTAATAGTCCATTTCTACTTTGCAGTCCACGCCTTTTCGTTGTCGCCAAACGTAGCACAATGTCCTTTTCTTCAATAGTCATGGCTCCACAGACTTCTTTCCCTTCTCCAAGCATTACACCTCCAGTCTCTGTGATTATGACGCCTCCTAGTGCTTGTATTGCATCAATTCCAATCAACACGTAATAGCCAAGGGGTTTTTCCTGCATCACCAGAACATCAACTTTGGCTGTGTCACCCTTCTCAGTACAGCTCGTGACAGTCCCTTCACCACAACATGCTCGGGATAAACAATTGATCGTCATAATACCGACTGGTTGCTCCCGCCACATCTGACAGTAATGTGCACTAACTATAGACCAGGAACACCCCGGGTCTATGAGTGCTGAACACTGCACATCGTCAATTTTAACGCCAATGACCGGTAATCCTGTGTTAATTTGTTTGCAAGGGGAAGGGTGGCTATAGTACCTTGCCCCAACGTCGTTTCCAGAACAGTTGCCAGATATGTGCCCATACTTATTGCAGCGATAGCATGGTACTGTTCTCTGTGCTCGTGGATAAACACGCCTCTTATCACTCCGGCACTCCTTAGCAAAATGATTGACCTCCCCACATTTATAGCACACTGGACCTACACGCTTATTACTACCTGGGAGAGAATCTACATTGCCTCCATGCGGTTCGACTGTTGCATGTTGAATACTAGTTGCTGCTGCAATTGGCTCATGTTCCTTACAGATGTTTCGAGCTCGGGCTAATAACTCGTCTGTTGTCAATTCATCAATTCGTGATGATGTCCGCAACAGTTTGCTGGCTTCCTCAGGTAAGCCTACAAAAAATGCACATCTTAATATCTTATCGTTGACCCAACCAAATGGTACCGACAACTTTCGTAGGTCGTCTAGGTACACGTCAACCGTTTCCTTGGGGTGAAGTCGCCGGCTCGTAAACTGTTGCCATGCAACAAACGGATCTACACCAAACGCTGTATACAGGCTGTGTTTGATTGTATCCCAGTCTGGTTCATCCTTGAGTTGCTGGTAGACTGCATAGGCCCGTCCGGTTAACCTCAGAGGAATGACTGTGGCTGGTTCTTTAATTCTACACAGTGTACAGATCTTCTCAGCGTTTTCCACCCATTCGACGACAGACGGTCCAGTGGTAGATCAATCAAACTCAGGTATCAAGCGAAAGTCGAATCTGTCCATTTTCTGCCTTTCGAGTCATCACACACCGAGAGCCGAAATAGCTTATAATTCAATAACTTGAGTGTTATTTCTTCCACCCGTCACACCAATAATTTCCTGGATAAGGTCGACACTGTTGTCCAAACTTCCAACTTCCAAACTTTTGTATACGTAACGCACCTTCTATCAACTCCAAACGAACTTCTGCTAATTCAACTCATTTCTTCGAAATCCAACTTCAAAAATGAACCTCGCTCTAAAAAAATCAACCCTCTTTTATCTCCAACCAGGAGCATCTCATTTGCATATCGGGTGGTCACATTGCTTGCATATAAAGAGATAAGACAACCATTTTTGTTTCTTCTTCATTCATTTCATTCCACGACCGACCCGTTGAATTATGCACATGTGCTAGTTAGGTAAGTCACGCGTTTCCCTACAAATGCTTAACGTTATAATAGTATATGTCTTAATGCTAATTTTGGAATATCGAAATTTAAAGTGTTAGAGTATTTCCTTGAATTGTGCTAGTATGTTTTTGCTTTAGACGTCAGGCGCATGTTTAAGCTTTCTTTTGAAATTTTCATATTTTCTGCGATGTTTTAAATTTGTATTTTTCATTTTAATAGTGTTAGATGAAGTATCGAAAACCTTCATAATCCATGGGTAATATTAATAATTTCATGAGAGACACATATAAGATTATAAAAAAAATTTAACAAAATAAAGTACGTATAATTAAGGTTGATAACCTATTATATTCAAATGTTTATTTATATATGTATATATAATCATATACATAATTAAGTATGTGTATATATTAACAATATTTAACGATAAAATTATCGCCCTAGAAAAGATGATATGATTCCGTTTCTGTTTGATGAAAACCAATTTTCATTTTTGTTGCAGACCAGCTACTAGTTGGCCAGTTGTATACAAATCCCAAGAGCGATAGCAGCCTTCTATCATGTCTGAACGTGACACAATGTTCAACGAGCGAGATTGAAGATACGCCGCTGTACAACTAATGCTCTCTACCAATTCAAGTTTTGACAACGGGGCTGTGGGGAAAATGGAAGTGGACATACAGACGCACTACCTGAGAAGCGCCCACGTGTCTGCCTGTCATGCGAGTTGGACAGTAAACAAAAAAAAAGCAAGATGGTGTCTGTGATATTTAACAGAAACGGTCTCATGTGATTTCGAGATGTTCACGTGGGTGACTGTAATATAAAGCAGGTCGCTTGGAGATGAGTTGGGAGAGCGTTGGCTGTTCATACGCTAAACAGGTTACGTTACAAGACATACGGTTATTCGGTGCATTGGGACGAGTGAAGGGGGTTACAGTTCTACAAGTTATTTTCGGCATGACGTCGAAATTTGAACCTAAGCTAATTCCACTGTTTTATGGCAGCAGCACTTAGCAGTCAGTACAGGAATGGGTGGAAAAGGCAGAATTGATATGCTTGATAAATGGTGTAAAGCGTCTGGAAAATAGAAAAATAACCGAATATTCTCAAATCGAACACCTTACATTCACTTTATTTAGCACTTCCTTGAGCACGTTAAAAAGAAAATGTTTGTACAATAATTCGACGTTTATAATATATATTTATTCCAGATGATATGTTTTTTTCAAATATGAAATTTGAAAGAGAAATTATGAAATGATGCCACTCATCTAAACTAAATCCTCACACGACATTAACATTTAACAGGTTATTTACCTGATCGGTATAATTATTAATCAGCCACCGTTTATTGTTTCATTTTTTAATGTATACTACAATCTGCGTACAACGCTGTATTTCAAGAATGAATAAGAAACGCTATTTAACCTGAGTTAGAGTCTCATTGGCGTCCTGACTGTGGTCTAGTAATAAAAGATTAACGAATTAGAAGAATTTCAGCGGTGTCATTTGGTTCTTTAAAATACATTTAATATTTCTGCAGAATGCTGAAATTCATTAGCGAACAATTCACACTACATTAAATAATGGCGTCTCGGCACTTTAGTATTTTATATTTATATTAACATTGTTAATTTAAAGTTATAACAGGAGAGAAAACCGATGACAATAATTTTGCTGTCGAAGATGAATAAGAAAATAACTTATTGAATTGAAAAGCTTGGAAGTGCTTATACTAAATGTTCCCATTAGCTTTTTATTTCAAAGAGATTATATATTGAGATTGACAAATAAATTTCAAGCAATTTTTACAATAAATAATAGATAGCAACTTCGTTAATTTTACGACTCGCCCCAGCATATTATAAACACCCTAACTCCCTTATGTTAAAACGGCTTTCGGAATGAACCCCCCCAATCTCCCCATATTAAGAACGAGTTTCGAGGTTTATGGAGGGGCGTTTTTTTTAACATGGGGAGGTTAGGGTGTTTATAATACGTTGAGGCATGTCGATATAATGAAACAGTTTAGAAAAAGTTAAAACAACCTTTTTTATGTAAACAAAAAAGAAAAGAAACTAAACAATTAAAATGTAATGTTTCATAAGTGAAAAGCCTTAATATAAATAAAGGTATTTAGACTTTAAACATTGTTAAGTACATAAATTAATTAAAATTTTTAAAATATGGGATTTTTTGTGCTAATGCAGAGAGTGATCCGCGCTATTTTTTAAATCGTATTTCCGCGTTTAATTAAAGTTTTATACGTTTTTATTCAATTGTAAGATTAAAGTACAGAATAGGTACAAAACACCCTCCCTTCCCCATGTTAAGACTGTCTTTTTTAATAATAACGTTATTATTTCAGCACGGATCACTCTCTGCATGAGTAACTTTTTTTTTTTACTTATCTTGTAATTAGAGAGTAGTTGAAATGGAAGTTACCAGAAATATTATTGGGCAGTCTCGCAGAAACGACTTCGAAAAATATTTATATTTAATTAATATTTTTATAATTCGCAATGTAAAATTATTTTAATAACATGCAAACATTCATTGACTTTACAGATAGATTTTCTGAAAATTTCAATTAAATTGGTAATGTAGAAATATGGTTGTATAAACTTTGAACAAACCAAAATTACATTTATATATATATATATATATATGTATATATATATATGTATATATGTATGTATATATATATATATATAAGTTTACATAGTGTTAATCACACATGATGAACAGTGTTCCTTTTTTAAGTACGCTAGCACTGATTGTAAGAAAGATAAACTTTGCTTTACGTTAATAAATATCGTATGAGATGTTTTTGATCCAATAAAAAAGGTGTAAATATCAAGGAGATTCCTCTTGTTTGTACGATTAGCATGTTGTGATTTGATTCCATCGTATCTGTCATACTTGTTGAATATTGATTTTCTGTGGATACGTGTCTGATTCATTAATTTTATATTGTCCCAAATGAACACACTTCTGAATAACATGTCGTTTTGATTAAGGAAGCTTATTACAGTGTCGTAATTAGTTTCCAAATCAGCCATTTCAGAGAACATGTGGGAACGCTAACGAAGCCGCCGTGATATATTCAGTGTAGCGGGTTGTTAAATTATACATACACTAGTATAAAATGCATCGTGTAGTAGAGAATGTGATTACGTTTATTCTTAACTAATATTATGTATAGATTGATATGCAATTGTAATTTGATGAATATATACATATAATATTATAATGTAAAACAATATATTGCATATATTTTTTCAGTATTTGATTCAACAGCGTTCAGTAAGTCAGTATATATTAGTAGTTGTATGCAATTATATTTATCGTAAGATATCTGCACATAAAGTACATGTTTCATTCCCGAAAGAAATGATCAGGGAGAAATACATGAATGTGTGGCTTGCGAATCCCTATATACTTTAACAGTGTTTACTCTAGTGTACTAATTCGGAGCATTATTTATCCACTTAGTGCAAATGGCGCATTGCCGAAGGCGCTCACAAATAAAGGGTTTTAATATCTATATTTTAAGGTGTATTGTCGCTCTCAATTTTACATCAGCAAAATTAAATATAACGATTTTATTCTGAAATAGGAAACTAAAACCATTTATTAGTTCTATTTTGTGCTACTTTGTTTTGAAGTATATTTACTTATGATGTTTGTATTAATTTTGTTTAGTTTTATTATATTTTATTTCATACAAGAGGTATAGGGGTTCTGAAAGATCTAGCACCTTTATAGCTCAGCGGCTTCACTTGCGGGTGTGCACATGTGCCAATGGTCCTCAACGATCTCTTAACCGCTCATATGTGGCTCCACGTTGCCTTACCCCGGTTCTTTGCTTCAGCAGGTAAGCTAAACCATGTGAGGAGCGCCATTGCCATGTGGTTAACTGTTGGCTTAACAAAGATATAGGAAACAACACGCAGGCAGGTCAGTGCGGTAATTCCCATTCTCTGACAGTTACTGCGATCGAGCTGATCCCAGACGTACTCGTCCCACAATTCCTCCGGAGTACCTGCGAGATCAGAAGGGGGGTATTAATGCTTGAGCAACTCAACATCTCCATACCAATGGCTAGGCTTGCGCCCTGGAGAGACAATTTCAGCTATACATCGTATAAACAATTAAAGGAATGGCAGTTAATGTTATAAACCTAAAGCTCTATTAGTATACAGCTAGGCGCTAGGGGACATTCCTGACGGTGGAAGAGGTTATTTAAGCCTATCGAACAGCTACCGCCCTCAGCAAGTAAAATACCGTCCCGCCATTGTTCACATTCCTTATGGGGTGCACGGAGCATAGACTCTCTTCTGAAAAGTTGACAGAAGCCGATGCACCAAACAATCAAACAGAAGCAAAGAACTACAAGAAGATGAAAAAAGAAAGCACGGTATATATATATATATATATATATATATATATATATATATATATATATATATATATATATATATATATATATATTATTTTAATTGGATTCGTTATTGAGATAAGTATCATTTAATTTATTTATTACGGCCAGAGGAATAGTTAGCCGAAACGTCGTGAAACAATATCTAAGAAATATGAGTATAATAGTCCACAATAAATAAATTAATAAGCATGGTGTTGGTTTCCTGATAAACAAGAAGGCAATTGTGCATAGTATAGGATGCTAGGGAGGGTGCCCTGGCTTTCTTTGTTTTCTGTTGAATAGAAGTCAGAGTAATGTTTGGCTCATTCATAAAATTGTTTTGATTCATATTTCTCGTATCTTGGACTTCAAAAGAGCAATTTTGCAGCGCTTGGGCCGATTGTTTCTTAATGCCGTCATACAATGCTTTGGCGTTTCCAACGTTATCAGCTTGTCGAATAGAGTTGAATAATCTGTTTCAGTACTTCTTAACACAGTCACGAACTGTTTACTTTACCTTCTTGCGAGATGTTCGAAAGACTAACGGAGAGTCTTTACTTGGGTTATCCTGATATTCCCGAAGTGAATGAGAGGATGTAGTTTCACAGAATTTGCATCGTGCCAGTTAATGTTTTATCCACCCTTTCTCCTCCCATAAACATTCCAGCAGAATATGCGCCTTCTTCAGATTTTTCCACATATCTGAGGCCGAGACTCCTGAGTGGGTTCATCGGCTGTGAAGTTGGTCTCACCCTGTATTGGTGTTCGGTCTTGGTTACCTTGATCTTTGGTTTTCAAATTGTTTGGTGTGGAAAAATCTCTTTGTTTGTAGTTTGACTCTGCAGCGTACGAGATGTTATCGGTGCCTCAGTCAGAACTGTGATAAGTTCTAGTGACTGTGAAGTAAGGTAGGGACTTCCTTTTGTGAGAATTAGATCGAGTTGGTACCAATGTTTTGTATTTTGCGTGTCTTCATGATACTCTATGATGGCGGTTCGTAGTGTAGAAGGTGTTGATTCCACAGAGTTCATGTATCGAGCACAGTTTTAGTAATCTTTGTCCATTTCTATCGACGTTTCTTTCTTCGAAGTGTACAATATTTAATTGAGACAATGCTTAGACTTAGTTGCTCATTTGTTTGGTACTATTTTAGATTTTTACGATTTAAACTTTCTGGGTTTTTTTTTCAAGCATAACTAAGATGAGACATAAAAATATTTGTATATCCTGATTCATCGTAATAATGTCAAATCAACTATAGGCGAACATCTCTATGCGACTAGTAGTGTTTCGATAATTATGTATTTAATCTGCATTTTCTGTTATTTAATGTATCTTCTTGATTATAATAACAAAATCTTAATTTTAGTGTAGTTTTCTTTACGTTATATTTTGATAACTTAATAAGTTGATTTGAGCCCAAAACAATAAATGTTAAGGGGCCATAATAGGGGTCAAAGTTAAAAATATTACCTCTGCGGTCTCTACCAAATTACTCAGACAAGTTCTGGTCTAAACATTGGACATTTTAGATAAAGGGTATTCAGAGATATGGCAAGCTTTTTAATCGGTTTCGGTCGGGAATGTTTGTGTCCAATATATGTATGTATGTATGTATGTATTATGTATGTATGTATGTATGTGTGTATGTATGTATGTGTGTATGTATGTATGTATGTATGTATGTATGTTTGCATGTCTGCCTAAAACTTTCGATACAAGATCTATATCATTTTGAAAGTCGACCTTTCCGACGATAAATATCGAAAAATTGGCTAAAAACATTAATATCTTCACCTTCAACTTGACACTTTTTTACAGGGGGTCGATTTTTTCGCCGATATTTGCCTTCCTACTACAACTATTGTTTTTCTTGCTCAACATACACATCCAAAGACCCGGGCAACGCCGGGCTGAAATTCTAGTATATATATATATATATATATATATATATATATATATATATATATATATATATACTAGCATTTCAGCATGGAGTTGCCCGGGTGATTAGAGGTGTATGTTGGGGAAAAAAAACGGTCAATTTTTTTTAACTTTGAAGCATATTATGCCACCTTAATATTTATTGTTTTGGGCTCAAATAATCTTATTAAGTTAGATCCATGTCCAAGGAAGTATACCTAAAATTTAAAGTTTTTAGACCTAAAATTGTCGGAAGAGTTAGGTAGAGTTCTCAAAGGCCAAACCGTTGAACTTTTACCCCTTAACAGCCAAATTTCTTACCGAAAACCGATCACAAAATTTTCCCAAATTTCTGTATATCAAAGTTCGAGTCTGTAGACTAAAAATTAATAATTATTGCGTAGGAAAATGCACACACACACACACACACATGTATGTATTTACAAGATTAGTATCGTTTTGAAGCTCGATCTTTCAGACGACAGATACTGAAAAATTGGCTAAAAACATTAATGGGAACCTTTCTGCAGGGACGGGTTGATTTTTCGCCGATATTTTCGAAAGTCATGCCCTCTGTTCGATTGTTTAGCCTTCATTAAAACCTAAGTCACTTCCAGTTTGGCGGATGTCGTTACAGCAAAGACGTCACGTTTTTTTTTAGTTCTTTTTATCCTTCGCTGTACTGGTTCGAGCCTGCCTTCCTACTACCACTTTTATTTTTGCTCAACATACACCTCCAGACACCCGGTAAACGCCAGGCACCCATGCTAATATATATATATATATATATATATATATATATATATATATATATATATATATATATATATATATATATATAATTTTTAAAATATAATTATCCACTGACACGTGTTACCTCGTCTACGATTCATCAGAGTGGCTGAATCTAGCGAGATTCGAACTCGGGATCCCACGGTAATGAGCCTAAAGCCCTTATATATACAGAGAGAGAGAGAGAGAGAGAGGTAGAGAGGGAGAGAGAGAAACAGACAGACAGAGCTGCATAAGTTTAAGATACGGCTAATTTCTGGTGTAACTCTAGTATAAACTCGCCATTTGCCTGATGTTTGATAGATAATCTATATATCTATAAAAATGAAATTGTTTGTCTCTGTGTGTCTGTGTGTTTACATTTTCCTACGAAACTACTTAAGGATACAGACTCGAGATTTGACATAAGGGGCATTTAGATTTGGAAAAATGTTTTTTTGTCAGTTTTCGGCGAGAAATTCGGTTGTCAAGGCGTAAAATATGTACGATTTGACCTTGGAGAACTACAAAATCCCTCTTTCAGTTTTGAGTCTAAACACTTGAAATTTTAGATGTAGCTCACTTAGACATTAATCAGACTTTTTAGTTTTATTTAAGCCCAAAGCAATACACGTTAAGGAAGTAAAATTGAGGTCAAAGTGTTTTTAAAAATTGACCTCTCCGGCCTCTACAAAATTACTCAGCCAATTTTTGGTCTAAATATTTGAAATTGTACATAAAGTGTATTCAACTATAGTGCAAGTTTTTAATCGGTTTTATGCCAGTAATTTTGGCTGCCAAGTGGTCAAAGTTCCAAAGGCGTAAAAGTTCTTGTGCTATCCAGCAAACTATTCAACCAGTTTTGTGCCTAAACATTTGACATTTTACATAAATGGTAATCAGATACGCAGCAAGCTTTTACATCGGATTTGGAGCGAAAATTTGGTTGCCATGAAGTCAATTGTAAATTGGTTGACGTTTGAGGACTCTATCAAACTCGTCCACCAATTTTGGGTCTTAAAACTTTAAACTTTAGATGTAGGTTACTTGGACAGAAGTCAAACATTTTAATATATATATATATATATATATATATATATATATATATATATATATATATATATGCACACAAAGTTATGAATTGTACATAGGCTCGAGCAAAGCCGAAAAGTTGTTTTCGTTTTATGTAGAACCTGGATTACAAACTCACGGTTAAATCCATTTTATTAACATTTAAAATAAGGTTATATTTCCTAATAACAAATAAGAAAAGTATTTACATGGAAATATAATACAAAAAACAATTATACGATGCCATAATCTTCTCTTCTCTTCTCTATCTCTTTCTATATAAATAAAATGAACTCATTTTTTCGCGTCGGATTTTGACCTTAATAGGATTAAAAATCAAGATATTTCATGCAAATATAATATGCACAAACGGCAGAACAATATCTGAGGTGTGTTATAGGCTTATTATTTCTCAAATTCCTCGATAATCTTAGATTTCTATACTTTTTCTGCTGAGAAGTCACGGCCAAAATCGGTTAAGATCAATGAAAGTGGTAAAATATTTTCTCTCTAATAAATTCCTCCTCCCCCTGCCACCACTTAACACCGTTTGGGGATCGTTCACAAGGAACAGTTAAGAAGAGAACACCGGTTTGGCTTCGTCGTAGTTCTTTAATGTGAAGTTATTTAAAATCAACAAACTAAGCTGTAGTGCTCTGTGGCGTAGTGGTTAGCGTGCTGGACAATTCACATTATATTTTCACGTTCGCGCCGACCTACCGTAGTCGTTTTTTTTTTTTTTTTTTCCTAAACAACTGGAATGGACTTTTCTTGGTGGCCGAACTGTTAACGTTGCAGATGTGTTTTGTTTTTTTTTCACACTTTATTTTCCTACTTTTACTCATGACTCCGGGTTTGATCCTTCCTACTTACCTACCATAACATTTTTTAAAACTCCCCCCCGTCCCGGAAACAAACACTCGGGCAACGCCGAGTACCCCCGCTAGTCTAATATAAAATCCTTCGATCCTTCGGCGCGATATAAATTCCTGTAAGTCACTGAAACAACAATAAACTTCACCGTACTGATAAATTCTGCCATATCCCCCCCTCGAACTAAACCATATTAATGAAGCGGGTAGAATTAATTTGCACGATAGAAACATTTGGCCCGTACAGCAAGGAAACAATAAAAACTAGTCGATAATACATGACAGCCTTTTGGAGAGATGTTTTCAAGATAATGCTATATCATTTTCAGGTTATTCATGAATCTTTCATCAAACTTAGTGAAATTTTGTTTCTTTATCGCCTATTAATAAAATGTGGGGAGAATTTGTCTACAAGCACCAGCAATATAATAGCACATGATATGATGTGGAAGATGGTCTCAAAGATAATGTTTATAAAAGCAACACCTAAACACCCCTTTCTTCAAGAGAGAGTATTGCTTGGGAGGTTGGCCTTTAATATTTGTGAACTTTGGTGAATTGGAAATAACACGAAAGGGTTGCACATCATCGTATCCTTATAGCAAGTCTATTTTCGTAGGGTTAAATAGCAGAAAGTTTTAAATATGATACATAACTATAAATATACAGTTAATGCAACCGAATGTCGTCAAAATTGTCCTTCTCAGTATATCTGTCTTCATAAAATATGACAGATCGTTTAAAACATTACAATAAAATTTAATATAATATTAATTTGAAAATAATTTACATTAAACGCGGTAAAATATATTTATTTTCCACTCATAATACCAGTATATTATTCTTTGTAAGTATCAAACATCCTCCACATAATTGTAGACCGGAGAAAAAAAAACTGTTTAAAACATTCAATGCAAAAAATCATATTGACCTT
>NC_136507.1:8588896-8598896 GCF_053919585.1 Euprymna scolopes | reverse complement strand
AAAAGGAAGGGGGGCTGGCGCTGTTAAAGAGAAGGAAATTTTAGTGACGTCATATAGTCGTTAATTTAATTTTAAAACTATGAACGCAAGTTTATATTCTTATTGGGAAAAAGATATATCTGTTGAAATTTAAAAATAAGTTTGTAACAGGAATGAAATTAGTGTTTTTTATGTAATTTATTGATTGAGATTATGTGTTAATTATTACAGGGGGTGTTTGAATGGTGTGAGAAAGTTAACCTGTGTCCACAGTTAAATAATGTTCTTTTAATAACAGTTTACTTATTAATGGCGCTATGTTATAGAAACCTCCACGTTGTTTAATAGTGCTTGAAATTGCGATAAGCGCAGATTCAAGGAGTCTCCGGCGCGGTTTATTTGAAATGAATTTAACTACTTTTGCTTGTTTAAAATCAAAGGTGTGGTTATGTTGCAATGAATGAGAGAATAATGCACTTAGAGAATTGCTATTTTTTATATCTCTTTTGTGTTCATTGAGCCTTTTTTCCAATTTACGCTGAGTTTCACCAACGTATTTATGATGGCAATTATGGCAAGGAATAGTATATATACCTCCATCGGAAACTGGTTTGTTATAGAGATGTTTCGTGGTTTTTAATATATGTCTTATGGTTAGTGATGTGGTTTGTACGATAGGAATTTTTAGTTTGTTTAGTGTGTTATAAATTATTGTATTATTGGTGTGTGTAGGTAAAAGAAGATGTCTGTTTATGAGAGAAAGGTCTGGTGTGTATAATTTTTTATTATTATTTATTCTGGAAAATATTTGTGTGGCTTTTCTCTTAGCATTCAATATGAAATATGTCGGATATTGCAAGGTTTTCAAAATGTTTGTAAGGTATTTGAATTCTTCGTCCAGATATTCAGGACTGCAAATTCTGAAAGCGCGTAAGAGGAAACCAATTATCATTCCTGTTTTTATTTTATTGTTATGGTGTGAATAGAAATGTATGTAATCGTTTTTGTGTGTAGTTTTGCGGTGAACTTTGAAGGATAGTGCATTATTCTCTCATTCATTGCAACATAACCACACCTTTGATTTTAAACAAGCAAAAGTAGTTAAATTCATTTCAAATAAACCGCGCCGGAGACTCCTTGAATCTGCGCTTATCGCAATTTCAAGCACTATTAAACAACGTGGAGGTTTCTATAACATAGCGCCATTAATAAGTAAACTGTTATTAAAAGAACATTATTTAACCGTGGGCACAGGTTAACTTTCTCACACCATTCAAACACCCCCTGTAATAATTAACACATAATCTCAATCAATAAATTACATAAAAAACACTAATTTCATTCCTGGTACAAACTTATATTTAAATTTCAACAGATATATCTTTTTCCCAATAAGAATATAAACTTGCGTTCATAGTTTTAAAATTAAATTAACGACTATATGACGTCACTAAAATTTCCTTCTCTTTAACAGCGCCAGCCCCCCTTCCTTTTTGAATTTCCAACATCAATTTTTCCGTTTCTCTTAAATAGAACTGCGTCACACTGTGCACGTGAAACTTTTTCAAATATTTTTGTACTGGTATATTTTTTGGTTTCTTAATCTCATTCACCCAGAGGAAGTCTCGAAATAAAGACGAAACGTTGGTGAACACATAATACGGTTTGTTCCTTTTTTATTTTCTCTATATTTGTATATGTATTTGTAAGTTAAATGTCATCGTTATTTCTTAACCTGTTCTCAGCTTGTTGAAAAAGATTGCAATAAATTATTTCTTTCCTAGTATTAGGCTTTTAATGTTTATGATAAAACTTTATGTGGAGCACCGTATTGTGAGTACTGTAAAAAATCAGTAAAAATCGATTTTATATTACATTGCAAAAAAAAAAACTTTTCGCGTATTATCCATAATAATTAACCCAGTTACAGTTAATAACAAAAAAGATTTGGATTAGTGTTATAATAATGTCGAATAATGTAAAAGGGTTTATATGTAAATAATTAAAATAGTTTTATGAATCGTATTTTGTGTTAAATCCATTGCAGTTGAAGAATTTGTAAAAGATAACGAACGGAAGAATATGAGGTGCCATGTTTGTAAGGTGTTCGACAATTTCATTCGAATATTCGACGAAGATGTATGTATCCAGCCAATCAAAACTATGTAAATATAAGTTCCTAGTCTAAGAGGAACGGTTATTATGTTGTGTGTGCTAAAAGAATAAGAACATGAAACAATCACGAACTGAACTAGAAAAAAGTAGCCAGTGAAGCAGTTCCGTGATTAATACGAGAGTGATATGAGACTTTTCTGAGTCGGTATATATTCAGTCCATTTCATTTAATTCTGACTGCTTTGCGCGAGTCAGTTAGTCGTGAATAAATGTAGAATAATTCTGAAATTTAATTATAGTTATTCTTAATTTCCGTAAACATTATTATTTAATACAAGGGAACATGATTACGTGGTAATTACATGTAGCACATCTGATTATAATCCTATGTGGCTGAGAAGAAAATCGAATTTATTTTGTTAATGTAGTAGATAATAAAAATGACCGATTATAAGGTTACGGATCTTCATGGAGTGCTATAAAAATGACCTCTCCTCCTTACCATACATCATATAGAATAGAAACTGCTGAAATATAAACATTTGGGTCAAGAGCATTGTAAACTATTTGATTTCCGGAAGGTTTGTGTTTGCATTTGAATTTTAGCTTGTTAAAATTATATATAATTGAGCGTGAACTTTTCATGCGTATCGCTTTATATATAACTATTTAACATTCAAGAAAGTTATATTTTCAATTTTAAATCTTAATACCTTGCCTGCTTTGTATGCAAAATGTACTAGCAGATCAATGCAATATAAATGAACCAAATCAAGCGAAGAAAACATTATATGTGAAAGAAATATATTAAAATATGATCTCGATTTCAAGCATGAGTTCCACTTAACAAGCAAACGACGAACCATATTTGGCAAAATCCATCGTGAAGCTGTAAAAATTTTAATGGAGTGTTTCAGACGCAGCAAGTTACACTTTTTCAAAATAGTAATTTTTTTACTATGACCCTCTTTTTTACTGAAAGTGTACAACAAGCCATTCGAGGATAAGATTTAATTAGATGTAAAAATTGTCAGTCTATAGATAAAGGGGCAATTAGTTTTATGAATCTTATTTGATAACCCACAATAACATTTATGACAAGTATTTATTGATGTGGATTTGAGAGTTACCCAATTGTAATCAACAAGCAAGCAGTGCTGCGGCAATATGTTCCATATACTGTGAGTCCTTCCTATCAATTATGCCTATCAAAATTCCCTTTGTCGTAATTCACATGTGGGCAGTGTATCATTTATCCACAAAGCATATATATATATATATATATATATATATATATATATATATATATATATATATATATATATATGGCAGTTTTAAAAGACAAAATCAGTATGGAAAGGACCGGAATCATGAGAGTAAAGAAAAGAAAAACAAACAAACAAATAGACGCGTATTTTTGAGTAGAGAAATGTCTAACTGTTTATTCATCCATCATTCCTCACCTTTTTGTATAATTATTTTGCAACCAAGTTGTTGGTATGTCCGGTGTATACAAAGTCCGTTGTGGTATGGAACTATGATAAATTTTGGGATAGCCACACCTTTCCTTTTCAAAAAGAAAACAAAAGTATATTCAAAATGGTGATGTGCCTTGTTTAGGGGTAGACGTCAGGACCGTAGTAGTAACATGTGACTAGTTTAACCGTAGGTAGCTGGGGGTAATTTTATTTTATATATTTATTTTTTTGTTAGAAATATTTATTGGCTATATATATATATATATATATATATATATATATATATAATCTTGGTTAATTTATTATCATTATCATCATCATCATTATTATTATTAATGTTATTATTATTATTATTATTATTATTATTATTATTATTATTATTATTATTGTTTCAAACTAGCGACAATGCTAATATTTTTTCTTTTGTATCATTGTATGGCAGTAAAATTTACGTGATCAATGCTGTAAGGAGATGACTGCGTTTAACTTTATTTTATCTTTTTATTTTTATGTTTTTATACTAGTTCGTTATAAATTTTGTTGTTGTGGTTTATGTTTTTATTTTTATATTTTTATTATTTGTATTGGTGTTTAAGGGAACTAACTAGGCTTAATTTCATGTATGTTTTTCGTTTTGTTTTGTGGCTATGATATTCTTTCTTTGTTTACGTATATAGATATTTATTTATTTTTTTATAATGTCCCAGGAAACTCTGGGTAAATTATAGTATAAGGGCGATAACTCTGTTTATCTTTATTTCTTTTAGCATTTAAAACAAATATTTACGGACTTGTTATAAATATATTTTCATATATTTTCCTGGTTTGTGCTTTAATTTTCTATTTATTTTATTTGTGTTAGTGTGGGAGGGGGCTAACTGGGTTTTAATTTTATGTTTTTATATATATATATACTTTGTGGCTATGAAATTCCTTCGTTGTTTATGCATATTGATATTTACTTTTTCCCGTGTTTCTTTCTTGGTATTTGTTACACGTTAACTTTATGTTGTCTATTTCTCTTTCACGTCTACCTCAATCAATCTTCACTCATCCACTTTCACGTCTCTATTACCTTATTTTCAATTTTTCCCCATATTTTATTAAGTTTTATTTATCTATTCTTACTGTTTTTTTAACAATATGAGGTGATCTAAAAACTGATTCTGAAGTATGAATATGTTTGGTGTTAATAAGTCATAGGTAATATATGCTGGTGTCTATATATATATATATGAAATCTAAAATATTTATATATATATATATATATATATATATATATATATATATATATATACGTATGCACTTTGTCCATGTGTGTGTAATTATATGTGTATCTTATTATCTACGTTCTCCCTCATATCGTATGCTTTTTGGGCTGTATCTATTTATATGTTCGTAATATGATCCTATCTCAAACTTTACGTAATACATCATATGGATGTTTTATTTTATGTTTTACCTCATAGTCTACTGCGTATGTAACTGTGTGTTGTCATTTTGTTTTTCTTTTTATATTCATTTTTTTTAGATTATATATACTTTTATTTATATATTTTTTATATTTTATAATTTGTATATTGTTGTTACAAGGGGTTCTCTTGTTATTAGGGGGTCACAGGATAAAAGGAGAGGTCAGTTTTAGCCTGTTATTCAGGAAAAGTGTTTTTTCTCTCGAAATTAATCAAAGTTCCATATCACCAATGGACTTTATATACACCGGACATAACAACAACTTGGTTGCAAAATAATTATACAACGAGGTGAGGAATGATAGATCAATAAACAGTTGGACATTTTTTTACTCAAACATACGCGTCTATTTGTTTGTTTGTTTTTCTTTCCTTTACTCTCATGATTCCGGTCCTTTCCGCATTGTTTTGGCTTTTTAAACTTCCATATATTCCTTTATCAGCAATGCTTCAATCAAATTACTATTTACTCATATATATATATATATATATATATATATATATATAATAAAATACCTTTAAACATGGGAATTTAAATTAATTTGTATATCAAGATATATGCCTGTAAATATCTGTAAATGTTTTATTTTTACTAAATGCCCAAGATATAACCTTTTCTAATAGCAGATACATGTGTTGAATACAGTTGAAGATTGACATGTCGGTAATAATAATGAAGGGGGTTAAAGATTGTTCTTAGTCCGGTTTATTTATTACTCCTCGGGGGTGTTATTAATGAGTAAATGGTTTGCTTCTAGTTTTATCCTAGTTAATTAGATATATTCTAACGCAAGAAAATATGTATAAATCATTTATTCATTTATTTAGCATCTAAAATTTATTATATGGTAGGACAGAACTTGAGTCCCTACGAGTATGATATCTCATATTTTAACACGTATGTTCTGCTTCGCTTCTACTCGAATCATTTTTTGAAGTACTTGGATGTCACATGGTACTTTAATTACCACCCAATCTCAAACTTATTAAGATAATTTAGTGAGAAAAAAAGGCGAAATAATTTTTCCAACATATAGAATTGGTATAAATATATATTAATATTTTTATACTTAATTTATTAGTCTTATAAAATCCTTTTACGGTCTTCGGTCTCGTTAACATAATTATATTCTGTCGATGATAAAAGTAAGATCGAGGAGTTTAATTAGCACATTAGAATGTGTATATATATATATATATATATATATATATATATATATATATATATATAAGCGAGATAAGACACTGATAAAATTCAGATGAACAATCCTGATAGATATTACTTAAAGTAATACTTTCAAGTTAATTGCCGAAACAAACAATCTTGCCCCTTAGGAAACAACTGCATCCACAAGGACGTAATCTATTCATGTACAGTCACTGAACTCCCAAACACAACAGCAAGTGCAACGGATGGACAACTAAAATATCGTTCTCAAAACACATTAACTACTGAACCAACAGCATTAGAGAGCTCCACTAACTCCAACTATGCCAACCCCATAAACAAGACACATGATAACACCCAAGTCACTCAGGAACCCCATCCTGAAAACGATTCGAACCTAATTATCCCCCCCTCTATAAGTTCATCTCACACCCATAGTAGAAATTCCGACAGCTTAAATACCATTAATGCTAATGTAAAGCCCTACACGTATATCGGCGCAACGGCAAATCTAATTAAACTGAGAATTTCCAACTACATAAGCTCCTTTAATAATGAAAACACAAATAGTAATAGAGGCACCTCCCTAACAACTCTGATTAAAGACCTCCAATATAGGAATATTCCGTACTCGCTAAAATGGGATTTATTGAAAAAATCCAATTCATACACCCCTAAATCCAAACTCTGCAACCTTTGCACTTCAGAAGCAGTTGCAATAATAACATATCCTAAAGCCACGATAAACACCAAAAATGAGCTTATTTCGTTATGCAAACACAGGAAAAAATTCAAATATAGCCAGCTCAAAGCCACTTAAGCCACCATACCTGAACTAGTTTTGGCACACTGTCGTATATATATAAGCATGTTTTAAAACTTGTATGAGTGTATATGTATACACGCATGAGAGGGTCGATGTTGTAGGCGCTGTAGCAATGTTAATATTTACGTATGTTTATGTATTTCTTATACATATGCATGCTTGAGTAAGTATATGTTTGTACGTGTCTATAAGTGCTTGGATATATATATATATATATATATATATATATATGGGTATGTGTGTATATGTATATATAAGTGTATATGTGTGCATGTATGTATATATATATATATATATGCGTTTTTTCTTGTCTCCATTAACTTTTTCCTTATATATGAGTATGTATATGTATGTGTGAGCTTGTAGACGTTCGTTTCATGTTGAGTCTATATACATAGAATTATGCGCTGTAGTGTGTATATATGTATGTATGCACGCGTGTGTGTCTGTGTGTGTGCATATATACGCGTATGTATGATTGTTTATATATGTGTACATATATATATATTTGTATATATATAAGTGTGTATATATATGTATATATATATATATATATATATATATATATATATGCGCGTGTTTATGTGGGCATGGTTATTTAACAGAGTTACACACTTTAGCCGTATATTAGTACACTCTATTTATATCTCCCTGGACCATAAAAATGTTGTTGTCAATTGGTGAATACACCCTTCTCTAAAATTGAATGACTAGATAAACCCGATCATTTGTTGATGTATATATATATATATATATATATATATATATATATATATATATATCTTTAAACTTACGTGCACTCTCTCTGTATTCGTATCTTATGTATCAGTGTGCGCACCTTTATCTCTTTCAAGACATAACCTTTATGTAGTTGTATATTTGCTCTTACGAGTATGAATTGCATCCTTGTACTTGATTATATCGATCTTCGGCCGTGCTTATGAGCGCAGTTGTACACTGAGTACACGTGGATTCATATTCACCCGGCTGTATAAGTAGTTCCCTTCTCTAATATACATGTTTGCGTTATGATATATATATATATATATATATATATGTATGTAATTGAGTGCACATATACATTAGTATAGCGATGCGTATGTATATATATATATAGGCATGTATTTGTGTAAGCATAGTATGTATCAGTGTTTGTATGTAAGTGTATTCTATCTGTGTGTATGTGTGTATATCTATATGTGTATATGTACGTGTATATGAGTATCTGTGGTGTATATGTGCTTATATTTACACTTATGTTTAGGTTTTATAGGTGGATATACAAGTAATCAATATACAAATAGTCAAAATTAACCACGCATGGGCTACCACATACCCAACCCCACACGTAAATCAATCCTCCCCTTTTATAAAAAATATTTTATAAAAAATATATAATTTATCACAGCATATAAAACACTCACTTAAACATCAATTCCAACTCAACGAACAACTAAACAAACTCATCCATAGATCGCCTCCAATAGATACATATGTATTTTAAATAAAATTTAAACAAACATTTAAACTAGATCAAACTAAGACAACAAACGTATTTAACTGACTTGTGTCAACTTACCAAGTCACCTTAAAAAAATATACACCCAAAATTAAAATAAGCCAACCTTAAAGTCACTTATTTAAGTAACCCTCCAAACATTCCAGATTTTCAAACCATGCCGCGTCTCTATCTCCACTTCATCAGCTCATTCATCCCCACAGCAAAAACAGCACCCCCTATCACGCACACCCCACATTGAAAATCTCAAGAATATCCATTTCCCACTTGAACTTAAAATCAAGAGCTCAACCCATTTAAAGAATACTAAAACGCAATTACCCTTCTCCCGCCGAAAATACTCCATTAAAAACCTGTATGCTCGTCCAACTTTAACCCTCCCCCTCTCGCTTTACCCTCTCTAATTCACCCCACTTCCTCTTTCCCTCATCTAAAAAGCTTCCGTCATCTATATATATAAAAGCGAAAATGTATGTATGTATGTACGCTTTTCCTCGATTTCCACAAAAGGCTTCTTTCAGAGAAGAGCTCGCGTGCTTCACAACGTCTTAAAACTTTTTATATCACCTATAAATTGTAATATCTCACACTTAACCACGGTGCTCCCTGTCTATTTAATTTTATTGACTTTCAAACGTTAATTACTCGACATTTCCCGCATCGACACGCGTTACATTCGGTTTTCGGTATTAAAAAAAAGCGAAACTCGACTCTAATCACTGGCAGCTAAGTAACGTTTGGTCAATGTCGACTTCGTCATATCAGACGGCAGCTTTCATTTCGAGACAAGACGCTCCCCCCTAATAAACAGGGAGCGGGTTTTTAAAAACAACAAACCGATGTATTGACCTCATTAAAACTGTCCCGCACAAAATGCTAACTGCTGAATACCTATCGCCGTCACGTCAATCAAAAACGCGCACCTGTTTTTTTCACACTTTACTATTTTCCAACTGCGCGTCAAGCCTACGTTTTTGTTCACGGGCACCTGTTTTTTTCACACACACCTACAACACCCGGGCAACGCCGGGTACCCCTCGCTAGTCCAATATAAACAAGATAACGAATTATATTTCTAATAGACTCATACCTCGAGCAAGCCATCCCAGCGTACTCTTCCGAATATCATCACCTTTGCCATCTTTGGTATTTTGATATCTACACTATTGATTTCGAGGTCTATTGCACACTTAATTCAATGCTCAACTACTATTACTGATGGGGATAATTACAATGGAATGGTATATCAATCCAATTTCGAATATACTTTGTCAACACCGAGAAACCATTTGGACCACAGCAAATAACACACAATCAACGCAACAACGAGTAACGCTGCCCGGTATACTTTTCGAAATATTAAGAAGGAGCAGTACGCTTTCGCTATATGGGAATATCACTTTCTCCCATGGGTCTATTTTCTGCCCATCCGGATTTATAACA
>NC_136507.1:8398896-8586396 GCF_053919585.1 Euprymna scolopes | reverse complement strand
GTGAAAGATCCCTTTTTTATATATACATATGTAAAGTAAATATAATAAATTTGTTCATTAACATGCATCTAGACAAATAATATTTAGACAGTAATATCTACGGTAGTTTATTATTACGTCTATTTTATCAACTAATATTATTTACGCACACATTGCGTTAGTTGTGTGTAGTCACACTGATGTGTATTTAAAAGACGGAACCCGTATCTTTGGATTACTTTGTTAATTATATATACGTTCCCATTTGTGTGAAGCATTCTTTTGGAAGTAATAACGGTTTCCACTAAAGCATGACAACATCGTAAATAAAACAAACAAGTTAATACAACAATCGATGCAGGTAGTGTAGGGTGTCGAGATGTACTGTAAGTATTAACATTATCTTTACGTTATATCATACGCAAAGTTCAAACTTCGGATAGTCAGTGATAGAAATTTAAAAATGCAACGTCGATGGACTTGTTTTATGTCATAATGTAAGAAAACTTTACCGTATTTAATTTAACTAATTACATGTTCGATGTATACATATTAACATAAACACGTGTGTTCCTCTGTTTAAACCTCATCAGTGCGTATTAATTAACCTGACAGATCATCCGAGATGAAACTGTTATGAACTTCAGTTAGGATTCATTGTGAAAGTCCAACGTTTGAACTATCTTGATCTGCTCGCTTGCTGTAATTATGTTAAATTCTGTAAATGTAATTTACAGTATTTAATTAAATTAACATGTTTCAGCAGAAGACTTCAAGAAATTTACATACCATATTACGTAGAAACTACCATTTTCTTATGGAAGAAGTTCTGCTTTATGAGCGGATATATATATATATATATATATATATATATGCGTGTGTGCGTGTCTGTGTGTGTGCGTGTGTGTGCCTCAGCTGATGTTATCTTGAGACGCGTTTAATTAACTGACAGTGATGCACACCAAAACCTCGTAAAGACATGCATCTAGGAGGAAAGAAAGCTCTGATGTAAAACTTAAGATCTACTGTATCGTTTGTCTTTTGGCAGTCATTGCACCTATGAAGATTAGCAGTTTTACCAAAAAGTGTGGTTGGGTCAGCATAACGACGTCACAACTATTAAACGTATCATATGTGTGAATTTCAAAATAACTTCGCTGTTGCGGCAGAGCATATATTTTGTTGTATTTATACATAATTTAACTCATAATTTACATTTAAATATATATATATATATATATATATATATATATATATCTGTGTGTGTGCGAAGTTTGAGTAAAATTATGTATAAATACAACAAAATATATTGTTTGACAAAGGAGTATAGATAGTTATTAAAGTGTTTTCCTTTACCATGGATTTTAAGCAAATGGCTTATCTCACCAGAAGAAATGTTTTAAGCAAAATATAATATAATGGCAAGCAATCTACGAAAGATTAATGCAAGCAACAGTAAACGTAGTCACTAGTTTTCTCTTCTCTGCGCCAGCCTCTCGAACCAAAGGTTCTCAAATCCTTCGCTACCTTTACACAAGGCACGCCTCCATGCTGGTCTATCTTCGACTAGCTCCTCCCACACATTCACATCAATGCCAAGAGCGATCAGGTCCCGTTTGGCCACGTCTTTAAAACGCAGCACTGGGCGACCGAAGCTTCTTGTACCATTTGTCAGTTCGCTGTAGATGATATCCGTAGGGAGACGGCAATCGAGCATTCTGCGCAGGTGTCCAAGCCATCTAGATCGTCGGATCTTGAGTTTCTGGAACAAGGAGCGGCTGCCGGCACATTTCAGCATCTCTTCGTTGGTGATTCCATCCCACCAATTGATGCCCATGGTACGTCACAAGGATCGGAGATGGTAGATGTTCAGCCTTTTCTCGTGACAAGCATACGTGGTCCAAGTCTCTGCTCCCTGCAGTAGGGTACTCAGAACGCAGCATTCGTAGATGCGGCACTTTGTGCGAGCAGTGAAGTATTTATTTAACCATGCTTTTTCACGTAGTCTGTTGAAAGTAGACGCTGCTCTACATATGCGCGTTTTGGATACTCCCTTGTTGATGTTGGATCCAAGATACGCAAAGTTCTCGAAAGTCTCTAGTTCGTGGCCATTGATGTTGATTGGTGATGCGTCATCCTGGTGCATCACGACTGTCTTTTTCACACTGATCACCAATGCGAACTCTACACAAGCAGCGCTCCATTTGTCAATCCGGCGCTGGAGTCCACTTGCGGAGTGCGAGACCAATGCAGCATCGTCTGCAAATAGCAGCTCAAGTATTAGGACTCTTCGAATCTTGGGTTTGACGCGTAGGCGAACCAAGTTAAAAAAGTCTCCGTCAGAACGAGTATGAAGGAACACACTGTCTTCGTCCTCGTGATTTCCAAAAGCGTGGTGCAGAAGAACTGAGAAGAAGATGCCAAACAATGTGGGAACCAACACACAACCTTGCTTGAGTCCACTGCACACGGGGAAGTTGTTAGACATGTCACCTTCGAAGAAGACTGCTGCTGTCATGTTGTCATCGAGCGATCTTGTCAAACTAAGAATAGTTGGTGAACAGTCCAACTTTTGTAGGATGGCAAACATACCAACTCTACTTAGCATGTCAAAAGCTTTCGTGAGGTCCACAAATTGTATATGAAGACGTCTACGTTGTTCCCTGCATTTTTCTGGGTTTGACGCACTGAAAATATCATGTCTGTGGTTGAGGAAAAATAAAGAGAGAAAAAAGTCATTGTAAAAAAGATGAGAGAGAGACAGACAGGCAGAGAGATAGACAGGGACAGGAGGATTTTCCTAGGCAAGGTACGGCTTCTATTGTGTATCTATGTGCAAATACGTATATATGTGTGCTTTCAAGCAGATATACAAAGATGCAGCAGTATTTTTTTTTTACGTGCGGAGACGCAAAATGAATGTTTGTATTAAATAGTGTAGTTAGCATCTCCTGCAAAAATAGTTTTATTAATTGAAAAGAATATTAATAGGAAAATAGGCTCTGAATGTTTTTTTAAATTTATAAGCATTTTCGAGAAAGAAGTTTGTTAAAAACTTTATTTTGAATGAACCATTGCAACGTTGTTGTTTTGAAATATAAATGACTTTTTTGGGAGAAATTTTAATTAAGCGTTCTTCTATTTTTTGAAATGTCTTATTGTGTTGTTTATGTTCTTTTCAAAGAAATTGTACAGTCTGGTTGTTGAAATTTTGGAAATGCGTTATTGTGTTTTTGATTGTTTCCTTTTGCCAAAGAAAGAAAAATGAAAAATTTGAAACAAAATGGTCTATGGTTCCTTGGTGTCACCCGGAAAAATAGTTTGTTTTATTTGAATTTAATTATATTGTCGTAAGTTTCTGGAAAGAATTGTGGAAAAAGATTTATATTTCAGATTTAAATGGGACTATGCAGTGTGGTCAATGTGCTTGTTGATTCATATACATCATGTAACGTTGAATCTTGTTGACGTGGAAATATTGTGCTCCAGTTTTAACATAACTGTTGTTTTTTAATTGTTTAATGTCAACTTGAGGTGAAATAATTGTATTTTAAATTATTGTTGAAAAAATTGTTTGTGATGGAACGAAGTTATGTGATTTTTGCACCATTTTGTACAATTTTTTTAATGTTGTTTTCTATTCGATTTTGTCGCAGACTGGAGCGGTCCGGATGATCTTGGATTGTCATGTACTTATTGTTAATTAATAAGTAATGATTAAAGAGAATAGAAATATAAGTAATAGCTAAGCAAGAGAGTAAAAAGACGAAAGAAGAAACAAAAGACGAACTATAGAGTTATGTCAGCGAGTTTATCAAGTTTTGGAAGAAACAGCGTTCATTTGATTGTTATTCTAGTTTTTGATAGTGCGTCGCATATACTTTTTTATTTTGTGTGTTATTTTCATACGAATTTTTCTCGGAATTAGTGTAAATTCGGCGGTAGGCAGAGGATAAAATGTGCCTGTGTTGTTATAAGGAATCCGATTATCTTCTAAAGGTCATGCGCTGATAGAAGCTGTGCAGGAAGATTGCCTGGATCTCCGCATGACTTAAAAATGCAAGATAGTACCATGCTTTCGGTCTTCGGACGTTTGTAAAGGCTTATTCTTGGGGCTGGGGTCAAAGGGAACCATAACGTTATGCGTAGATATTGTGAGGATATTCTGCTGAGACCATTCAGGTGTGGTGATGAGGTAGAATGAACACCAGTGACCTTTATATAAATTGCGATGTTCTCATAGAAGAAGTTGTAGTATAAGGATACCTGATCAATGTCTTTAGAGTTGTATAAAATAAGATTTTTGGCCTCAACACTCCGGCAGGGGATTGAATTGCCCCATGACACATCGCCTCTAGGTAAGGATCAACTAGGCATCGATTGGTTGGTATAAATTGTTAAGTTAGTTAAGGTTGGGTTTGCCTCTTTTCCATGACTGGTCAGTGGTCATGGTCCCCCGTACTTGGGAATGTCCTGGTGGATTTATGTTAAATGGTATATTGGAAATAAGTGTGCTGACCACCATATAGGTTGTAGCTAAGGGATTTCTGTTTTCTTTTCCAGAATTAATAGTGTGATTGAATGCTGATATTGACAGAATAAGGTCGAGGATATTGAAATTTTTATGGTGCCGCTCGCGTGAAGAAGAACTTGTCTGTAAAGATAGGGTGGTGATTCGTCCGCGTTGATTAGGTAAAGGGCCTCGATATTTTTGTTTCGGCTGATTGCCGAGAATTTAATCGAGCACAATTAGTGTCGACGAGAGCGGGGGGGGCGCTCTTGGCATTGGAAATTTGGGTTTGCTAAGAGACCATGAGGTTATAGGTGATTGAGTCGTAGTTTCGATACGGCGCAAGAGTTAGTGCCACATAACATTAATTGAGGATTTTGTTTTACAGTTGATTAACCTATGACAGCTTTTTTTTGTCTGCGCGCTGGTATATTAAGGTCCTCTGAAACTAAACGGGAGAGGTAGAAAATAAATGTTTTCACCATATATATTGATAAAAAGGAGAGAAACGGATATTAGGTAATAATCTGGCAGCATCGGGTAGAACGCATTTATCGTCTATCTAAGAATAATTAAAAAACGAAGATTTTAATCGTGAGAAAACACCGGGTTATAGAGGGCAAGGAGTCAGGTTGACAATCAATCAAACTGGATGACCGGTAAATTGCACCGAAAGTAAGTCAAGCGGGAATCGGAGATGACGTGCCAGTTGTTCAAGTTTTGAGTAAGTTAGTGAGTTATGTTCGAGAAATCGAGGAAGCAAGATGGGTTAAATAGGTCGTTCCATGAGGGAGCAACGCTCTCCAAATTGATGCGGAGAAGCACCACAAGTCTGAGATCGTCGATTTCACTCAATGCTGCCAAAGACAAGATGGCCGGGAGTGAAACAAACCAACATATGAAAAACATACATCGTTTTGTGTATGTCTGCATGGGTACTTTTTGTAGCAAAACCAACTCCCTAACTCGTTGGCAAATTCCACAGACCGCAGCCAAAAACAGGGAACGTAGCAACAGGTATGTCGTTCATAAATGTACTGTAAATTATATCTAATACAGACACGCACCCCTGAACTTGAGACGAGTCACAGGCCGTTAGATGAAACACACGCTCGAACTAGACACAAAAGCCATGAGGACAACAGCCTATGGGATAAAACAGACTCAGAATATATATATATATATATATATATATATATATATATATATATATATATATATATATATATATATATATATATACCGGCACAAAAATTATATCTTTCCTAAACCATTCCTCATTCGAAAGAAAACCGACTGAATCCAGACAAATTACAGTGCAATCAGATACCGATTTCGAGATAGGGGATGTTTGTAGAGTTCAAATCAATTATTTATTTTCCTGTTGAGTACTGATGATGTGAAAAATACTTACAAGTAACCTAGTTGATAAATGTGAATACATGATCGCAAAAGTTTATGAAAATAATCAACTGGTTTGTGGAATTGGCTAGCATGATTAAAAGCTAGAATAGATACGTATGCTCTTTTCTCATCCTAGACATTTTAAAACTACCATCAACGATTTCCAAGATACTTACTGGGTTACTCATAGTTTCTGTTGAACCTTTAGATCTTCGAAAAAATGTCCATAGCAAATTAACTAAATAAGCGTTTGTGGCAAGCGTAGATAAAGCGAATCTGATTGTCTTAGATTCAACTCATGGTAACTATATCTCAACATGCTAGAGAAGATGTATATTGAAAACTAGCGGCTGCGCCGCGTCAGTACACAACGCAAAGACAAACACAAAATCGACTACACTCAACATTAAGTACACTCAACATCGTCATAGCAGCAATGCTTATTTTGTGAACTCGGAGCATGGGAAATTCCCATTAGCACAAAACAAAATCATTAAAAAACAAAAATAGCCTAACTAAGAGGACCTTAAACTATATCCAGTGGAGAAGTCCCAGCTTGCGGGCTTTGGGGAGTGTTGAGCCACCCTTTAATGACCATTGCTCCCAGGTCCACTCTGACCCGGAGTGGTAGTACCTGTTAGGGTCCCAACTATGGGTTAAACTTGAAAACAACAAATATATTCTATTAAAAAATTTTCTCCAAAATCTTTGGATTCGGCATTAAATAACCCGAAAAGTGTTGATATGCCGTAAAACAAAAACAACCAACCAACCTAACTAAGAATAAGGATAATGAGTAAACTTTAAATAAAATGATGGTTTAAATTATAACGAACTTGCTAGGATTCGAACCTGGAATGTTCTGTTTAGTAGTCAGATACAATATCCATTCCGCCACAAGTCCTGCCGTATGCCGAACGATGTTACCGCGGCAGTAGACAGACAGTGCTAAATTCCGTTGACATAGCAAGGTAACTTTTCCACAATTGCAACGAAACAGTCCAAGAACCCTTATTTCGGGCTTTTGTTTGACTCGGCGTTGTTCGTAACGAACTATATAAAGATAAGGACAATCTAGGGACTCATATCTTCAGAGAAAAAAAGACTTTAATTCTGTGCATCTGTTCGAAAGTTTTATTGGTATATATATATATATATATATATATATATATATATATATATATATTTATATATATATATATATATACCCACACACAAACTCATAAATACACATTTAGAATTTATTAATAGTATAGATAATAAAAAATAATTACATAGATTTAAGTAAAACATTGTTAGATACTTGAAAAGATAACCATAATCAAGTTAAAGGAATAGACTCAGTCATTAAGAATAATATATGCACTAAAATTCAAGATATTTCGTCCGCTTTACACTGGGACTGATTCAGAATCATTATAAATAACAAGCAAAAATAAAATATACACATTTGTTCACAATAGAGCGATAAACTATCATTTTTACCATCTGATATGTAACATAAATACATGTTGCATTTGCTTTCGAAATACACTTGAGGATTGCGCATATGTATCGTTTTTGAAAAGTGTATTTGCTCTAATATTTGCAATATGAACTCTTGTAAAAAATATCCCTTTTTATTAAACATCGTGATTCATGTGGTGTCATATGTTTAACCGTAAGCAAACAGAGACAACATCATGTCGAGGAAATCAGATAGGGTGGACACAAACTTTGTATAAACCTTTCACTTTCACTTTCTCCGTCCTTTTCCGGATTACATGTAATTAAAAATTTATTATAACGCCGTATGGACTTATCTGATTACGCAAAACTACGCACCAGTAATGGAAAGTGGGTGTGCTTATTGACGAAGTTTAATGAGAAGGTCAGTTTATGCTAAGATTGATTAAGTTTGCATGTGTGTTTATCACTGTATATTATAAAAATGAACTTGTTTGTCTGCGACACGATCTCTACGAAACTACTCTGTTAATTTTTGATCCTCCCATAAGAAAACCGAAAAACAAACTAATACGGAATTAATAAAATAAATGTTTAAAAGGATGTGTAAATTAGATAGATATTTTGAAGATGAATGCAAGTCCAACACCGATATACAATAAAGTTGTATTTTCTTTTTAAATCAATAGAAAAACAAACGAATTTATAATGAACATCAATACACAAAAAATCTTAATTTATAGGAGTATACACACACACACACACACATATATATATGTATATATATATATATATATATATATATATATATATATATATATATACAGAGCGAGAGAGACGGAAGGGGGAGATAGATAATTTTTAGGTATTTATATTCGCTATGTATAAAAATTACTATAGTTCTATATTCATTATTAGTGTAAATATATACTTGTAATATGTTCAAATGTATTCTGTGCAAGTAAAAAGTTTTTAGTCATTCATTTGCACTATTTAATGTAGAAGGATATAGAATATGAATATATCACTTCCGTTGATCACTTTTTCATTCATTATCTCCTGTGGTAACTTCAACAGGGAATTGTGTGGTCAATTCTTAGTATATGCTCACTTAATTTAACTATTGCTTCTTATTTCGGATTTAATAAGCTGAAAAGTGTGATTTGCCGATGAACAGATGCACCGGATCAACTGTTGTGTATTCTTTGATATATCAATGTGATCTAAGAATAATGTTTAATGGATGTTTGTAATTGCACTTGAACTTACCAAAGTGAACTAGTGATCAAGTGCAAAGTCAACTGAATCCTAGTGTAAACCGAGCAAAGCGAACGGTTATGAGTTTCCTATCGAAGCTGTGATAGGAGCCGCCCTGAAAAAAGTAAGCTAACGAAAAAGATCAAAGGAATGCATTTTCTTTGGGATGCGTATGTTATCATAAATACTCGTGCTCCCGAACGTCGCACACAGCATTTAATAAAAGTTCAGACGTTGATGAAATACTTCTGTTTAATGTTAACTTACGCCTCGATAACCGTATGGATGGTGTTTGATTTAGCCGAAATTAAGTGGCACTATAAATTAAACAAGATCTACCCCCCCACACACATATATATATATATATATATATATATATATATATAGAGAGAGAGAGAGAGAGAGAGAGAGAGACACACACACACACACAGATAATAACGCGAGATGTATGCATATATATACCCACCAATTAAACTAAAAACTTTAAATATATATAATAAAGTGAGGTGTGTGTGTGTATATATATATATATATATATATATATATATATATATATATATATATATATATACGTATGTATACATTTTATGGATAAGTAAGAGAAATATCCAGGTTGTCCTTGACGGTCGTACATCTAAACAATATAATATAAATGCGGGAGTTCCTCAGGGGTCTATCATTGGACCTCTGATATTCCTAATATTCATAAATGACCTCCCTGACAAAATTGTCTGTGAGATGGGTATGTATGCTGACGATACCACGCTCTATAACAGACACGGCAGGAAAACAAATGAACACATATCTAAAGAAATGACAGAAACACTAGAGGATGACCTCCGATCCGTAGTGGAATGGGGACAAAAATGGATGGTCACCTTCAATGCTGCCAAGACTAAACTTGTTTCCTTCAATAATTACAAGAAACCTAGAAACGTTCCCTATCGCCAATAGCAATGGCCAATGACTTTTTATCTGAAAGTACATCTTTAAACTCCTCGGCCGAACATTCACAGGAAACATGAGTTGGAAAAAATACATTTAGAACATTGCCAGGACCGCTGCGATAAAGGTGGGTTCTCTCTACCGTGCTAGAAAGCTATTAACGCCTGAAAATATCCTATACCTGCAATTGCAGAACAGGCAGAGGGATGCAACATTTCGTGGATGTGACAGAGGCTGAAGTTTTGCTGACAGTTCAGGACCTATCAGATTGGCGACTCTCTTTTGAACCTTGTCTAGGGGCGAGAGACTAGTGGCAGATGCACCAGCCCAAATATGACAACAATACTCCATACATGGGCGAATGGTGGTCTTATAGATGTATAGGATACTTTCAGGCGTTAATAGTACTTTAACGGTGATTGCTCTGACGAACTGCAAGCACTTGTGCCCCCTGGACTTAAATACCCCCGACAAACCCGACTAGCAGTTAAATCCCACCCATAACAGTAGAGATCCCTAGATGCAAGGGAACCTTCTACTCCAGTAGTTTCTTCCCCAGGGCAGCTAGTCTTTGGAATTCCATTCGGGGTCCCTGCTTCCCCGACTGTACCGACATGCAGAAGTTCAAGTGTAACGTGAACCGACATCTTGCTGTCTCAACTCAGTACCCCTGATGCTTGTGTCCCTGATAGTAGCCCCTTACAACAAAGTTACAATGTGTCTTGCTTGGGGCGAAAATACAATAAAGAAAATTAAATATATATATATATATATATATATATATATATATATATTCTGTTTATGTAATTAGCGTTTTGTATTTAAAAAGACATCGTTCAACATAACAGAAAAATCTGCTTGATTATACAATTTACATTTTTTCAATAATCTTTATCGCCGTTTTTTTTTTTAAATGAGAAAAATACATATTTCATCGCATCACGAGCACATTCCATTATTTATAGGCTTATTTTCAGTATATTTCCAAAAACATTTAGAATTTTAATTCTGAGTTGTAACCATTTTAGAGGGGTAGAAATGAATCACTAATTTTCATGTTGATTATAGTTGTGGTTATAGTTTATTATCGTTTTTCTGTTTTGCGTTTGTTGATCTTCTACATTTGACAAGTGCTGACCAGTGCGTGTAAGTATCTACCACAGTAACGTAATGGAACCCATTCATTACTCTTGTTTAGTTAATATATAGCCTTGACCACTGAATGTTTGTTTTCAAGCAAAGATTAATTTTTCTTGATGAAGCTTTGGCTTCTTTATCAATGCCAGGCCAATAATTTTAATTAACATAGCATACTTTATTTTAATGATCCCTTAGTTTAAATACAAAACGCTAATTCCCCTATGAAAATTAATTCCTACTGTTTCTCCGTAATGCAAATATTAACAAACATTGCCATATAATAAGATACCTTCATGTGAATAATTTTTAAAGAAGCTGAAGTTTTCGCTTAGTAATTTGTTATTTTATTATTTTTTTTTTCAGTTATAAAAGTTAACTTTAAATTTAATCTGTTCAAAAACTATTGCAATTCAATTACGGTATTGTAAAGCACGTTTTATTCCCAATTTTTACTTGATGAAGCAATTATTTTTTTGCTGTGAGGTTTAAATAGCTTAGGAACAAGCCTTGATAATCAATTCCTGTATCCTATTTTCTTAAATTAAATGAACTCTATTTAGAATTATTATCGTCATTATTATTAATATCATTGTGCTTGCGCAAGAGATAAATTATATAGTATGGCTTTTCAAATTTTTCGAGTGCGTTTTGAGATTCAGAAGATAAACTCCATCTTAGATACTTATGCAGAGTACAAACCGCGTTATTGTCGGCATATTCCTCATAGATAACGTAAATATCCGGCAGTTTTCGAACAAAAATGTTTGTGGCTTTTTCAGCATGACAGTAAAACATCATTATCATACGCTAATGTCAATGAAATGTGGGATAATTGTACTCTAATTTTTCTTTCGCACAAATTTGTGAGGTGTGGTGTTATAACTCTACAGCATAAATAAACTCTGAAACATCAAAATAGAAAAAAAATAATGTGATTTGTAAAACGAGTATCCGATCTACGGAATAGAAGTGGACTACATCAATAAGAAAAAACAAAAGAGAAATAAAAAAAAGTAACAGGCAAATAGATGATATAATAAAGAGGAACATATAGAAAAAAACAAATAAAAGAAAAACTAAAAAGAATTAATTAACGAAAGATGAAATAATTAAGAAAAGTGGATAGATATGCATGAGAGACGGACGAAAAGAATAAACACTAGCATAAATGGGGTAAGACCGTGGAGAGAGAATGTTATAGTGAAAATTCCTAGATTGTTTAATTCGAGTTCCGAGTCCGCAAACAAGATATTGTTCCTTATAATTAATGATTGTATTTCTCTCAGGTAACATAAATCCCTATTTCTCCAACTTAAAAATGGCTTGACCATATCTAAGTCTTCAGCCCATGCCGGTACAACCATTACCTATAACTACGCAAAAAAACGAGAAAGAAAGAAGACAAAACAAGGAGAGATCGAGAAAGGGGGGATTGAATGACAGTGAGAAAGAAAATGGTGAAATACTTTTTGGAGTTAATTTTATTTGTTTTTATGCTATAGTGTTTTCTTTCGTTTTCTTATGTTTAATAATAGTAACATAAAAATTTATAAATATTTTTAGAATGTTAGAGAATAAATAACTATTTCCACAGCCAGATAGCTTCGAAGCTCACAAGAGCCATGAAAGCCAACAAGCCAAGACTCGAGTTTCGCCTTCATTTGGGCTCATCAGTTATACACTTAGGATTCGAAACCCGAGCCTCTTGCGAGGCCAGCACTCTACCAACTGACTAAACGCGCCGCACACAAGAAAGTCTTATTAACTATCACAGATCAAATAAACCACAAAGAAATCCGACAGTGAAATTACTTTCCTCTCGAATAAGTTATGTGATCATCGTGGTCAGCTATAATCGCGCTATATATATATATATATATATATATATATATATATATATATATATATATATATATATATATATATATGTATGTGTGTGTGCGTGTGTTTTATTGGCTGTAACATATATGTATATATATGTATGTGTGTGTTTTATTGGTTGTAACATATATATATATATATATATACATATATATATATATATATATATGTATGCGTTTGCGTGAGTGTCTATTTATATACATATATGTGTGTATGGATATACATCTGAGTGAATTATATACGTATTATACAATGAAACTTTATTCTTATGTAAGATGAACAACAGTAATTATTACCCTAAGTCACATATTTCTCTCTTCTAGCTTAGGACAGACTAAATAATACATTACGATAGAGACTCGAATGTGCGCGCTTCCTCATTTAGTTACCCTTATATTTAAAGGAGTTCTTTCATTGCTCTGTCTGAGGCTTAAGTTGTCGCAGTTTAAATAAATCCCGCCCTTTATTTTCTGTTTAGATTATAATCTACGTTTGGTGTCAGTGCGTCTTTCAATATATCAGTAAGTGTGGCTGTCAGTAAATCTCTATTTAAAACATTTTTGTTCAATGTCCTTGTGATTGCTTCCCTACTTTATAATTACAAATGCGAAATTAATTGTGTCCACTTGACAGGATGAGGAGTGGTTATTGACTAATTTTGAGGAAAAAAGAAAACATTTCTTCTTCTATTTGAAGTCAGCTCATTATACTGCTAGTACACGTAAAGGTGTCTTACGAATGCTATAAATTTATCTGTCTTCGCTAAATTGATTACTTCATTAATCTTCAACCTGTCAGACGTCCTATTACAAAAGAACTTATAAAATACTTAAAATACTTTTTTTAATTTGTAAGAAATAAGAAGAGGAAGTCGTTTTCTCTTGTTCACAAATCAATATTTATATAGCAGACTCGATGAGCTAAAATTTGAACTAAATAATATTGACTTATCTTATCGATGCGATAAAATTACATTTTCTGTATTTTGTGAATAACCTCGATGTGAGACATAATTGTGCACGATCCCCCCCCTGCTTGACACCGCTTGTTTTTTTCATTAAGCCCGTGTCGTCGTCTTGCACAATGCCGGCTTAAATAAATCAGAAAAAACACAAACTATGCAAAAATCAGTTGCACCATGAATGTATGATGACACCACCGACACTCTGAATGCTAAGGTTCATATATATCCGTGTTCATTTCGCTAAACCCTTGGAACCATAATCCATCTTCAATTGTGTAAAACTGGCAAATGTCTATAACTGTTACTGTCGTAAACTGTCGCAAACACAAGACTGTGCCCAATTGCCGCATAATCGTTGCCAGACTTTTAACTAAATTTAAAATCGATCGTTTGTTTCCGATCACTATTACACTTTGATTTACAACCTCATCTCAGCTCTACTTTGCGTGCCTTGGTTAACAATCCCCTATGCCTTTGTTCTGCTAATTAACTAACTTCCTCTTTTCCATTTTCTCTTAATGGGTGATTTCCAGACTATATTATTTCTAAATCGACTTTTGTCATTTGTCTACCATATATACACACTGACAGCGAATAAAATACAACACAGTTGATTTATAAAAAAAAATGTTGTTTATACAACCTTGACAATAGTTTTTGATTTAGATATGATGGGTGTTGATATAAATAAAGGTTTGTGGCGGGGGAGGTTTGTTGTCATCTATAATAGATGAGTCTCAGAGAAGTTTAACGAACGTTTTAATACTCGAGTGGATAAGGTGGCTGGGTAATTGATATCAATAACAAAGAAACCGTACTTGTTGTAGAAATGATATAGCGTAACGAAATTCTGATTGCAAATCTATTGCTCGTAAGTTCAATATTGAAAACGATGGTAATTGTGAAAAATCTACACCGTGGTAAATATCTAGTGGTAAACTCTTTGTAGCATTAGATGTAGTATAAGCTAAGAAAGCTATACCGTATAGAAAGTCTTAATAACAAGCACGTTTTTTTCATCAACAGAAACCCTCTTTGTTTTTTTTTTCTTTTCCATCATTATCGCAGCTAAAACAGGAACAAATATTATACGAATGCGACAATTCAATCAGTTCATTTAGCGTCACAGATTTAAAGATCATTTTATTTGTTTTGCGGTACATTAACATCGATGCATTGATGAATAAAAGCGAAAAAAGCACATTCTGTTAGGTATTTTACTTGCTTGAAATATAACATGTCGCAAATTACAGATTAACAAACACAAACAAAGTTGTCTACGCTCGAAGTCTTTGGGTGTTTTTACCCGCAGTGACTTGTATTTTGTTTTGGTTATTGTTAGCCCATTAGGTCATTATTAATTTTTTTTCCTTTTTTGCAGATAGTCTAGTACTCTTAAAGGACTTAAGCAGCTGACTGGTTTCGGGAAGACTGACGTAATCTTTTTAGACGGTCTCCTATCTCCGAACCGAGAGGTCGCTGGAGAGCACTAGATCAACAAAGTAAATGGAGCGGTCTACCGCTTCGCCAACCTTGGAGGACGCCCCCGGTTTAGGTGGTGTCGCAGGTTCGATTGCAACGCCAAGAAGTAACGTTCCGAGTGCAACTTATGTCACGATAGGTGACATACATGTTCTGGAAGCGTCCTTTGCCCCGCACGAAGACATATCTGTTCCAGAAGTAAAGTTTGGAAAGTCGGTCATTCCCAGTGCGACGACCAGAGGCTATTCCGTTCCGGAATTAGGGGGAGAAGCAGCTGCCACGCTAGAAGGCGAATCAGGCCTAGAGACGCTTGCATTTACGGATGGGTCGGAACTATCGTTGAGAAACTTCATAAATTCATGGATAATATCTGTAATTGTAAGTGTAGCCCACAGCCCGGGAGGAAACAGAAACGAGAAAATCGGTAAATCGGGTGGTGCCATGGTCGCTTTGGTCAAGGTTATAAAAAAGACAAAAAGCCGCGTTGCGCTAGAAGTGAAGGAAGACTAGCCGTAACATCTCGATCGCTGGTAAATAGTGCGCAGAAAGGTAGATAAACGTAAGAAAGGTGAAATTCCTGGAAATAATAAGATCGGATAGGTGCTATACGAGTAGTTCGGAAAGTTTGTAAAAGGAGGATTGGCCAGCCCTCGTAACATATGATTCACATATTCTGGCGACGCAGATGACGATAGAAAGAAGCCTGCAAAAGGACGTAAGAATAGAAGCAAAACCTGCACCAAGCTAAGGCCTGCAAGAAAAAAAAGTTCCCAAGTTATTACAAGGACCTCTTCAAGACTAAATATGAATAATATACGGAAGGAATTGTGATAAACATCATCCCAGGAACAATAGAGACGATCCAAGAAAAATCGGTGTCATTTCTTACTTCAGATAGAAAATGCAAGGAACTCGTAGGAGTCTCGAAGACTAAAATGCAGGAAGTTATAAGCAACCTTAAAATATCGGCACTGTACATAGTCAGGTGCAGTTTTGCAATGTGGAATATCCTTCTGCTAAATAAGGAAGAAGCTGAGAACTAGCAAAGAAGGATCTCCTGGAAGTCCCCTGCATTGTTAATGAAGAACATATAGGGGCAATAATGTCCCAATATGGAAAAAGAGAGCAGATTAAGCCAGCCAGAGGCCGTAGTAAAATAATAACCGTGAACTATATGTTGCTAATTAGGTTAGACAGAAAGGCCTTCGATAAGATACTAGCACAATTAAATTGCGAGGGCTGGTTAATGTCGGTGATAGTGAAGAGCTGAAACCCACATTGCTGGCATTGCGAAAAACCCAGGCACATGGTGAAAACATACCTCATAAAGTCGTGGAGAATACGACCAAACAAATACCGGCAAAATGGAGCAGTGAAAAGAAAATGAAAATGAGGCAGAGAAGGAAGCCACACTCTGGTGCAAGGTTGTCTAAAAAATGTGGAGGAGACAAGAAGAGCCCCCCTCTGATTATAGGTAGAAAAATGGTTGTAGCGAACAAAAGAAATCATCAAACAGTATATTCAGAGTCTAACGGGGAGAACGAAACAGTCGTGCCAAAGCACAAGGATAAGATCGAAAAAAAAAATAAAGACAAAAGTACAGATCTTCCAGCTTAAGAGGAAGAGCAGCTGACTCCTCCCCTATTTAATCGCAAATCATCGTGATGGAGGAGTCGGAATGGGCTTCAGCAGACAAAGTAGCAGGAACAGTACCAGAAGAAAAATCTTCACGCCCTGAAAACTTCCTAGTTTTTTTTCTCTCTAGGGGCCACCCCTAGAGAGAAAAAAAACTAGGAAGTTTTCATTCTGGCCCGAAGATAGATTCTGCGAATCAATTAGAAAGCACGTAATAGGAAATCACAATGGACGTCAGAAATATACCTAAAGAGCCTGGAGATGTTTGAGGAAGTATAGGGAAAAATTTCAAAACTGAGGAAATTCGAATACGCCCTCAGGATAGCCATCTTTGTGAGAGTAAATTAGGAACAAGGTATTTCCCGGCTTGAAACATATAGACACGAAGCACCCATCACAAAACACTATACTGGGCTGATATGAAGGGAGGGTGGATCTTGCCGTAAGCGGAAAGTTTCAGATCGTCGTAGTTTACGCGCCCTATATCGCTAGCGAGAGGGTTTCCTTTTTTCTGTATGTGGGGGTGTATCGGGCCAGGAGTGGATAGTGTTAATATATATATATATATATATATATATATATATATATATATATATATATATATATATATATATATATATAATTAAATATTTGGAAAATGAATTTAATTAATTAGCATAGGTTTAATTACATTCTAAAATATCGAAAATAAAAAAAACAAAGATAGTGCACGACTGTTACTGAGAAAATATTTGTTTTTTATTTTTCATCAGAATGGGAGTGATGGAGTTTGCGCCAAAATAATGATAAATGTGTCTCATTCAGTAATGATTACATTCAGATCATATCTATGGGTGATTACAAAACAGTGATGAATGATTACCAATAAATTATATTATAAATGTAAAGTCTATGTTAAGGATATGAAAGAAGTGGTGCATGTATTACAATGAGAGCATTGTATACCTCCTTAAGCAGACGTGTTTAAAATTAATATGTCGTTGACACGTGATTAATTGTAAATTGCTTTTATCCGAGGTTTAATACAGGCTTCAAAATGAAGGATAGTCCTTCAGAGGAAGACCCCCGTATATATATATATATATATATATATATATATAATGGGTTAAGAAATTCCAACGAAAGAAAGATGTATATTTAAATAAGGGAGTAGTCACCAACAAGGTGTACTTTTTAACATTATTTTATTATTCCGTGTCTTGATAGAAGGGATGATAGTCGTTTCACTCATGAGGGGGTTCTCCTCCACTGACTGAGGAGGGAGCGAGGTGTTGCAACAGATATTATACTATGGTTCTAGGTGTCTCCTAGTGTTGTTGGTTTCGAGGTTAAGTAGGGTTGGTATTGTTCAGTGTGTTGTATTAGAGATAGGAATGTTATGTATGTGTGTGGTTGTATGCGCGCACGTGTGTGGGTTTTTAATATGTCGGTTCTGATTTATGTGTGGGTGTCTATATGTGTATGTGTATGGGTGTGCATGCGAGTGTACCTTGCATTTCATGTTTTTGTGTGATGGTATTAGGTTCTGATCAGTTCAGGAGTGAATCTGGTGATGAAGTTTTTTTCCTGTGTAAGTAAATAAAAATAATTGTCTGTTTGGAAGATTGGAATTATTTTGAAGCTGTTTCCACTGCCTGTGTGTACGTGTTTTGAAACATAGAGGTGTCTGTTATCTGCAATTTTGATGTTGCTCTCATGTAAGGCCACTCTATTGCTGAAATTTTCGGTGGCGCCTATGTTTTATGTTGTTTATGTAAAGTTTATGTAAACTTTCAAATATTTAGATCCAAAAGATGTCTTAATAGTTGCTAAAAACTGCAAGGATAATGTCTTTCAAATTTTTATCCCTTGGCAGCGAAATTCTGACCAATAAACGGTTAAAAAGCTTGTCCTATATTTGAATACACTTTATGTAAAATTTCAAATGTTTAGACTAGAAATTGTTTGAGTAATTTGGTAGAGACCACAGAGATAATTTTTTTTCAAAGCTTTGACCACAATTATGACCCCTTAAAGTTTATTATTTTTGGCGTTAATCTAATTAGAAAGTTAGATCCCTGCCCAAGTAACCCGCACCTCAAATTTCAAGTGTTTAGACCAAAAATTGTCAGAGGAGTTTGGTGGAGTTCTCCAAGGTCAAATCGTTGAACTTTGAACCTTTACCAGTTAGATTTCTGGCCCAAAAACGATTAAAAAGATTTTCCCAAATCTCCATACCCCTTATTGCAAATCTTGAGTGAGTAGACCGAAAATTGACAGAGTAATATGGTAGGGAAATGTGCACAGACAGCCATACAGACATTTTCATTCATATACTATATATATATACTATATATACACAAGCATGGGTGTCCGGCTGTTTGCAGGTGTGTGTTGAGAAAAAAAAGTGGTAGTAAGAACGCAAACTCGAACCCGTACCGCGAAGGAGGAAAAGAACGGGAAATAATGTGCCATCTTGGCTGTTACGACCACCGTCAAACCGGAAGTGACGTAGGTTTGAATTAAGGTTAGACAATCGAAAAGAGGAGATGACATCCGAAAATACGGTGAAAAAAGCGATCCCTCTCTGTTGAAAAGTGTACAGTTGAGGGTAAAAAATTAATATTTTTAGCCAATGTTTCTGTATTTGTCGTCGGAAGCGTCGAGCTTCAAAATAATACTGATCTTGTGAAAATACGTTGCCTCTGTCAAAAGTTTTCGGTAGACATGGAAACATACATACATTTATATATTGGTAGCTCAAATGTTCGACCCAAACCGATTAAAAAGCTATCACTGAATACCCTTTATGTAAAATTTCAAATGTGTCTGAGTAATTTGGTAGAGACAGCAGACGTCAAATTCTTTTTAACTTTGACCACTATTATGACCCCTTAAATTTATTGTTATGGGGTCAAATCAAATTATTAAGTTAGATCCATGTGCAAGGAACCTATATCTAACATTTCAATTGTTTATACCCATAATTGGCGGAGAAGTGTTGGAGAGTCCGCAAAGGACAAATCCCTGAACTTTGACCACTTAACAGCCAAATTTCTGGCCGAGAACGTATTACAAAGATGTTTCCAAATCTCCCTGCCCTGTATATTAAATTTCGAGTCCGTAGACTGAAAATTGACAGAGTTATTGCGTAGGGAAATGTACACAGACAAACAAACATATATATATATATATATATATATATATATATGTGTGTGTGTGTGTGTGTGTGTGTGTGTGTGTGTGTTTTCAGAAGGTTTAGATACCATCTACTTTCGGTTTCAAACCTGATAACAGGGAACTGTTTTAGGGTTCCATATCAAGTTTTCTCTGACAGATCTTTCCCATTTGTTTATACCTGGAAATTGAAACATACACATACATGAACGTTAAATTTCAAATAGTTATAATGTATGTGTATGTTTGTCATATGACTTATCTCATCTAAACTTTCTTGAAATTAAAATGTAAATATTATGCCTTTATTTTGAATTTTTCTCATAAAAGAGAGCTCTGCTAGTATATTTTCTAATATATGACCAAATGCCTATTTATATTAATTTATTTTATTGCGGACTATTATTCTCATCATTATGGGTTGTTGTTTCAAGACGTTTCGACCAACTATTCCTCTGGCCTTCGTCAGGTGGTAACCGCGACGGATAGGAACTTCGAATCTCCTAACTGCATTATGAGCAATCGTGGCCATCTGTAGTTGTTGTCGTCTCACCACTTTTTGGCCAAGTTGGGTAGGATTTAAGGCCAGAGGAATAGTTGGCCGAAACGTCCTGAAACAACAATCAATAAAGATGAGAATAATAGTCCGCAATAAAATAAATTAATATAAATAATACTCATCTCAATAAAGAATTCCAATTAAAATAATAGATATACCAGTCGGTATGGAAGATCATATAATAGATAAACGTGGATTTATAAGATCAAAATATCCAACCTTGATCGCCTCTTCGGTTCCCATGGCGCAGTTAATAGAGACGTGGAATCTCTGGGCATTGTCTGAAGATAGCGGTGTGAATCCTACCCAAAGACGGCGAGAGGTTTACTTGGCCAAAACGTGGTGAGACGACAGCAACTACGGATGGCAGTGATTGCTGAGAATGCAGTTAGCAGATTCGAAGTTCCTATCCGTCGCGGTTACCGCCATGAATTCCAATTACAATAATATCTCTCTATTTGTTTATCTATCTCTTATATATATATATCGTAATGGTTAGGAGCCTTGACTGCCGTACAGACGGTCGGGTTTCAATCCTGGCTTTAGGTAGTTGCCTGTCTAGCCGCACTGATGAGCTGTGAAACAGCGAAACAGTACTGTATGTGGATGACTATAGTGCTCCTCACCTTGAGTTGAGCATATTGAGAAGTGAAACACGAATTACCATTAGCATAAAAAGCGACGCTCTTTGTGTAAACAAATCGAGCGGAGGTATTTCAGACGATATCAAAACATCGTTAAACTCACTACTCGTTCAAGCAGCCGCCAATAGCGTAATGGCTAGGAGCCTTGACTGCCGTACAGACGGTCGGGTTTCAATCCTGGCTTTAGGTAGTTGCCTGTCTAGCCGCACTGATGAGCTGTGAAACAGCGAAACAGTACTGTATGTGGATGACTATATATATATATATATATATATATATATATATATACCGAGAAAAAGCGAAGATAGAGAAATTATGAAATGTGTTGAAAAAAAGTATTAATATTAGTAATATTCCAAGGAGGGTTTTAGTAATAAATGAAAGTATTATTTACTAGAAGGATATAAAAGCAGTAATGTTCATAAAAACCGTAAACAGTAGTGGCATTCATACTTGAATGACAAAAATGGTATAATCCATTACATTAGTAGTAAAACATACAGGAAAAACAATGTATTATGATGAGAAAAAGGTTTATTGAAAGAAAAAACGTATAATATATAAAAATATGTATATGGTAACATAGTTTATTATACTAAACAAGCTAAATCATAAACATCAAATAAAATGCCACATTCAAACTTCTGAAAATATAGTGAGAAAGGATTAATAATGAATATCTAATAGTCGAGGTCTCAGAGATAGAATTAGATTTTAGAGAAATGGCGTCAATTTGAAATTAAATGTTCAGTGTCATTCCTAAATTTGCTAGATCTTCGAAGAACTTATAATCTCACATTATTATTGGAAATTGAAATATTGGAGATTGAAAATATTAAAGAAATGTTAAACAACTAGCTGTACCCTGGCACACTTTGCTGTGGCTCAATTTGGTGTAATGGAATAATCTCCATCATCGCGGTTTTAGCACCCGGAAATCTACCCAAGAAATATGTTGTTATCTAAGAACGTGAGGCGGGCGTGTCCAACCCAAAAAAAGAAGAAAAAGGAAGAAGAATGGGGGTAAATGGGTTAAAAGAAATAAACGATGAAAATAGAGAGAAAGGCATCGAACAAAGCGAAATGTAATGGAAATGTTTTATGGTATGTTTACTAAAAAAAGAAAAGAAAAAATATTGGAAATACAGCAAACAAAGAGCAAAGAAACGGAAGAAAAGGAAAGGTTCGTTTAGTGTTAAAAAATCCGGCTGTTTTACAAAGAAAGACGATGTTAAACTTTTTTGAAGGAAGAGGAAAAACGGAAACAGAATAAATAACAATAGAAAATGGAAAGATCGTCGACACAGAAACAGAAACAGTGGAAAGTAAAATAAATAAATAAATAAATAAAAATAAGAAGAAACGATTGTAAACTTTGCGAAAAAGAAAAGAACCGGAAAGAGAGAAGAAATTAATTTGTAAGATGGAAAGATCGGCAAAATGAAAAACAGAGAAAAGAAACATGCAAAACCCAAATAAAATACAATTAAAAAATTCAAAAGAAACGATGTTATAAATGGAGCAGAACATGAAGTAAAACGAATTGAAGTAATGTAATTTTTATTTTAAGGAAAGAAAATGTAAGGATTTTTTTTTTAACTAACGTAAAAGTAAGCATGGAGCATTTCACCTAAATACAGTCCAGTTTTTATAGAAACCTAACCCGGTTTTAGTCAGTAATTGTCTCCTGTGAACGGTCACGGCCGGTGTAAATGGGTGGCGGTGGAAGTATGAATTTATTAGAGAGAGAAGAATTTAGTACTTCCATTGAACGTAACCGGTTTTGGCAGTGAACTCTTCCCATATAAAATATAGGAATATCCGATAAGCGAGGTAGTGGATAGGTAATATGCCTATAGCATACATCAGATAGCGCGATGCAGTTTGTGTACAGTACATCTGAAAAAAAAATGTCTAGATTTTCAATCCTATTAAGTTCGAACTCGGAGGGGAAAAATGAGTTCATTTTATTTATCTATATAAATAAAATGAACTCATTTTTCCCCTAGATAACCCTGAGAAATATGCCGTGGCTGTTTACCGTAAACACTTTGTTCCGTATTATAGTATGATGTTCTGATCTTTATTATAGCGTTTTGACCGCTGCATTCTGTGCCGTGTCCAGAAACATTCGATAGCCCTGTATAACTTTTCTCACAATTTTCTTGGTCCTAAAGATAATTTTTTCTCCAATTCTATATACATGCCACGTTTAATGTTCTGATAACAGGGGTTTCAGTAGACATAACCGTCAATTTTACATTGGAATTTTCCGGCGATGTGTTATGTATGTTCGCTCTACTATTACGAAATTATCCAAAGTGTCTATCTTCCGTCTGTTTTCTTTTACAGAATATTCCCTATCTTCCTCGTTTTATTCATATTAATTTCGTCATAATAGCTCTCTCTCTCTTTCTCTCTCTCTCTTTCTCTCTCTCTCTCTCTCTTCTGTAAATGTCCTCATTGTCATTCATTTTTTGTGCTTTGTCTTTTTTATTTGTTATATCATTATATTTTTTATATTTTTTATTTTATTGTATTTGTTATCCTCTTTTCTTTTTTAATATATTGTGTCATTTTCACTTTTATTCTCATTAATTTTCAGGTATCTATATTTTGTTTTTTACCAATGTTGCTGTCTTTTTTCAATGTTACTCTTTCATAAGTTGTCTTTTTATTCTCCATTATTTCTATATTTTTTATGTTTATGTTTTTCATATTTATATTGTTCTAACTTATATTTTTGATATTTATATTTTTCATTTTCATATTTTTTTATATTTATATTTTTCATATTTATATTTTCCATTTTTATATTTTTCATTTTCATATTTTTTATTTTTATATTTTTCATATTTATATTGTTCATATTTATATTTTTCATTTTTATATTTTTCATACTTATATTTTTCATATTTATATCTTTCATATTTATATTTTTCATTTTATATTTTTCATATTTATATTTTTCATATTTATATTTTTCATATTTATATTTTTCATTTTTATGTTTTTCATATTTATATTTTTAATATTTATATTTTCATATTTATATTTTCATTTTTATGTTTTTCATTTTCATATTTTTCATATTTATATTTTTCATATTTATATTTTTCATATTTATATTTTTCATATTTATGTTTTTCATATTTATATTTTTTATATTTATATTTTTCATATTTATATTTTCCATGTTTATATTTTTCATATTTATATTATTAATTTTTATATTTTTCATACATATATTTTTCAGATTTATATTTTCCATTTTTATATTTTTCATATTTATATTTTCATATTTATATTTTCATATTTATATTTTTCATATTTATATTTTTCATATTTATATTTTTCATTTTCATATTTTACATATCAATATTTTTCATATTTATATTTTTCATATTTATATTTTTCATATTCATATTTTTTATATTTAACTTTTTCATATTTATATTTTCATATTTATATTTTTCATTTTTATATTTTTTATATTTATATTTTCGTATTTATATTTTCCATGTTTATATTTTTCATATTTATATTTTCATGTTTATATTTTTTATATTTATATTTTTCTATATTTATATTTTTCATTTTTATATTTTTCATATTTATATTTTCATATTTCTTTTTTTCATATTTATATTTTTCATGTTTATATTTTACATATCTATATTTTTCATATTTATATTTTTCATATTTATATTTTTCATTTTTATGTTTTTCACTTTTATATTTTTCATATTAATATTTTCATATTTATATTTTTCATTTTTATGTTTTTCATATTTATATATTTCATATTTATACCTTTCATATTTTGATTTTTCATATTGATATTTTTCATATTTATGTTTTTCATATTTATATTTTTTATAATTATAATTTTCATAGTTATATTTTCCATGTTTATATTTTTCATATTTATATTATTAATGTTTATATTTTTCATATCTATATTTTTCAGATTTATATTTTTCATTTTTATATTTTTCATATTTATATTTTCATATTTATATTTTTCATATTTATATTTTTCATATTTATATTTTTCATTTTCATATTTTACATATCTATATTTTTCATATTTATATTTTTCATATTTATATATCTCATATTTATATTTTTCATAATTATATTTTTCATATTTATATTTTTCATTTTTATATTTTTCATATTGATATTGTTTATATTTATATTTTTCATATTTATATTTTCATATTTATATTTTTCATTTTTATATTTTTTTATATTTATATTTTTGTATTTATATTTTCCATGTTTATATTTATAATATTTATATTTTTCATGTTTATATTTTTCATTTTTATATATTTCATATTTATATTTTTCATATTTCTATTTTTCATATTTCTATTTTTCATTTTTATATTTTTCATATTAATATTTTCATATTTCTATTTTTCATATTTATATTTTTCATTTTTATATTTTACATATCTATATTTTTCATATTTATATTTTTCATAATTATATTTTTCATTTTTATGTTTTTCACTTTTATATTTTTCATATTTATAGTTTCATATTTATATTGTTCATTTTGATGTTTTTCATATTTATATATTTCATATTTATACTTTTCATATTTTCATTTTTCATATTTATATTTTTCATATTTATGTTTTTCATATTTATATTTTTTATATTTATATTTTTCATATTTATATTTTCCATGTTTATATTTTTCATATTTATATTTTTAATGTTTATATTTTTCATTTTTATATTTTTCATATTTATATTTTTCATTTTCATATTTTACATATCTATATTTTTCATATTTATTTTTTTCATATTTATATTTTTCATATTTATATTTTTCATAATTATATTTTTCATATTTATATTTTTCATTTTTATATTTTTCATATTCATATTGTTTATATTTGTATTTTTCATATTTATATGGTCATATTTATATTTTTCATTTTTATATTTTTTATATTTATATTTTCGTATTTATATTTTCCATGTTTATATTTTTCATATTTATATTTTTCATGTTTATAGTTTTTATTTTTATATTTTTCATATTTATATTATTCATTTTTATATTTTTCATATTTATATTTTTCATATTTCTATTTTTCATATTTCTATATTTCTATTTTTATATTTTACATATCCATATTATTCATATTTATATTTTTCATATTTATATATTTCATTTTTATATTTTTCATAATTATATTTGTCATATTTAAATTTTTATTTTTATTTTTTTCCTATTTATATTTTTCTAAAGTATATTTTTAATTTTAATATTTTTAATATTTATATTGTTCATATTTATATTTTTCATTTTTATATTTTACATATTTATATTTTTCATATTTATATTTTTCATTTTAATATTTTTCATATTTATATTTTTCATATTTATATTTTTTATATGTATATTTTTCATATTTATATTTTTCTCATTTATATTTTTCATATTTATATGTTTCATATTTATATTTGTCATATTTATATTATTCTTTTTTATATTTTTTCATATTTATATTTGTCATTTTTATATTTTACATATCTATATTTTTCATATTTATATTTTTCATATTTATATTTTTCATTTTAATATTTTTTTATATTTATATTTTTCATATTTATATTTTCCATTTTTATATTTTTCATTTTTATATGTTTCATTTGTATATTTGTCATTTTTATATTTTTCATTTTTATATTTTTCATTTTTATATTTTTCATATTTATATTTTTCATTTTTATATTGTTCATTTTTATATTTTCCATTTTTATATTTTTCATTTTCATATTTTTCATTTTTATATTTTTAATTTTTATATTTTTCATACTTATATTTTTTATATTTATATTTTTCATATTTCCATTTTTCATTTTTATATTTTTCATATTTATATTTTTCATATTAAAATTTTTCATATTTATATTTTTCATTTTTATGTTTTTCATTTTTATATTTTTCATATTTATATTTTCATATTTATATTTTTAATTTTTATGTTTTTCATATTTATATATTTCATATTTATATTTTTCATATTTATATTTTTCATAATTATATTTTTCATGTTTTTCTTTTTCATATTTATATTTTTTATATTTATATTATTCATATTTATATTTTTCATGTTTATATTTTGTATATTTATATCATAAATTTTTATATTTTTCATATCTATATTTTTCAGATTTATATTTTTCATTTTTATATTTTTCTAATTCATATTTTTCATATTTATATTTTTCATATTTATATTTTCATATTTATATTTTTCATTTTCATATTTTACATATCTATATTTTTTATATTCATATTTTCCATATTTATATTTTTCATTTTTATATTTTTCATAATTATATTTTTCATTATTATATTTTTTATATTTATATTTTTCATATTTATATTTTTAATATTTATATTTTTCATTTTTATATTGTTCGTATTTATATTTTTCATATTTGTATTTTTTATGTTTATATTTTTTATATTTATATTTTTCATATTTATATTTTTCATTTTTATATTTTTCATAGTTATATCTTCATATTTCTATTTTTCATATTTATATTTTTCATTTTTATATTTTACATATCTATATTTTTCATATTTATATTTTTCATATTTATATTTTTCATTTTTATATTTTTCATAAATATATTTTTCATATTTAAATTTTTATTTTTTAATTTTTCATATTTATATTTTTCTAAAGTATATTTTTCATTTTAATATTTTTAATATTTATATTTTTCGAATTTATATTCTTCATATTTATATTTTTCATATTTATATTTTTCATATTTATATTAATCATATTTATATTATTAATTTTTATATTTTTCATATCTATTTTTTTCAGATATATATTGTTCATTTTTATATTTTTCATATTTATATTTTCATATTTATATTTTTCATATTTATATTTTTCATTTTCATATTTTACATATCTATATTTTTCATATTTTTATTTTTCATGTTTATATTTTTCATATTTATATTTTTCATAATTATATTTTTCATATTTATATTTTTCATTTTTATATTTTTAATATTAATATTTTTATATTTGTATTTTTCATATTTATATTTTCATATTTATATTTTTCATTTTTATATTTTTTATATTTATATGTTCGTATTTATATTTTCCATGTTTATATTTTTCATATTTATATTTTTCATGTTTATAGTTTTTATATTTATATTTTTCATATTTATATTTTCCATTTTTATATTTTTCATATTTATATATTTCATATTTGTATTTTTCATATTCATATTGTTTATATTTATATTTTTCATAATTATATTTTCATATTTCTATTGTTCATATTTCTATGTTTCATATTTCTATGTTTCATTTTTATATTTTACATATCTATATTTTTCATATTTATATTTGTTATATTTATATTTTTCATATTAAAATTTTAATTTGTATTTTTTCATATTTATATTTTTCTAAAGTTATATTTCATTTTAATATTTTTTATATTTATATTTTTCATATTTATATTTTTCATTTTTATATTTTTCATATTTATATTTTTCATATTTATATTTTTCATATTTATATTTTTCATATTTATATTATGCTTTTTTATATTTTTTCATATTTATATTTGTCATTTTCATATTTTTCATTTTTATAGTGTTCATTATTATATTTTTAATATTTATATTTTTCATTTTCATATTTTTTTATATTTATATTTTTCATATTTATATTTTCTATTTTTATATTTTTCATTTTTATATTTTTCATTTTTATATTTTTCATTTTTATATTTTTCATATTTATATTATTCTCATTTATATTTTTCAAATTTATATTTTTCATTTTTCTATTTTTCATATTTATATTTTTTATTTTTATATTTTGCATATTTATATTTTTCATATTTATATTTTTCATATTTATATTTTTCATATTTATATTTTTCATGTTTTTTTTTTCATATTTATATTTTTCTCATTTATATTTTTTTAATTTATATTTTTCATTTTTATATTTTTCATTTTTATGTTTTTCATATTTATATTTTTCATTTTTATATTTTTCATTTTTATATTTTTCATATTTATATTTTTCAGATTTATATTTTTCATTTTTATATTTTTCATTTTTATATTTTTCATATTTAAATTTTTCTCATTAATATTTGTCTAATTTATATTTTTCATTTTTATATTTTTCATTTTTATATTTTTCATTTTTATATTTTTCATTTTTATATTTTTCATTTTTATATTTTTGATTTTTATTTTTTTCATATTTATATTTTTCTCATTTATATTTTTCTAATTTATATTTTTCATGTTTATAGTTTTCATTTTAATATTTTTCATATTTATATTTTTCTCATTTATATTTTTCATATTTACATTTTTTTATGTTTATATTGTTCATTTTTATATTTTTCATATTTATATTTTTCATATTGATATTTTTCATTGTTATATTTTTCATATTTATATTTTTCTCATTTATATTTTTCTAATTTATATTTTTCATTTTTATATTTTTCATATTTATATTTTTCATTTTTATATTTTTCATATTTATATTTTTCATATTTATATTTTTCATGTTCATATTTTTCATTTTTATATTTTCCATTTTTATATTGTTCATATTTATATTTTTCATTTTTATATTTTTTATACTTACATTTTTCATATTTATATTTTTCATATTTATATTTTTCATTTTTATATTTTTCTATATTTATATATTTCATTTTTATATTTTCCATGTTTATATTTTTCATTTTTATATTTTTCATTTTTATATTTTTCATATTTATATTTTTCTTATTTATATTTTTCATTTTTATATTTTACATATTTATATATTTCATAATTATATTTTTCATTTTAATATTTTTAATATTTATATTTTTCATATTTATATTTTTCATTTTTATATTTTTCATATTTATATTTTTAATATTTATATTTTTCATTTCAATATTTTTCATATTAATATTTTTCATATTTATATTATTCTTTTTTATATTTTTTCATATTTATATTTGTCATTTTCATATTTTACATATCTATATTTTTCATATTTATATTTTTCATATTTATATTTTTCATTTTTATATTTTTAATATTTATATTTTTCATTTTTATATTTTTTATATTTATATTTGTCATATTTATATTATTCATGTTTATATTTTTCATATTTATATTTTTCATATTTATATTTTTCATTTTCATAGTTTTCATATTTATATTTTTCATATTTATATTTGTCATTTTTATATTTTTCATATTTATATTTTTCATTTTTATATTTTTCATACTTATATTTTTTATACTTATATTTTTCATATTTATATTGTTCATTTTTATATTTTTCATATTTATATTTTTCATGTTTATATTTTTCATTTTTATATTTTACATATTTGTATTGTTCATAATCATATTTTATATAATTATATTTTTCAGTCGTCATTCTGTTACTCAACCGCTTGCACAAGTAACAGCGGCAGCTGCATGACACATATGCAAATTAGTATGCAAACTGACGTTACATCAAAGGGAGAGAAGGAATATAAGTGAGAGAGAAATACACCACGTTGGATAAGTCTTGTTCCAGCGTAATATGATCTTTTGGACTGTGGCGGCGATAAATGTTTAAGCCCGTGCCGATGCGGCAGGGGTTGTTTGCTACTTTAAAGACGAGAGAAAATAAGCTGCTTTTAAAATAATATGAAATACTGTGTTGGAAAACACCGGTAATTAATGCTTTTATTAAAACTGAAAAAAAAGGTTAATCGAATTTCTCCCTCTTGTGTGTTTCCTTGCGACTGCCTCAAATACAACGTGTGGGTCCGAGTGTTAACGACAGAATTGAAGAAGATTAACGGCCACGTTACACTTTATATTCGTACTATTAAGTTTTCTTTTCCCTATTTCTTTATTTTTTTTTAATTATTTGGCTTCCTATTCTTTTTTCACTCAATAATTTTCTTTGCTTTTTGTTGTGTTTCTTTCTTACTGCAGCAGCCCATTAAGAGTTTTGTATACTTGGCTGAGAGATAGAGGTGCAATCCTCCGTGGATTTCTACCAAAGAATAATATCTTAATACTTGATTCCCCATTATTAATATTAAGTCGTATATGGCGATAGTTAAGTGAAACTTCATCCGTGCAGGTAGCTGATTATGCACTCTTCCCTATATATTGGGGTAGCTGATAATGCAAAACCACCCTTCGAGTTATCCTCGACTAATTTATTATTATTTATCAATTCTGACCCTTTTTTATTTGGGTTATTTTTATCGTTTTTTTTTAATTGTTTGTGTTTCTCTTTCCTTCATTTATCAAGTTCCTTGTCTTGTTTATTTAATTTACTTTTATAATTTGTATGTTTGTTTTTTTATTTTCTATTACTATTTTCTCGTTCATTCATTTCGTTCATTTCTCGTTGGTTTTTTATCGTTTATTTATCTGTTATGTCTTCTTCCATTCGATTTCATTGCTTTGCTTACTTTTTATTTTCACCCTTCTTTTTTTTTCTATTTACTGCTTCGCCCATTTTCATGAATTTCTTATTATTTTTACGTTCTTTTGTTTTCTGTCTGATTTACTAAGATATCTCTACATCACCTGTTTTCGTTCTTGCTTTCGAGAACATTTCATTGAGGTTTTCTCTTCGTTCTTTTCATCTTCATGGTATTCATTATCTTTAGAAATCTCAACGATGCAATCTCATTATTTAAATAAATATTACCGATCAGCGTCCGATATTTAACCCGAGTTTAACGAGTGCTTTCTTTGATTTTCCACTTTAGCGCCAATAGACATCTAGATCCCATCAAACTCGAAAAAAGTCAATGATGTAAACACTGTATTAATTTACTTTTAAAGGGAATAATATTTGATTATTCTTATCGCAAGATTCACAATAACCCCTGCGACAATTTAATGTGCTTATATATATATATATATATATATATATATATATATATATATATATATATATATATATATAATATTATTCTGGTAAATCATTTTAAGCATGAGGCATTTTTCTAAATATCTACAGTATAGTATTCATGAAAAATAACAAGAAATACTATTCTAAAATTCACTTTATTGTTCAATTAAATAATTTATTACTGGAATCAAAGAAATGAATTATCTTTAACATTTTTATATAATTAAGAATAAGGTGTATTTGCTTTCAATATGTATAACTGCTTTAACCGCATTTATTTTTTCAATGTTACTTGAAATTCGGCAATGACCTATACCGTAATAGATAAAGAACTAAGGTTAAAATCAGAGTTTTAAAATCAAGGTCTAATCCTCAATGCGGGCGATACAAAAAAGTACATTGCAAATCCCTTAAAATGTCTATCATACCTAACCGAACAAGGGCATTCTACCGGCGTTGCTTAAATAACGATTATTTATATTATTTAATTGGAATTCATTATTGAGATGAGAACGACGTTTCGGTCAACTATTACTGTGGCCTTCGTCAGGTGGTAACCGCGACGGCATAGAGACTCTGAATCTCCTGACTGCATCCACTGCAATTACTGCCTTAGGTAGTTGTTGTCGTCTCACCACTTTTTGGCCAAGTTAGCCTCTGACCGGCTTTGGGTAGGATTGAAGCCGCTATCTTCAGACAGTTCTCACCTTCGGGGCCAATATCTATCAACTGTGCTTTGATCGCAATTTAAGTTTTCAACGTGTACTCCTTGTCACAAAATACACAATCGCAAATTCTAATTCACAGAGTTGAAAATTATGTATTTTTCTAAAATTATATTTTGTTATTATCATTTTATGTATCTATATAAAATTTTACTATTTTCAGTATTTACTTCGACATTGCTCGATAGATAAGTTGTAGCATATGGCAATTGTATATGGCAATTAATCTTCACATAAGTTTGCGTGTTTCATCTTCGTGAGGCCTAATGAATACTCGTGAGGATTCTTCAGACCTCTATCTTAAGACAGGATCGAAACCAACCGCCCGTACAGCAGTCAAGCTTTCGAACCATGACGCTATTCAGTAGCTGCTGTGAGGGTAGTTGATTAACGATGTTTTGACATCGTCCGAATACATAAGCTCGGTTTGTTTACACAAAGAGCATCGCTTAATATGCTAATGATATATCGTACATCATTTCCCAGGATATATATATATATATATATATATATATATATAAACAGTTAATAAATATGTTAAAAAACATTTTGAAATGAATTAAAAACATATTTTATCTGAAAAGGAAACACTAGATAAATGGATAGTCCTTAATCCGCGGAGTTTCGAAGAAATACTCTCCTTCTCATCAGAGAGTAGGAATTAGCAAAATGCGGGATCGGATTTTGCATGCAGAAGTATTTGATGAAACAACAAGTAAGTCAAAGATCTTACTTGAAAACAAAAAAAGTGAAGCAGAGGGAATATGGTGAAGAAAAAGGTTTTTACACATGAATGGATAGTCTGGTGGAAGATAAAAAATCCAGTGACGGTAAAATTCAAATGTAAAACTTCAAGAAAGTTAAAAGAATTTCCATTTGTACACGTAAAATCCAGGTAAATCCGGTAATTGGAAGAAGATGGTCCATAATAATCCAAAGGCAGAAATCCATGGAATAATTCACAAAAATGTGTACAAGGAAAAAGAAAAGATTCCAATAATATTAATAAAAGAAAAATAAGATATGCTTTTCACTCTACTTCCGAGACATTAGTATAAATAAGAAAGATCGGGGAAGAGAAAAAAATGTTTAAAAAAATAAAAAATAAATAAAGGAATAAAAAATGACAAAGTTAAATATAAAATATAAAATAAAATATAAAATAAAGGGAACAAAAGTCAAAATGACCCTGACAGGAAATGTTAAAAGCGGGGAAAAATATATAGGGCAAAATAATATAGGTCAACTGAAATATACAGATCATCACTTAGAAAAATGTTAGCAAGAGTTGTTAGACAACACTAAATGGAAAATAAATAAAATAAATAAATTAATTAATTAATAAATAAATAGAAAATAAATAATAGATGAAGAATAAATAAATAAATTATAAAATAATAAAATATAAAATATAAAAAGAAAAATAAATAAACAAATAAATAAATAAAATAAAAGGGGAGAGGATTGCCGATATCTACAAATTCAGGGAAAAGCAAGAAAAAAAGTAAGTAAATGCATATAGTAAAATATAAGTAAATATACATACAAGATCTGAAAGTGTGGGTAGATTGATATATTAGATAGATAGGAAAGTTTAAAGAATAAAGCAGAAAATGCAGATAAATAACCGGCTATGCAAAGAAGAGATAAAGAATTAAAATAAAAGATTATTAAATTATAAAGTATTAAGAAGTATGTAGAAAAACGATAAAATTAAAGAAAACATTTTGTTATATCTATATAAAGGGTAAAAGTTATAACTATGTAATTTCAAAATTGCCATGATAAAATTTGGACTTATGTTTACAGAAAGAGATCAGTTCATTTTTAGAATTTATTATATTGTTACTTTGAGGGGAAGTAATTATAGTTATAGCTTCGGTTGTGCAGAGGCGACATGACTTAGAGCCTGGAGTATAAGACAACGTTTTTATGATAGTCCATTTGATTGAGGAGGGGGTATTGTAAGAGTTAAGTTGTTTAATTAAAGTGGTTAGAAAAGTTCCTTGGTTATTATTAGAATTATGGTTGTTAAAAGAAGAAATGTGGTTTGATATTCCTTTCTTTATTAATGTTGAAGTAGTGCCTATATAAGTGTGTACTTTATTAACAGCTCGAGGTCTGGTATCAATATTAATTTGCTGATGTATGTTAGTTAAATAGTTTGAATTTTGTTCATAGTGTTCAACAAATGGTGGGGCAATGTCTGTATGAGGACTATTTTTGAGGGGATATTGAGTGTTGTTAGTGTTAGAATGGCGATTAGGAGAAATATTATTATTCTCATTATTATTATTATTATTATTATTATTATTATTACTAGTTGTATGATTGTAGATGGAAGGGCTGCTCGAGTGGTGTATTGGATTAGTAACTATATCAGATGAAGGATGGGAAGGAGATAACTTGAAGACGAAATATTAGTGGCTGTTATGGGAGGATTGCGTGGGAGCTCAGTAATAGTGCAAGAATATACAACATCTTTATGGATGCAATCATTATTGAGTGGGCAAAGATGTTAGTTATTACAATTACAGTTAGTTAAGGTTTTGATTGGGAAAGGGATTTTTTGGGCTTATTTAATTTTTTTGTTATTAGATGTTAAGATTCTTTGTGCTAAATTAGGCATTGTTGAATAAGAAATCCTTATTGAATTTTTATTGAAAATAGAACTATATCTGTGTGGGTATTTGAAAGAGTTTTGTTGAAGAATTCCTTAGGTATATTAGTTTTGACATTTAGGCGAAATAGAGGATTAAACCAAATAGTTTTCTTTCTCCTGATGCAACTATGTGAGTTAGAGGCATTGCGATTAGTATTTTAGTTTGGATTATAAATGTAGACTGGCTCATTGTTATTGATAGCGGCAGATCTTGCTATTTTTACTGGTTGCTTACGAGGCATATTGTGTGTGATTACAGTTTAAGGCGGTATGCAGGAGGAGGATAATTGTTGTATTTAATCTTTTCCTTGTATCTTGAGTTCCATAAGGCATTATTGAAGAAAGTAGAATTTTGATTATTTTTTTTTATTAGCAGAAAGAGCAGAAATTCTTCTAGAGACAGATGGTACTATAGATTTTATAATTGAGTTGGGGTGGTTACAAGATTTATGGACGTATAAAAGCGTAAGATTAGGTTTATTATAGGGGCTATGAGTTTCTGTGTTAAGATTAAGTGTAACATCTAGAAAATTTGAAGATTTTTTTGTTTGGTTCGATAATTATAGAAAGGCCAAAGTTATTGAAGAAGTTATGTACTTTTTTACTTGTTTTGTTGTACTCTCTTGGCCTGGCTGTTGTATTGAAAAGGACATCGTCTCTATAAAGACCTCCTTGGATATGTTTAAAGTGGTATTTAAATTATTTCAGTAAGAAGAGTCGCGCTAAATCGGTAACTTCTGCAGAGTCAGTAGCATCCATCAAGATATCAAAATTATCAGGGGTATCCTTTCTAGCCCAAAACTTATTGTTAAAATGTATAAGAGACTTTCTCGCTAGGAGAATTAATTTTATTTCTAAATTAGTTAAGGCAGAATTTCTTTTAGCAAAAATAAGAACCTTATTTAAAAGGATCGGAGAAATTGATTGATAATAATTTTGGATGTCAAATGGTATGAAGTTAAGGAGGTGTTTATTTTTAAGGGAAACAAACCAATTAATTACGAAATCTGAATTCAGTCAAAGAGGGAAACCTACTTTTTCTTTAATAGAAGGGATGATTCTATCTAAAATATTTTTGCTTACAGCTCCTAAGTCAGAGTTAGCTGGGCAGATCAATCTGATGAAGGGGTTGTCATAGAAATTAGGTTTATGATCTTTGAGGGTGAATCTAGGAGTACCCGGAAAAACTATTTCAGTGAAGTTATGAAGGTTCATAGAAGTCAGTAAAATTTTAGCTTCAGAATTAATGGAATCTAAATCTTAGGAGGGACTGTTTTATGAGATTTATTAAGTTCTTTATACAAATTTATTTATATGTAGGATATCCAAGTTTATAATAATTTTTTGTCTTATCAGCAGGGACGAATATATGTTTATTCTTTTTAACTTTTTCGGCCAAATTATTTATTTTTCGAGTAACCGGATTATAATAGTGTTTTTTTTTTCTTAAATTTGATTTTGTTGACTAAATTTAACATGGAATTCTCAAACTTTTCTAGGTAGGGGTTGTATTTGGGGTGGCCAGTAGTTTTTATCCATAAAATTTGGCAGCAATTCTTTCGAATTTCTTTTGTTCCCTATGAGAGGTGATAGGGAATTCATTTAAGATTTCTGGGTGAAGTTGGTCTTCAGAGGAAATAGGCGCTTTAAGTTTATTTTTAATGCTTAAGTCATGGTGAGAAGCCTTCCACCTTATATTTTTTAGGAAAGTGTTCAAAGCGAGAACAAATTTGTGGATATATTCCTGTTGGGTAGGAATAGGGATATTTTTGGAAGACAGAGGAATGTGTTTCTTTTCAAACATATCTTGAGAGAATAAAAAGCTCAACGAAATGACAGCTTATAATAAAATAAAAATTACAATTAAATTTATCAAAATGATCGAAGATGGTAAAATTAAAATATATTATAAATATTAAAGAATTAATATTTATAAAATTATTTCAGCCAGATGTAAAATCTCGATAAAACCAAATAGGAATTAGAGCTCATAATATGAGCAAACAGTTAAAAAAATATGTTTAAAAAAAACACTTCGAAATGAGTTAAAAACATATTTTATCTGAAAAGGAAACACTAGATAAATGGATAATCCTTTATCCGCGGAGTTTCGAAGAAATACTTTCCTTCTCATCAGAGGGTAGGAATTAGCAAAATACGGGATCGGATTTTGCATGCAGAAGTATTTGATGGAACAACAAATATGTCAAAGATCTTACTTTTAAACAAAAACATGAAGCAGCGGAAATATGGTGAAGAAAAAGTAATTTTATAAATATTAATTCTTTAATATTTATAATATATTTTAATTTAACCATCTTGGATCATTTTGGTGAATTTAATTGTAATTTTTAATTCATATATATATATATATATATATATATATATATATATATGGGTACATGAATGTCTGTTTGAGACACACCTGTATACTAATCTTTCCATCATGGGCAATGTGGATACCCCACAACAAACATTAAAGACGGGATGAAAACATGTAAATGTAATCGTACAAAAATCTTTTTTGTACGATTACATTTACATGATACCCCTTCCACCAGATATTTCGGCAGAAGGGTTACAAAGAGAAGAAACTATTCTGCGCTTATTGAGTACTGGAAAGAAATACCCCCGAAAAAATAATTAAAAATAAACTTTTGTTTCAATAAAAATAGCAGCGGATGGGCGTGCGATCGCAAAAAAAAAGTTTTTATCAAAAATTAATTCCAAAAACAAATCAATGAAATTTTGCGTCATTTTATATTTCACATATAACCTCCCCCCCAATTGAATTTGTCATATTGTGGGGGGTGTTCTGTTTAATAAATTGTTAGGTGGAAGTACAGAATGATTTCATAAAAATGTATTTAATTTATCCTTATTTTATGTTTCAAATTTAATTCCCGTCCCTATCGCTAAAAAAAAATTATTTGTCATGTTTTGCCCCTCCTCGATCGACAAACTTGAAAAATGCTACAAATGACAGGTCTCGTTGAATGCTTTGTGACCAAAAAGTGTGTGCTCATTTTACGTTTTATTTATATAGTAAAGTGATTCCCCGCGCTAAAATGTTAATTTTCTTCTTTTTTTTTTTTTCAAAATGTCTTCTTTCATATTATTCATAAAGACTGTTTAAACGTACTACGCCTCAAAAAAGTAAGTATAACTTTTTAGGGGTTAAACAGCGCTGGTCACGTTGGAAAAATTGACAATTTTTGATTAAAGATATTAAATAAATTATAAAGAAAATCTGTTTCACAGGAAATTTACCCCACTTACTATGGTATAAGTATTATAAAAAAAACTCCTGATGTGGTTTGAAGAATGCTATATATAGAAATCATGTATAAAATATAATGTCCGCTTTTACAGAAGTATCCTATCATGATAGACAGATTAAATATATTTTGATATATTTTCTGTATATTAATGTTCAAGCATGCAAATAAAGCGTATACAGAATATTTAATTCAATAAACATTAAGAGGGCCATCACCAAAGAATTTACGATTGAAACTGGAAGGCTGCCTCTTATATCTGAAGGAGTCGCATTGATCTGTGTTAATAGTCGGATTTTTTTATTTAAAACGTTTAGCACAGATTTATTGGGTATTAACATGAGTCAAGTAGACGGATTAGTAATATGACTTTGACATTATTAATCTATATAATTATAAAACTCAAATGACCTTGTAACAAGTGTTGTAACCCGACATCCGGTTTACGATTTTCGGTTGCGTATGCCTACATAAACAAATAATCAATGCGACAATACAACGTATTGTTTTACTGTGTACGTTTTTAGCATCCTAATTGTTTTTCGCGTTTAAATTAAAAGATATATAATATCTGAATTTACCTTTAAGCATTATGGTATCTGTTCAGTGCACATTTACTTATAAGTATAACAAACCACTTATAATTCAATGGATGTAAGTTTTTTTTTCAAAAATAAACAATTATAAACAGAACGACTCATAGAAATCTATCTATATTTTTTTTTAATTTTAATATACTTCCATAGATATATTTCTGTTGTGTCACTAAAAAACATTTTCTTTGGGTTACAAATGTCACGCTCATACATTAATTCCATAGCTAATATAACATACTGACCCAACGGATCACGGGTAGTCTAGTTTATTTATAAAAGTTACTCCAAAGTTAATTCTTTCTTCATCTATAGGTTTATTTATATTCATTGTTTATATCAGACCTTAGAATAAGTAAAACTTTCACAGTGTGATGATATGCAGTTTCAATTTGCCTGCCTCTTTCAATTGGCTCGACTATACAATTCTGTTTGCATTAAATCTGGTAGTAATTGGCCAACAAGTAATTAGACACAATCAACAAATAAGTGCAATATTGATTTACACTATAAGCTGAATCATTTCAAAATATATTCAAATGTTTTCCATTTGGCAAAGCAATTATTTTAGACATGCAATCTGTCAGCGGTTTACATCATTCAATAGCCATGTTTTCCATTCAGTCTTAATTGCCTTAATTATGTTCCATTGAACATAATTAACTTACTAGACGCCTTTCGTTTTAGTATACTTAAAATAATTTAACATCATGTACAATCAGTGTTCAGAAAGTCACGATCTTAGTTAATTTAGCGCTAAGTGAAAACGGTTAATATTTTCGACGTGACTGACTAAAAAGCTGCCACCATGACAAATTATGGAAGTCGCTATCTTCTAAATCATTGTTCTATAAAGGATGTTCATTTACATAGATTCTCACCGTAAAACAATTACAGAGGGAACTCATCTTATTAACAAAACAGATAAAGCATATCCCTTCTACTTCTTTGGGCATAATTTAATGATTATTGTTTGTAGAACACATTCCTGTGTGAATGCCTCTCTATAGTTGTGGGGACTTATTCATTCATATATACTCGATTCTGCTAACCGTTGTATAAACCACGAGACATATACTCTCATGATGAAATATTGCGATTAAAAACGAGACTACAGCTTGTTTAAATTACCAGTCGGAAAGTATCAATAACCTTTCTTTGTATTTACCTTTCTTTTACAATATAATCTTTTCACGTAAACGTGTTGCTTGCGTCTTCCTATATTATCTTTTCCGATGGTCACAAGAACTGGCAAAGAGGTTTCCAGAACAAACAAGAGAAATCAGAATTATTAAGTACTCCAGTATTCGTACAGCAACTGGCAATAATAATTCGAGAACGCAAAAAGTTAATTAAAAACACCTCCGGGTTCCACAACAGCTGTAATCAATAAACAATGTAGTATTCAACGGACCATTTCAACGAGGACGAAATACAGTGTTCCAAAAACACTGGCGACAAAAAAATAAAGCGAATCTGCCAGAAAATATGGTCCAATACGTGAAAGGCTATAAATGAGAAATCACTAAGTTGATTTTAATTTAACTAAATTGTAACTTCCTGGGGTTTCGTTTATTTCCCTTGTGTTTTCTATTAAAGACTAATTAAATGTTGTGAAGAGAATAAAGGTGACATTTTATTCGGAGAGGTGTAATTTTTTACTTTAAAACTAATATTGTGCTGAGCGTTAAGAAAAACGCTACGTTGAAAACATTAAATTGCTTATTTTCTACGTCCAAAACAATATCCCATTTTTCTAACTTTTTATTAAAAAATATAATAAACAATGAAGAATTTAAAGTCAGATTTCACACACAAAAAAAACAAAAAAAAAACGAAGAAAGACAGGCTTAATTGTTTAAATAAATGATACATCTATAACAAAACCCGGGCGAATAACAACATAAAATGGAAGAACTCTTTTAAAAACTGTTATTTAAAAAAATGAAAACGGAAACAGAAAAAGATGCTACTAGAATAACAAGAGAAAACAGATTATTATAAATATTAGCAAACAAAAACTAACTCAGAGAAAGTAAGACAGCATTCGAACAAAACGCAGTCAGCAAATTATGCACAGTTTCATTTACGCCCAATTAAAAACATGACTTTCGCCTCATGTTTTAGAAAATTAGATCCATGTGACATTTATTGTGCTGATTAAACAGGCTCCAAAAGCGTCAATTTATTACTTAGAAAACTGAGATTCTCAGAATTTAACAAATCGTGGATTATATTTTAACGCGAAAAAACTGTGACTTGAATTTTTAAAAACAGTAAAACATTTAAGAGAATTGTTCAGCCCTAAAACATGGTTATTTCATATTTGGTGTAAATATCTGAATTTAACAAACACTGATAATGAGAACTAATTAACATTTGCATCAATAGTAAAAAAAAATATTCGAGGATTTAAAACTCGTAGAACTGTGTACTGACGATTCCAAATGCCTGATATACGTACAGGAACTCGTTGTAGTACATGACTGACATTCGCCGCACAGTGTAAACTAAAATTGAAAGCGAGGCAATGTTGACACTAAAAAAAGTTGATTGAACATTGTAAACAAGTGACTGGCGTGAAAAAAAATCAAAGAGCATTGAAAAATCCGTCATCGCCTACGCAAGAAAGATGCATAAATAGTGAAAACCCACTTCTCCAGAAAAAATGAAATAACGACTGCAGACAGAAAAGACAATTCGCTGAAAATACAAATAATCATCACCTTGTCCATGTTATCGATGTGGTGTCCCGTATTAGTTTTAAACTGTCAATTCCGAACAGAATCTTCCCGAACTTGTAACAGACTTGGACATAAAATTTACTATTGTAGCACAAAGAACATAAAACCCGCTTATGAGTAAGAAATCATCGTGTTAAAAACACAGGGAACTTTATTAATAACAATAATTCAATTGGTGGGATTTACCTATAAATGCTTTTTTTTTTCAAAATATCGAAACTCTAACGACTCAAGTAAGAATAAAAAAAATTATCCATATTTTTTTCTCAGGTTGTTTGAGAAAATAAATCAAAATGTCATTCAGAGTCTAACTCGGGGTGGGGGATAAGAACATGTGTTCAAAAATTCGCTTCATTGCAGAAAATGAATTAGAAGCTTGAAAAACTGGACGAATACTATACTGTCTTTAGTAACGTACAATCAATAGCAAGCCCAGATCTTTTATGTTAAGTAAGTATCAAAAATAAATTCCTGTTGTTCTGACTTCAGCATAGGTTACATTATTAACTCTGTATTAAAGATTGCCATTATCATCTGCCTCACCCTAAAGAAGTTTATACTAACTTAACGATTGAAGCCCACTGCCACGCCGTCACGTCTGAAAGTGTCACAATGTTAAACAAGCGAGATTAGAGATGTGCCGCTGTACAACTCATGCTCTCTTCGATCCAAGTTATAACAACAGAACCATTGCCAGCATCCTTAAATTAAGATCCGGGCATTCAACGCTGGAGGGTACAGCTTAAGGAGGTTTCCGACCACGGTTATTGTTTTTAAATAAAGCTGTAGTGCTGTTTGCTTTAGGGTGACAAATTCATCATTCCCATTGAATTTTACGAATATATACATTAATACTCGAGAGACATATATTTATAATTTTGTTTTCTAAAGTTTTAAATTTGTCTTGAACAACCTACATAAAGACCGAACGTTATTATATATGTGCAAGATGTTAATAGATAGGTCATGGTTTATGAATTTTCGAATAGCGTCAAAGTAGACTAATAATATATTTGTATACACAAAATATACAGAAAGCAAAAAAAGAGAATGAAATAGAGATGAACTTGGAAGTGAGTAGATCCTGCAGTAATATTGCAAAACAAAATAGAAAACTCCATATCGACTACGAGAGGAAATATAATTCTGGAATTAGTTGTTGTCAATATACTTTAATTCTTAATTAATTGCATACAGACCCCGAATTACATTTGCCATCATTATTCGATCATTCTTCAATCGATTTAATATGAACAGCAGCGGGCTTTACTATATGAGAGGAGGACCATGGCTATTAACGATCGATGCATCTTGCAAATTGATCTTGCCCTACTACTCTCTTGTATTTTTTTATCAATAACCTCTCAGATTTAATCTACTCCAGTTAATTTGAATCGCAATTTTATAATGATTTGCTATTCCATTTATTCGCTTTCTCCCACCAACACAACAGGGCCAACTGTTTGAAGGGAGGTTATCATGTATGTTACGAGCAACTCTGGGAAAACGTTAACCTCCGTACATTTAACAGCAGCAGCTTTTCTTCTTCACCGTCCTCGTCTAAATCAGAGAAGCGGACCTCCATTTCAACGGGAAATTAATCGCGTTCTAAAGTTCGATAAGTGATTTCCTTTGCAAAGTTGATCCAGTCAAATTAATACCTAATTTGCGTATATGTTCTGAGCTCATTTGTATTTATATTATTACAGAATAAATCGTTTATAAAGTGCTACATTATAGTTTTATATAAATACGATCAGCATAGTGTAGTTAAAATATTTTAATAACTTTCCAGCGTTATAAATATTAATGTATATTAATGTAAATTCCGTTTATTTTCATTCGCTCTATTACGCTTAAATTGTACAAGTACACACACACACATACACACACACACACATATATATATATATATATATATATATATATATTATACTAAAGATTTTTGTTTAAAAGAAAACTAAGAACTAGGAACCGTTCTTAAATATTTAATCTGAAAACAACTACTTTTTATATAAATGGGCACGTAGCGCTTTATGGTTAATGAAAGAGATTATGTATGCCATCATGTATTTAAAGCTGATATAAGTATTACATATAATAATACGTATATGTGGACTTTAGTACTAACTTTCCAGATTAAGCAACCGATAGTTCAAATAATACTAATTAAAAACTATTACTGCTTGTTTGCTTATTTTTATAAAAAGTGCAAGAAAAGGTCATAGGTTTAAAACGGATGGAACTAATTTATTCGAATCCTTGCATAAATATTGTCGTATGAGAGGATCCGTTATGTTTCAGTGTGTAACACGAAAAATCATGACTAAATTTAAATAAGTAATAACGAACCTTTCAAAAGCGAAAATCTACAAAAACTACGTAAAAATGAATGACGCAGCTGAAGAAATCTGGCTGAAGAAAATAAACGAATGAGTGAATCAGAACATATTCCGCAAGTATTTGTCCAAACAAAATTGCCGATATTATGTAAAAATCAAATATCTCATAAACCTTCTTTTCATTTTGGTAAATGCACGACCTAAATGACCAACAGTTACGTTCAATCAACGAATATGACGTATATTTCTTACCAAAGATATAACCTTAATCACGAGACTTGATAAGCAAAAATCCGCCCATTAAATACAATCTCTTTAATGTAAGTATCTCCACGTAAAATACGAGAAATGCTCGAAAAGTAGGGCCTCCTATTTTTTAACTGATAATGTTGTAGAGTTACGAAGACAGGGCTGGTACTGTTAAAACGAGCGCACTTTTATGCTTTAGAATTTTCCCCCCACATAGTGTACCTACATACTTCCTAATGCGCTTTTTCGAGTGATGAACTAGGTGCTTGATGTATCGGTTGTAAGAGTAAGTGCCTTAGGAAGTGGTCCATTTTTTCATGGATGTAATTACAGCGTTGTTGTCAGGGAAATACCAAATACTATGTCTCTTAGAGTTTAGAATAAGTGACAGTCTGACAGTGCCAGGTCGGGACTACACGATGAGTAAGACAATACCGTCAAATCCAACTTTGACATACAGTACATTGTGTCCGAACCTGCGAGTGGCCGGGCTTTGTCGTGTTACAAGCAATTTATTTTTCGCTTTTCTTTGGCTTGAATGTTAATATATTAATATACTTACACTATGCAAATTTTTATCAATGCTACATATATTTTTTAACTAAATCTTTAGGGTAATTATACATAAAATATAGCAAATACAAAAATGACTCGATATATATGACATAGCAAAGCAGTAAATGAAGTTCAATCGTAACATTTTATGTTACATTAGAATTTCTTGCTTATTTATAATATTTGAAGGCATTTTCAGCATAACGGATTTTCGTTATTCCTTACAATTATTTACTTTATTTTTAACTTAAATGTTTTGCTTATTTAATTTTCATACTTAGATTAACAACTTGGTGTTGGGCATGTAATATTCAGAGAGATAGATACTTAAAGCGAAATGGTAAGCAGTTGCGTAAAAATATTAGAGGAAAATTCGGAATTTTTAACTTGTATTATGTATTTATTCTACCAGGAACATACCTATGATTCATAATGGATTTGGAACAAATCAAAAGCAAAATACACAAAACTAAAACGAAACTTTCACATCACCTTATGTTATACTAATACTTATTGTCTCAGTCGAAAACCTTAAAACACTAGTTAGTATACATGTTAAAGGTTGTACAATTTACTTTCAAGCATATATACTTTTATTTATAAAACTCTATAAGTCTCCCAGAAATTACACAGTTGAAGTGAAAAACTACTCATTGTACACCTTATGTAAAAGTGGGAGAAGATCCATTATTCGACATAATCTCATCTTCAAATATCAATTCTCTCATACACATGAGAAATTTCTTTATTCGTTAACAAATATCTGGTTCATAACAAACAACAGGGTGCTCAAGCAGAACACACTTGTTTGAAGCTGCCAGGTAAAGATCAGCAAGGTTAAACGACGTTACGTCAAACCAGATTTGAAAATATCAAGAAATTAATTTATTTCACCAAATACGCAGAATAATAGACATCGCCACCTTACCAGGAAGAGGAAATGCATAGACAAGGTGCTATATATATTATTTTATAACATTAGTTTATATCCACTTATTCAGCAATCGATATGGGTATGTGAAGTTCTTTATTTACCTATATTGTATCACTTTCTAGCTACAGCGAAAACATTTATTGTAATATTGTGAGAAACAGGCAATACTTGCATAAGACAAAAAGTAACCACTATAAATGTGTTATGTATGGTTTATAGTTTCTAATCTCGACTGTTGTACTAGAAACTCTTATCAACCAAGATTAATTCGCTTTGAATTAATACCAAATATCTCATATGCTTGTAGATTATTCAGTAAGGTGTCTTCAATCACTCAATCAATCAATCACTCAATCAATCAATAATGGTTTTATCAATCAATGAGGAATTTTTCCCTGGAATTTAACCATCTAATTCTGTCCTGAGCTATCTACTGTCATGTGAGACCCATGTGTTTTAACAGGTTGCCCCCCATCTCGTGCCTAGTCTTCCCTTTGGCCTCTTATGTTCACGAAGTGAGCATTCACTTTCCTGATAGACCATCTGTTATCATGTTGTCTGGCTACGTGCCCTGTCTTGGTGGTTGGCGAATCCAGATGTAAGACTTTCTGTCTTATGGAGTGATGCCTAACATTATCCTATCCATCTTCCTTTCTGCTGCTGCCAAGATTTCACTTTGGTGAGTTGTCAGGGCATATGTTTTACTACAGTAGAACATAACAGGTAATACATATTCATTGAAGATCTTCCCTTTGATTGACATATTTGCTTTTCGGCTTCTCATGATATTCTCCATTTTCCCAAGAGCTGCCCGTCCCAATGTTATCCTTCTCTTTATCTCAGAGAGGAGATCTCCAACTTTCGTAATTTTCTTTCCCAATCAGAAGTACCTTTCAACTTCTTCAATGGTATTTCCATCAACAATTTTTGGCGACTAGGCAGCGTGCTTAACATCACTTTGGTCTTCCAAAGATGCATGTTTATGTCATTTAGAATGGCGTTTAGTTCCTGAGGAGAGTGTGTTATCAGTATTATATCATCATCGAAGATTAGATGTGACAGGGTGTTTGCCATCGATTTGACTCCCTTACCCTCCCATTTAATCTGACTGATTATCGAATTCTAGAGCCAGGTCGTGAAGAGTTTTGCGAGATGTTTTCACCTTGTCTTGCTCTCCTCTCCAGATTGATATTGTTGCTGTTACGATTGATCTTTAAAAGAGGTAGCCCCACTGTACATGTCTTTCAGCAAGGTGATGTATGTAGAGTCAACGCCTTGGTTCCCAGGGGCAATGAACAGTGGATCAAACTCAATAGAGTTGAAGGCATTTTCGTAATCCACAAAGGCAAATCACGGTGGGATTTTATATTCATTGGCTTACTCTTGCAGTTGACTAACGGGCTGGATATTGTCGATGGTGAAGTTAACTGCTCTGAAACCTGCTTGTTCTCGCGGTTGATGACGGTCTAGTGCCCCTCGCATACGTATTAGCAAGACTTGAGAGAATATCTTGTATGTCACTTGCAGAAGGCTGATTGGCCGATAGTTCTTTATATCTGTAGTGTCTCCTTTCTTATAAATTATGACCACTTATGCATTCCTCTATTTATCTGGAACTTTCCCCACTTGACAGGCACTTATTCAACAGTCTTGTAAACATCTGAACAATGCGAGTGTCATCTTCCTCTTTGAAACAGGTGATGTTTTTACCGAGACGCTGCTGTTTTGATGGACTTAATGCCTTTGTTTATTCAAAGGCCTGTAGTATTTGTCATTCATTGAAGTTTGAAATTCCTTTTGCCTTTCTGTGTCGCAGAGTCTTGTATATCTCAATGTATTCGATTTGGTGTACATTTGTACCACCTCTTTTCATATGTTATCCTTTTTCTCTTATCTATTTTGTAATTGTAGACATTTTGTTTGGTTTCTGTAGTTTGTATTGACCAGCAGTTTTCAGTGCGGCCCAGCTGATCTCTGATATCACATTGTTGTTGCCAGTGTGTGGATCTTCTGATGCTGCTAGCGCTTGGAATCTGTAGGATAAAAGCAGCTGGAAGTGTGACGACCTGTATTCTAGACTTTGGGTGTTTTATTTCTTGTGTCGCTTGATAGGCTTTGTCCTCTCTAGCTCGGTGTTTATGGTAAGAGACATTCCGATTATTCTGTGGTCATTCCCTCAGTTTTTTGTGGTACCATTTGTGGATATCCAAGTCCAGCGTTTGTTTGTTTTTTTTTCTTGAATAAGAACAACAGCTGTTCATGATCTTTAATTAACCACCCTGCCACGAGAGACAAAGGTATATTCACGATACGTTTTGTTATGAATACTTTTTGTTACGAGCGTGTAATGTTGCGTATGCGATTGAAACACTAAGTAACCCCTTTATTGTATAATCGATGTGAATAAGTAAACAGACAAATTTTATAAACGGAGTATATAAGAAATAATGTAGTACTGTATGGGCATGTCGAGGCAAAGCCGATTAACCTGGTCGATTATTATTATTATTATTATTATTATTATTATTATTATTATTATTTTTATTTTTTTTTATTATATTTATTATTATTATTATTTTATTACTATATTTATTATTATTATTTTTATTATTATATTTTTCATTATATTTATCATTATTATTATTATATTTATTATTATTATAATTATTATATTTATTATTATATTTATTATTATTATATTATTATTATATTTATTATTATTATTACTATTTTTATTATTATATGTATCATTATATTTATTATTATTATTATTATTATTATTATTATTATTATTATTATTATTATTATTTTTATTATCATTATTATAAACATAAAGCAATTAGGTATTGAAAAAATGTGAATGTACAGCTTGGAATATTTAATCCAAAACAAAAGCGATTTACGAGTTTTCATAGTAGTTATGAAATGTAAGCTAACGGTAATATAAACAATATATGTGACAAAAACCCGGCAAGACTCTTTAGACTACGTATAGTGATGGCGTAATGGATTTTAGATGTACATGTAGGAAGTTAGTTAAGTCAGTCTGTAAGAGGTCGTGAGACGGTCAACGAATAGTAATGGGCCCATTATTACGATATAAAACTGACGACCAGCGTGAATTTTTCAGTAAGAATCCATAGGAAAATAAAGACTGCAAATACAAGCAAGACTTTTGTTGTAAGAATCTTTATATTGCAGTATTTTTCCAAAGATTCGTCAACTCAAAATCAACCAGATGGAAGGTATGTTTCCCTATTCTCCCATGCACACACCATGGAAGTGTATCCGTTCTGTTATTGTTGTTATATGAAAACATGCACACGTATACAACCAAATTAGCTGTTATAAATATACACATAATGAGAGAGAGATTCACATGGAATACATGCACACAAGTAAACATGGCAAGAGGTAAATAGAGACTAATTCATACACGCATTATGTACACGTCATATATACATAGTACAAATACACTCCGACAGCTTATTCAATATACTCGTTTTAGTATCGTGCATTGCTTCCTCACATAGGGAGGCATAACGATAAGGAACATACGGATTATCACCACAACACAAACAAAAGTTGAACAACTGAAATGAAGTAAAACTTTTAACCGATCGTATAAACTTATTTTACACACTCTACCTATTTTATTTTGTAAACTAATCACATGTTTGTTTTGCATACTGTTATGGCTTGCAATAAGCCACAAAGAAAGCAGAACAACGGAATAGAGTTTAAACAATGTATTACTGGAACAACAACGTAAAAAGGTTAAACCTGGTCGATCTGGTGTTTAATCGACACCTGGGATCAAAAGGTCTATGGTTTATATGATGGATAGAGCAGTCCATTTTGAGGGTGATCCCCCCACAACACCCCCTACGAAGCTGATTTCTGCGGTTGAGAAAATCAGTATTTCTTCCTTTTGGGACAGACCACCAAGGGGTATGTGCGTTTCCTCTTTCTGCGTGAGCGTCTCGGTTCTGACATCCCTTTGGAGGGTCTAAGTTCAAAACAGTCATACACAGTTTCAATCGCCTCACTGCCGTCCTGCAATGGTTCTTCTTGATCCTCGTAGAAGTGTTTCCTGATTTGGTTCAGGTGCCTCTTATGTTGGAACTTTGGGCCCTGAATGATGTATGTAACATGGTCGATTCTTAGTAAGATCGTGCCATATTCCCCCAAAAAAAACCTTATTTCGAAAATGTCTAAAATACACGTTATCTTCGCCGTTAAACCGTTTCGTTGGTATTGTATAGGTTCTGTTGTGTACTATGTGTTTGGGTAGCAGTTTATCAAACACGAATTTTATTTCCGTCTAAACATGATTTCTGCTGGGGATCCTGCATCTGATTTGTTCGGATTTCTCATGATTCTGTAAAGCTGCAGAAATTGCTGAAAGGACTTTTCTGTCGGTGTACTGGATGCCTTTTTAATGCCCTTTTAAGCATATCGACGAAGCGTTCGGCCTGTCCGTTGCTTCTAGCGTGTTAGTGGGGTGTCGTAATATGCTTGACTTGATGTGTCTCGCAGAATTCTCTGAACTCTGTCGAGGTGAACTGTGTAGCATTGTCGCTAACCAGACAGTCTACAACCCAAAACCGGACAAACAATTCCAATAAAAATGTGTCGTTGTTGTCGTGGTCGGTTTTTTGCATCTTAGTATCTTTGGCCATTTAGAGTAAGAGTCAACTACTATAAGGTAGTAAAAATCATCCACAGGTCCCGCATTATCTTAGGGCAAGGTTTATATGTTATCGGTGGTGCTTTTGCAGCCAAAGCACAGCCTTTGAATCTGTTCACCATGTCGGCAATATCTTGGTCTGCATGAGCCAGTTGTTTTTAGGGGAGAAATTGAATTGTAAACTTATAGTTCAGCAGAATAGTTCCCCATCTTAATAGTCGGTTCGCATTGAATGTTGGAAATTCTTTTTTTATCCAAAAATGGATATCGATGGCTTATGGTCGGTTTGTAGAAAAAATGTCTTCTGTTTGAAACTGCAAATATAATTCCTAAGGCCTCTTTCTCGATCTGAGGATAATTCTTTTCCGCTGGCAAGAGAGTCCGTGATGCGAAAGCAATAGGCTGTTTCGAGAAATCCGGCATTCGATGTAGCATGCACGCCCCGACGCCATATTGACTGGCGTCGCTAGCTATTATTATGCCCAACTGCGGATTGAAATGCTCTAGGAATCGTTTTGAAGTCAGGATTCTTTTTATTTCTTGATATGATGTCTGCCAATCTTCTGTCCACTCCCAAGCCTTATACTTTTTCAGCAATTCATTAAGTGGTGAGCGCAATTTGTACATATTTGGGATGAACCTCTGGTAATAATTTGCCAAACCTAAAAACTCTGCAATTGAGTTATGTTTACTGGTGCCGGCATTTCTTTAATAGCAGTCGCTCTATCTGAGTCTAGGCGTCTGCCATCTTTATCGATTATTTGACCTAGATATTTAATTGTTTGTAAAAAGAACTCGCATTTATCTGCTTGGATCTTAACTCCATAATCTTGTATTCGACTGAATACTTGTCTGATATATTTTTCATGTTCCTGACTACTTTTGCTCGCTATGATAATATCATCAAGATATGCGATTGCGGTGTCCAAGCCGGACAGCATAGTATCCATTACTTGCTGAAATATTGCGGGTGCCACCTTGACACCAAACGCGAGCCTTTCGTATCTGTATAAACCCCGATGAGCGTTAATACAGAAGAGGTTAGCGCTTTTGTCGTTTACCGGAATCTGTAAGTAAGCGTCGCTTAGGTCGATCTTAGAAAAAAAAACTTGTCGCCATTTAATTTCGTGAACACTTCTTTTGGGCTAGGTAATGGATAGTGAAAATCTTCTAAGGACCCGTTCAGTCCGGTCGCGAAGTCGGCGCAAGCGCAAGCGCAAATTTCCCCGGATCTTTTCTTTACGTAAGCTGCTGGAGCAGCCCACTCACTATATTCAATTTTAATCAGTATACTGATGCTTTCTAATCTGTCTAGTTCCTGATTTATTTTGTTCAGGAAAGCGAACAGGATATTACGTTTCTTTTTAAACAACAATTGTGTGCCAGGTTTCAACTTAAAATCTGCGACCATTTTTGTACATCTCCCCAGGCTAGGAGTAAATACGTTTGTGAATTCTTTTTTAAGTTATAACTTTCTCCGTTTCTGCTTGACGGCTATCTATTTCCTTGCAGAATGTGGATATAGGAAGATCCCAGAGACAAAACTCCTCCATGCTGTAAGAACCGAACAGGTTATCACTATCTTTTAGCACATACAATCTTAGTTTTTTGTTTTCCCCCGTAAAGTGACGTTTGTAATTAATTCACCTTCAAAATGAATTTTTGTACCATTAACAGCCATCGCCGTTCTGTTAGTATTTAACATAGTCGGCGTTCGTAATATTTTCCACGTTTTGAGATTTATTATTTAAAGATCCGATCCACTGTCTAATTGGAATTTAATAGCCTTGCCGAAAATGTTAACCGTTACATATTTACCTCGATTTTCATGTATGACGTCCTTAATTCTGGTTTGACGTACACGGCTTCTATTCTGAGTTTTCCTAGAGTGCGGATTTTATGACCGATCTTATTGCACAAATGGTATCTTTTTGTTAAAAATGGGCAATCCCTTACCCAATGTATTCCACCACATCTGAAACAAGCGCTCTGTGCTTTTTAGATTTTCTGAGTTTTGGTGGTTAGTGTTTGTATGCCATTTCAACAGTTTGTTCTTAGTTACTTTTTTATATACGATATTTCTTGCATTTTTTTATAAGTTCTACTTTTTGAAAATCCTCAGTCAATTTTTGAAGTGTTAAGTTCGGTTAATTTTCTAATTTTGTAAGAACTCTGCGCCTGATTTCCGCATCTTTTCCCGAGGTTAACCCTTGCGCAAACACAAGACATTTAAAATTGTCTGCTGTTAGTTCAGACAACTTAAAGTCACCACAGTGTTTGTTCACTACAGCTGCGTAGGTGACAAACTTGTAATTATCGTCTTTTACCACATTCAAACCTCTCTAACGCTTATGGAAAAGAGACATTTTCGGCGAGAAAAGTTCTGTTAACAACTTTACCGTCTCATTGAATGATAAATCTGCTGTTTTCCGAGGTAAGATGTAATCCACGAATTTATCATGCTTAGCCTTTCCTATTTTCGTAGTAGAAGTCTGGTTTTCTTTTGATCAGATCAGTTGCTTTAGTCAATATTTAAAAAATCTTCATAACGCCAAAAATGCGCTGCGAATGATTTTTCCTCTTCCTCCTATTTAAAATTGTCTATCGCGGTTCATATTGTTTTCCGTGTTGGCACTATTCTTAACCATTTCTGTAAGTAATTCCTCGGTTAGTAATTGAAGTTCGGCTAACTGTTTTAAAACTTCTAATTGACCTCCGGCTAACTGTTTTTGAACTTCTAATATACGTTCGGCTAACTGTTTTTTAACTTTCTTTTTGCTGTTCCTTGATTCGTATTTGACATTCCGCTAACTGTTTTGGCAATTCCTTTTGCTGTTCCTCGAATCGTATTTGACGTTCAGTCCAGTGTTTTTCGGATTGGGACTGACGCATTGCGGCATCGATATGCAACTTGGTCAAATGTTCCAACGCCACTTTCAATTCGTCCATTTTGCTTTGTCAGCATTAGCAATTTCAAAACGTTCGCTGAATTTTATAAACCCATTTTATTCTTTTTTATTTCTTCCTCCAGACAATAAAATGAACAGAAAAAACATAAATATATAAAAAGTTCATTGTCTAACGAAAAAAAGCAAGTATATATTATTCTCCAGAGAAAAAAATAAAATAACGCCCGATTTTAGCAGCGAAACCAACAAGTGACGAATTCTTTTTTCAAAACTATAAAAATTTACCTTTCGAAGTCGCGACGAACCTTTTTTTGCAAAAGTTAGCGCTATCTTTGAAAGTCGTGACGAACTTTTTTCTTTTCAAACTTTTCCGTAATTATCTGTTTTTTTAGTTACCGTGAACTTCTCAGTTGCAAGTGTTTAGACACTTCCTTAGGCTTTATAACATTTGAGGCCGACGTCGTTTTCAACGCGGGTATTTTTTTCAATGTCGTTAGTGGTTTTGATTTTTGTATGCTCCTTGAATACAATGTTGTCAGTGTTTAGTTTTTTAGAACACTGTTTTTAAACGTGAGTACGTTTTCCGAATCCTATGTCGCCAGTGTTATGGCTTGCAATAAGCCACAAAGAAAACAGAACAACGGAATAGAGTTTAAACAATGTATTACTGGAAAAACACCGTAAAAAGGTTACAACTGAAAAGATTAGTAAACGTAACCGAGCAGGCGAGGGTCGCTCTGCTGTTTAATCCACACCTGGGATCAAAGGGTCTATCGTGTATATAATGGATAGACAGTCCATTTGGAGGATGATTCCCCCACAACACATCCCAACAGAAATAAAAATCCAAAACATTAGAACTTTTTAGTAGAGTATAGATTGTAAAGGAAGTGTAACGAATCCCATTAAGTAGAATTAATTCCGTCAATAGAATAGCATAAGAATATAAAGACAATACATGTAATAAAAATGGAAGAAAATCGATTAGGTAAGGGAAAATATTTAATTTTCATCAGTTTTTACAAAACACACGCGACATTATTTTCAGACATCGTTGAAAAACTGTTAATAGTCTGTAATATCACATTTCTTCTCAATAAATTTTATCAATCTCTCTTCATAATGATCAAACATATGCACAATAACATCTTTACGCGTTTCTATTAGTGCTTTTTTGCATCTAGTATTCGTTCATATCGTTCCTCTTTCGTTATTTCAGGTCTATCATAGACAAGTTACGCAAGCATTCCCCAAACATGTTCTATTAAAGTTAGATCTTTTTGCAGGCCATTCTATAGTCATATTCACTTTTGCAATCCATTCTCTCATGAGTTTTTACACAGGGATGCTGCAATTGTCTTGCTGTAGAACGAAATCATTCCCCATCTCTCTTCTTATTCTTGGCGGGTCTTTCTCGTCCAGCAACTGTTTGTAGCTTTCACTGTTCTGATGTCCTTTTTGCCACTTCAACCTTATATTTCCATTAGCAAAAACCATGTCTCAACTCATAACTCCTCCTCCCATCTGTCGTTTATTCAGTACAAGAAGCTCACCCCATTCTCGCACAAGTACACCATCCATCGGGTCCATCAAACTTGAAACGCTTCTGATCAATAAATATAACCTTCTTAAAGTCAACATGTGTTGTTAGCCGTATTTTAACACACTCCAGTCTTGCTCCTTTGTGTTTCTTTGTTGGCGTAATTTTTTTCTTAGCCTGTGCATACTTCAAACCAATCCTATGCAGCATTCTTTATACTGTTCGGACGTTTACATCTAATTCCCATCTTTCCTTCACTTTTCTTGCTGTAACTTTTTCTCCAGATGTCAAAAGCCGTGTCACAGCCCTCTTCATTCTACTTTCAGTCCTCTTGCTAATTGATTTTTTCCGTCCTCTTTTTCAGCTCGGAGTTCGTCTTCAGCGTGTACTTGACCCTTGATTTCGACAGCTTTAAATCCATGGTGATCCTTCTGAGGCTGATGCTATATTCAAGCTTCTTCCGTGCCAAACAAACGACTTCTTTTGAAGGCATTTTACCTCATAAAACTTAATTGTTTTTCCAGTAGAATTAAACATATAATTGATTCTAATGATGAAAACTAAGTATACAAGCAGAAAATTTGCATATAGCAACATATATATATATATATATATATATATATATATATATATATATATAAACATAGCTCTTTATGAAATAGGATTTTTGTCATGTCCGAAAAATAGTGTCGCGCAAGTTTTCGCAAACGTCGCAAAAAACGAAAATTATCAACGCCAAACAAAAAAACATGACTATACTAGCGGTGGATTTTAACTCCTCAACAATGTACTTACTATTTCCAAAGTTTTTGGCACTAGTAACCAGCTTGAAGTACTTTTTTCAAAGTGTCCGAAAATAATGTCGGGCCCCTTTACTTATTTCGAAAATAATCGAGTACCAACAGCGAGTATTGCACCCAGAATGTATAACTCTCCAACCTGATTTCATAACTCTGAGCTACTCCCAGACGCATGAAAATAGTTAAAAAAAAGTAACGTTGTTTAATATATGATAGTGGACTTGTGAATGCAAAGAGGTTAAGTCGATTACTCGTCCCAAGGTCAACTTTTTTGTTTTCAATTTAGCAGCAATCTTTTGCGGTAAAATCCAAATCGAAAGTGTGCCGCAAGTCTAAATACCCTATATATCAAATTTTAATATAGAGCAAATATCAAGAGAGGAATTTAGTAAAATCTTTTTGCTCACATTCCGACAAGATCTCATTTATATATTTACTGCCAGTGGCTTCTTATGTTGCTCAATCGTAAAATTCGTTTAAACACGAGATTTTAATTTACACAGATGTATTTATTATTGTAGTGTAAATTATTTAATATTATATTGTACCCAATATAAATCATGATTCCCAAAGTAAAACAAAAATATGATTTTAGTTCCATCAGCTAGAATCAAAACTGAAAGCAAAACAAAACAAAACATTTTTTCATGATTTAAACTATGTCTACAATATTGTTGGTCTGTGAACAGGACTGTGAATTTTATTAAATGCAAGCTGGTTTCTATGAAAACAATGTTTTTGATAGAAAAGACGCAAGAAAAGCCGGTCAGACGGTCTCTCTCTCTCTCTCCCTTTATCTCTCTCTCTACATATATATATATATATTTCCCATCTGATAGTATGTTTTTATATCAAATTCTACGCAAATATGCAAAATATAAAATCAATGCATAAATATGATTTAGCGTAATAATTTAATGACACTAATAATATATGGAGACAACATAAAAACAGAATAATTTATTAATGAACGCTCGTTTTTAAAATGATATGAAAATTTAAGTTTCATGTAGTCGCTTGCATATTTACGAGTGAGAAGTTCCTAAAAAAAAAAGGAGCTCTTTAATATATATGCCATGGCGAGAAAAACAACTTTGTAACAATATACGTATAAAAAACTCCCGTGTGCTATAACGTTTTGGCCTTAAATTCCACCCCACTATGCTAAGTGGAGAAACTATGTATAAAACGATTTCAGCGTAATCGTGAAATGAAATAAATAATTTAACAGGAAACCATAAAAATAAGTAATTAATTAACTTTCATTTATAAGGGAATATGCAAATTAATTCGCATTCAGGTAGTCGCTCGCACATACATGACTGAGTATATGAAGAATAAGGCAGATTGTTTTAATATTTTTATGACAAAAGTAGGTAGTTAATATCAATAGCAGAACGGGAAATTAATGTTATAGTGTATACAAGTGAAAAACAATATATATATATATATATATATATATATATATATATATATATATATATATACATGTATATATATATAGGTTTGAGGGGTTCAAAGGTCGAGATTAATGAAGACAACGATGTTGTTAGATAGTGCTTAATAAAAAAGAACAACACATTTTTTTTATTATTTGAGGGTAAACAGTACAGACGGTTGCTACTAATAGCCATCTGTTTCAGTCAAAAGGTATTCCTCAGTTGTTTTCATTTTCGGAAATCATGGCAAGGAGGGAGTAGAGAAGTTTACAGAACTATTCTTAATAGAAAATGTCGGTTTTTAATATTAATGTCAGAGCAGGAATTTAACTCAATTTTATAGCATATATAAGTGCCAATTAATATATATATATATATATATATGTATATTATGAAAATAATGTAAAAAATGAATAAAAAGTACCATAATATATATATATATATATTATTTTACACAGTGATCACCACTTATCAAGGCCCGGAAGCCACTCAGGGATAAGGGTTATTGCAAGTACATTACGTTAGTGTGGAGATTTGATGAAGTGTTTAATTAAGGGGGCGGTTTATTAGGAATTTGTTAACGTTTGACTTGAACACATCCAAGTTGTAGTCCGGAGGGAAGCAGGCAGACGGAACAGAGGTCCACAGGCGTGCACTTCTAAGAAAGGAGCTTTGTTCATGGAATCCGCGTTTTGATTTAGGCACAGATATAGATTGGGGGAAATTTTTCACAGTGGATTCAGCTAGACGGGTGTTTTTCGTGAAAGATTGGCGAGGGGGGACCAGAGATTGGAGTTCAGACGAGCACCTGCCATGGAAATAACGATAAAACAAGGATAGGCTCGCAACGTCTCTTCTGTGGGAGAGAGGTTGCAGGGTAGAGAAAAGGGCAGCCCCCACTAAGCCACGAAGTCTATTTTGTACTCTGTCAAGGCAGGATAGGCTGTTTTTAGCAGCTCCTGCCCAGATATGGCAGCAGTATTCCATCTTTAGACATACTTGGCTTTTATATAGATAGATAATTGCATCAGTAGTGAGATATCTTCTGGAGCGGTAGACGGATCCCACCATCTTCCCAGCGACCTTGGCAACAGACTTGATGTACGTGTTCCATTTCAGATCAGGCGTAAAGGTCAAACCCAGAAGCTTGTCAAAACACGGGGCCTCACCCAGACGAGAGCCATCCATCACAATTGATGCCAGCTGGGGATCAGAGCGTTGATGATGTAAGGATAGGAGTTTGGTTTTGGATGCATTAAAGGTAACCTACACATCTTCCCCCACTGAACCACGCGCTCGAGATCAGAGGAGAAAGAATCAGAGAGAACTTTGTCATTTACAGCCTTTGATGTGTTGCCGTAGATGGTCGTGTCATCAGCATAGATGTCAACGAATGATTTAAGTATGTGTTTAGGGAGGTCATTGATGTAGATCAGGAAGAGAGTTGGGCCCAGAATTGACCCCTGAGGGACTCCAGCATTTATATTGCAGGCCTCCGATTTTTGTCCATCTACCACTACTCTTATGATCCTATCGGAGAGAAATGATTTAAATTTTATGTTACTTCTTATTTCTTTTGGTTTTCATTTTCGGAAGAGTCCAAATCGGGACAAGAAGGACGGAATAGAGAAGTGTACAGCTTTCAGAAAATTACAACTAATAGAAATATTCGTATTATATGTATTATTTAGACTACTGTTATCTTTTGATGTTTTCACATTGGTCCGTTCGATATCATCTCTGACCTTCTTCAAGTCTATTTTGCTGAACCTGTTGTTGAACTCGCAATGCTTACTGTCGAAATGTGATTTCCGTTTAAATGTGTTTACAATATATGAAGCTAAAGCGTATTAGTCAAACTAAGATTCTGTGTAAAACGTGAGCCTATAAATACTATTAAAATTTAAAGTGTTTTGTTGAAAAGAGTAAAAATGCTGTTTCAAAAATGGGATAGGACGATTAACCGACAAGGCATCTTATTTTATTGCAAGGAAAAAATCTAACAATTTATAATTAAGCTTGAACATCTTGTCATTCTTTTTCAATATATGTGGTTTATTATTTTCTGCACTTCGACATTTTTATATACCTTTCCCCTTCCTTCAGAACAAATAATGAACACTCGCTATAATCGAAAACATGACCGTAAAAACAATTGAAGGCAATAGAAAAAAGAAAACTTCCAAAAATAAAAGACCTTTCCACACAGTCAAGCACACAAAACAAAACTGAATGAAACGCATGCGGAGAAGTGTGTTAAGTAAATTTGGACAGAGGAAAATAATGAACGATTGTGCGAAGGCAGCAGACGGTGAGTGTTTATTTTGTAATCAAAATACAAAAAAAAATGGCGATTTTAGGGACGATAATATTGGGAAAGAAGGCTGCGATAATCGAATGGGAGTGAAAGAACACATTTCTTTTTTTATGCAACGTTAGAACTAATTTGATATTGTCTCGGTTATGAGAGAAAGAAAAAAATAACACTGTTAATAACAGTGCTATTTATTGTATCAATATATTTACCGAGGGACGTCCTCTATCAATTAAGTTCAACGTATTTTTCTCAGTATTACACTGCAAGAAGACACACGCACACAAATATCTATGTATACACCTACACACACACACACACACACACACACACATATATATATATATATATATATATATATATATATATGTGTGTGTGTGTGTATTTATATCGAAAACGTTTTTAAATAACACAGTATAGTCCTGTTAGATAAGATATTTTGTGCATTTTTATTTTTGAAAAGGTCCATTTAATGTTTCAATCAAACTAATATATATTAATTCTGTTAGATTTTTGTTCCTTTTTTATCTTTTTTTTTGGAGGGCAATTTTGATTTTATTCATTATCAGGTGCGTCCTCGGTATTTCCAAATTTGTCTTTTACTGTTTAATTGCTTAACGGCTTCTGTTTTTTTTTTAAATAAACCGCCTAACTAGCGAGTTCTTCCATATAAAGGAGGTTACGTGCAGTCGAATCGGTGTCACTAAAATAATTTGATAAATTAAATTATACGTTGGGCCCTAAATATTTTTACTAATTTCGTAATTGATATTATTAATTACAGGATGACTAGCTTACATATAAGTATCTTCAGAAAATTTTACTTTTGTATTTGGTAACATGGTGTATTTTTTGTATCTCTTAATGAAATGTTTCTGTATTAAAAAGTAAGATACACTTTTTTTAGGATTTAACTTATTTAGTTAGTATTGGAGAGAGGAAAGGCTCGCTTTTAAGTGATAAAGTTCAAAATGCAAAAGTGAAGTATCACGGTTAAATTATTCTCTAAACAGAAGCATTTCTTTTGAACGGGCACCTGTCTTATCGCAAAACCTTCTGTTGGCTTTATTCGTCGAGCCTTTCTGCTTGTGTGGTGGACTTGCCAAATACATTTTTGATCGTAGACTGTATTAAAGTGTTATCTGTGGTCAAATTTGTACCGTTTCTCCTTTAATCAGATCATTCCAGTAATCGATTATCGATATTATCGGCATCCCGATATGAACATTTCTAAGAAGGCTCCAAGACACATAAAGCGTATTTGTGTGAAATTAAAATAAAAAAAAATGTTTCAGATACTACGATTTTTACTCTACACCTCTTTCGACGACGGTATTAAACTACATCGTCCTCTCTTATATATATATATATTTTTATATATTATATATCTATGTATGTGCGTATGTGTGTGTGTCTGTGTGTATAAATGTGTATGTAGGTGTGAGTACTGAGTTTTGACAAAATAATTGAAACACGTATAAATTTCCACGATTTTTTATGGAAATTACATGAGTGTTATATACATTCAACCTTAGAAAACACTAGTTCCTGCGTCTTTTTTCAGAAAGATTACTCTAACTAAAATACAAAATAAGAGAAGCGATGGTAACGATGATGTCCATAGTAAGGTCTGCGTTTGTCTGAAATTCAACTAGCTTTCACCAAGAAAAATACTGTTTCTCTTCAGAAACAGTACAACATGCTTCGTATAATACCACTAAATTCAACATGCATGCGTTCTTTTCGACCGGTTGATTTTCAAAATATAGAGTCGTCATTATTCTATAATTTTCTCTCTTTTTTTAATTAGAACAAGGCAGTCTGACTCAAATGTTTCTTTTGTTTCTTTCCATAATTATACTCGATAGATGGTCAGAAATAAATCAAAAGAATGTGTCCTCCGAGACAAATAACTTTCTTCCATTGCTCTTAAGCTCAATTATGTAAGGTTTTCGTAGTGTTAAGTAACGATTTTACTGGTAATTATTTGGCTTCTGATTTCAAACATCTTGTGAAATACAACTACTTGTTTTCTCAAGATAGCAATTAAATTCTGCAAAGATTTTTGGAGTTTTATTTTACTGATTATTTGTAACAAATCGCGGACCATTTCGGTATTTCTCTATCTGAATGTTTGGCTTTCTTCCCAAGTTAATTGAACGGGTTCCATGTGTGTACATAATTGCGTGATTGATTGGTTGATTGTTGAGTGAATATTTATGCCAACAATCATTTGAATTTTTTTATGTTTAAACCGCACATGTTTTGTATATGGTTTATTTTGTAGAGTAAATTGTTTTGTAGGCATATAAATTCGTAAAGAACAAGTATTTTGGCGAACATACGCTACAGGCATACATGAAAAAATGTTTCATGACGATAATGGGAAAATGTTAATGAGTGATGTGTAGGTTTATGCGTTAGTGTTTGTGTGTGTATACTTCTGATGCGCTAGAGAGAGGCAAGGGTGGGGTGGGGGCTGAAGCAGACCGGCTGTCACGGATTTTGAGAAAATTTCGTTGAAGAAAAGTTTGGCTATATATGCATTCCACGTAGATAAAAACAACAAATCTTATGAATTCATAGAAATGCATCGATTGGCCTTATAATATTTTTTTTAGATTTTACTCAGGGACGGAAATGTGTAACGTGTTTTGTTTTACCACTTATAAAGGTCAGAATACCGCTCAAAACTAAAGGTTCAGTGTTAGGTAGTTGATGAGCATTTAATCAAGATCAGTAATGATGGAACTTGGTAAGGATTTAGTTATTTAAGAGGGCGAGTAAGTAAAAACTTATTTGCATAGGTATTTTAAATAACCAAGTTATAATGAGCTTGAAAGCAGATTTACGGTATTAAGTTCCACAGCACTAGGAAAAACATTACTCGTGGTGTTTATGTTTAGTTTTAGACACAGCTAGAGAATACGGGAAATTATTGGCGGTCGTTATACCTATACGAGTATTTGTTATTAAATTTACAAAGGGAACCGTAGATTGGAGTTCAGTCTAGAAAATGCCATTATAGAAAAGAAATAGATTCGGAACGAGTTTTCTGTGAGAAATAGGCAGTAGGGAGGTGAAATGTTCCCCACCCACGAACATTTAGATACGGGTTTAAACTCAGGCTAGGCAGTAGAGGGTATTTTAAAGAGTTTTTCCCCATGTTTGGCAAAAGTACTCTATTTTGGATTGTATTCGATTCTGTACAGGTAAAGGATAGCAGCGGAAGTGAGATATTTCCAAAAGCGGTAAACGCCCCTACTTTTTTCTAGTGATTTAGACAATGGATCTGATGTAGGTAGGAAGTGAAGTTCAGTCAAAGAAGTTAGTCAAAGCATGGTGCTTCCTCGACGAGAGCCATTTATATAAAAGCCAAGTTAGGAACTGAATGTTGGTGCTGAAAAGGTTTTGTTTGGGATGCATTATAGGTAACATATTTTTTGCCCCACTGAAAAACACGCGCCAGGTCGAAGATGAGAGAATCAGAGAAATCTAGAGTATTTCCGGTCTTTGAGGAGTTGCTATAGATAGTTGTATCGTCAGCATAGCTATTAACGAAGTATTTCAGAATGTGATTTGGAAGATCGGTGATGAAGATCAGAAGATAATTGGGCCCAGGATGGATATCTGATGATGCAGCAGTATTAATACTGTGGGCGACTGGATTCTGCCCATTAACAACTAATTTAATGAACTCATTGAGAAAAAAGGAGTTGATTGTTGAGGGAACATTTCCAGTAATACCGTAACTGGGAATATTGTGAAGTAGACCTTAACGCAAAACCCTATGAAATGCTTTAGAAATATCAAGAGCTACTGTTTAGATACGAGGCCGTCATTAGATTCACCAATCCTGTGTGATATTATAGTCCGTAATAAGCTGTTGATTTCTTAGAACGGAAACCGCATTGCATGTCGCTGAATAAGTTATTTTTGTTGAAGTGGTTTACAACTTTTCTATATATCACAGACTCAAGTAACTTACCCGTGACGCACAAGAAACTGATTGATCCGCAATGAAAACCGAGGAATTATCTCCCGAATATTAAAATATAGGACAGACTGTAAAGGTTTTCCAGAGAGTTAGGAAGCATCTCTCCTTAAGGCAGTGTTTAAACAACTTGGTTAGTAAATAAAATATGCTCAGCTGCAGTTTTTGTTTACTATGCGTGGAATGTTTTCACAGACAGTTGCTTTGTTGGTATCCATGATGTAGATAAGTTTGGCAACGTCTTTGACAGATATATTGACGTCGATTTCCAGTCGTGGAAATAAATTCAGTGGAAAAGTGGTCCTGGTCACTCGGGGTGGAGTTTTATGCGAAGTTCTTGGTGAAGGGTTGTAATTTTTTAGGTGCTTTAGCATTTTAGGACGGTTGACTATAGTTGGGATAGAAGACACGCACTGTCAGATCTCTGTTTGTTATACGCCAAGACTCGTAGATACCAAGCCTCTGCTACTTTTGTTTATCAGTATGTGGAAAAGACTTCATGTTTTCTATAACGTTTTTACAGTTCTTACGTATATTTCTTAAGGCAACCTTTGCAATGGTTGTGGGATTCCAAAATGTAGCACATGTACGATTGTTTAAGACCTTCTTGGGAGATGTCTCTGCCGCAACGGAAAGCATATTAAATATAGGCACATATCAAATGCCCATGCCAATTTTAGGGGTCATGTTTGGAGGTTAAGTTAGAATTACATATAATGAAGAAACACTATAAGCAAGCAGTTGAGCGAATGTCAGCTGTTGTACAGGAACAGAATATATGGTGTTCATAAAAAAGGAAAAATATTAAAATTGTTCTTAAGAATATATATATATATATATATATGTATATATATATATATATATATATATATATGTGTGGGGTGTGTGGGTGTGTGTGTATTAGAAACAAAAAGATGTGTTGTTTGTTTAACTTTAATTATCCCCTTTGTTTACCTAAAATGTAAAAACATTCTGTACACAAATCTGAAAAAAAAAACCCATTAAAATTAACAAAGAATTTTGCAAGTATTAACGATACCACAATTAACGGCTATTTTATGATAAACAAATCAGACCATCAAATTACATGCGCTTACAAGCACACACACATATATCTGTGTATACGCCAGTATGGGGAAATTTACGATAAAAAAACATCGCACTGTACACAGTATTATGCAGGTATTTTAGAACGTTACAACATTTTATGTAATTATATATATATATATATATATATATATATATATATATATATATATATATATATATATTAGTAGCGTTCGTGTCTGTGAGTGTGTCTGAGTGTACACCACTCCTACAGTCCACACTACTTAACCGATCATCACCAAACCTGGCATGGTGATGGTCCTCGATATAGGGATAATTCCCATTATTTTCCAATAAATGTAAAGGGTCAAGGTCATAGCATATGTATATGTACTCTCCGACAGCCCACGAAAACCTTACATGATAATGGTTTCTGACCTAGAGATAATGTACACCATTTTTCAAGGACAATGCCAATTGTAAAGGTCATATTTGATGTGGCTCTTCATGAACTCCCCCACGTAGGAATGGTGCACACCAAGTTGGGTTGCGCCACATCCACTTATTTTTTTTATTTTATCATATCAACCCCCTTTCTTCTCAACCAATATTTATAGTTCATGGTTGAATTTCAGTCACTTCAGCAGCTAAAGGAATTGAAAGACTTTATGCATTAGTTGCTATTACTACATCCACTAACTGCAAGGGTAAGACATTTCTTTGCCCTCGAGCCAAGATTTAAGTATAGTATATGTTCTTCAGATGCTACCCTTCATTTTTTTTGTTCTCTGTCAGAGAAGGAGAAATCCTTCATAACTGAGACAATTGTAAATTTTTGTTCATTTTCTACACATTAAAAAAGGAACTCGGTGTCTAACATTGTCCCCGTTGGGAGGCATTATAAATAGTAACTGCAAAGTGCCCACGGAGCGGGTAATCGAGTGTACAGCAAAGTCCCGCGCGATGTATCCTTGCTAGTATTGATTAAAGATGAATAAAAGTTACAGTCAAATTTATTATAACATCAGATTAATAAAGAAAGAAAAAGTATAAACAGAAACAAAAACACATAACCATTAGCTTGTTTTTTATTAGTTTTTTCATATTGACATATATATTTATTTATATATTTTTTATAATTTTATGTTTTACATATTTTTCATTTCTACTTTAAATGTTCTTAAGCTGTTTTTTTATCTTTATATTAGTGGCAGCGCTTAGAATCGCACAGATGACCAACATCGTTCTTACAATATTTGCTTATTCCTACTTGGGGCACGTGTTAAACTGTGTGAAAATTACGCAGTATTTTAACGCCTTTAAAACCAAGGCTTCTTTCTTTTTCCAGCATGATTGACTGCCTTCTACCTCAGACTACCAACACAGTATTTCTGTGTAAACTCACTTAAAAGTATTTCAACAAGCAAATGATTAATCCTTGTTCTTTAGCATTCAAATGTTATTGTATGTATCATTCGCTAAGTGTCTTACCAAGATGCCCATTGAGTCGGATATAAAAAAAGATAATAAATAAACTTATTTATTGGCTTTGTACCAAACTTTCAAGGATCAATTTAATTTGTTTCAATTCTCGTTTGGTGGAGACAGCTATGTTCATCACTATTTGTCTATCTTGTATTTGATGATGTCCATTTCTAGTCATTTGAGTAGCGGTTCATTGCGCTTGACTTTTTGTGTGTTTACACAAAAAACATCCAATCAACTCTGGACACAATTAAAAACCAAATTGATGGCGAAATGGGGAAAAGAAAGTTAGACAAAGAAGTCTAAATAAATAATGATAGCGTTTAACAAATAAAATACAGGGAAGTTCAATGTAATGAACTAGCAGAAGCACACATTATCGACTTATATTCTTTATTACATGACTTCTTCCACGAAAGTTGATTATCAGAAACGGGCAACAAACAACGCGTTCATTAAAAAATAACTGGTAGTCCCAGTGGCGTACCTATGTAAAATGGCGCCCATAGCAAAGTTTGAATGTGCGCCCCTTCTTAATAATTTATATCTTAGATATACCTAACCTACATATTATTATAATACAGGCACAATTTTAACGAAAGATAAACCATGAAATGAATGTTTTAATAAAGTAATTATATGGTTATTCTTGCTTTAAGAAATAAAATTCTAAATTTGCGTCCATGTCAGAGTGGCGCCCATGGCACGGGTAATGCCTGCAATACCCTAGATACGCCACTGGGTAGTCCGGATTGCGCGTACATCCACTAAGGGTCCTGATTTAAGCTTTGCTAAACATGTCTAGTTGGTTAACTATACTGACATGCATATGAATAATAAAAACAACATACGGATTCGGGTCAAACTTGTATTTTCTGTCAGAGCATAAAAGCAAACGAGAGGACATCAGAAACGATGTATCAAGGTGAATCTAAATAATCATTTTGGGTAAAATGTATTTTAATATATGTTTGTATATTAAAACTCGTTTTACCCAAAATTATTATTCAGATTCACGTTGATACACCTGTTTCTAAGTTAAGCAACGTTTGGTTGATGAGTATTATAGAAAAATAGAAGAAAATGCTTTTCTCTGAATCAGAATTTGTTTGGTGTGAGCGGTACTTGGGGCTCTGTCACTGTAAACTGCTTTATAGTATAAGGCCTGGACAAATACAATTTACCGAATACTGGGTGCAGAATACCGAGGCTGCTATGTTGCCATTGGTGAATGGAGTCCAAACCACGAATTAGTTTTTGGTGGATTCTAACGATGTAATATTCTAGGGACTACTACGATGTTTTTTTTTTCAAAATTGTTAAGTAAGATAATCTACTTGTTTTACTAATTCCTCCCGCGTCCTGTTTTTAACTTTCCTGATGACCACGTCAATAAATATTAAGTTAACTAGTATGAACTTTAACAAAGGTTACATTAGTACATGTTAGGATAACTTGGTGGCAGCCGGAAATACACCCAGCTTCTGGTGGCGGAATTCAAATGGGCTCAAAGCTTAACTTCCTAGATAAACGCGCTGGAAATGCAGGTGTCGAATGCTTGCGTAGAGATAATGTTACATGTTTGGGTAAGAGAACAGATCTTCTAGTCAGTATTTTGTTAGTAGCCATAGAGACGTCATACCCCCGACAATATAGAGATAATTCAATTGAGTGTTACTTCATGATTTGGCATGTCTACCCCTTTCAATATCCATCTTTCAAACTAAGTTATAACAGTTAAGTAATAGTTAAGTAAGCCATTAGATAATTAGGCACATGTACAAACGTACGGGTTTGTGTAACTGACTACGTGCGAAGTTTCGTTTTACATTTAAATATTACAATAATACGATGAACTGCTTTCAAATCTGGGAGAGCGCCGCTCAGAGCAATCTAATTTGTCTTTAAAGATTACATGATCGAATTCTAAAGTCTGTGGACAATGATCTCCTTCATAAACTACATCTACTTTTACTATCAGTATGGTGCTACTGGCCCCTCTCCATTGTATCATTATGTTCTGAAGTCGTTTCAGAATTTTTAATTTATTTTAGACGAACAATTGTAATCTATATTACTTGGATTATGTTCTCTTCTCGGATATTATTTTCGCAAGAGTTCGTTTGGTATAACCATCAAGATTTTTTTCCGTAACCTGTATATTAGATGACAACTTTTTTATTAATTCCACAAAGCCTGGTAAGTGATTAAAATGTAATGATTGTTATTTAATCCACATTAGCCAAGACCTGTAGAAGTTTAAAATAAGTCATAATTACATTCGTCGTAACAACGTGAGGATTGAACACTTGACTGTCACTTTAACTGATTATACTTAGCACTTATGTCCCGCTTTCTTTCGGGCCGATATAAGCATGAATTAATAATAACGTTCCTATTTTTTATGAATAGCATCCGGTCTTATTAGTAATTCTAACCATGTCATCATTTTTTTCCTTTTCTTGTTTTTTTTATTTATTTATTGATTCTGAAAGCTGATATAAAAATAGACGACACTTTCGATTATTGTATATCAACTAAGGCGTCCTTACCGAGTAATGTATGTGGGCTGCTCAGTTATTTTTTTAGGTCATATGCATTTCTAGTTTTTTTTTTTAATATTTCAGTTGATCTTGTGCCTTATATCTTATACTAAATAAACACGTCCACGTTTAAAATTAAAGTTTTATACGTCATCATCGATGCTGTATATAAGCAACTGTAAATCTCTCAATGTTAAATCTTATGTTCATGTTTTAATTTAGGATGCAAATACTTATTTACATTCATTCATGTAATATACACTTCAGTTTAATCTATATAAATAAAAGACTAGATGTGTGTGTGTAAATATCTAACAGGTAAACTCATTTTTTACTGGTTACATAACACTGAAATTCTCAGGAAATAATATTCATGCACCAAGGGATGTTTATAACGAATATCTTTGTTTACATGCATGTATATCGTATACAGACATCGGAAAATTTACATTTAAAATGTTCATTAAATATTAGCTGATATTTTGGTTTTGTATGCGCATGCCCGTGCATTCGGTTTTTTCTCAGGCTGAAACGCTGTTTTAAAAAAATTATTTATTTCAATTCTAACTGATGACACCAACTCATTTTTTTCTGTCTTTTTATTAAAAAAAATGTAATCATACGCAAATTTTTCGTGGTTTGAAATTTGTAAATATGAAAACAAACCTATATATCTTTTTTACGATCTCATATTTATTTCATTTCATACATATTTTAAGACGGTGGATGATGATAGACGGAATACAAACCGTGCTGAAATAATGACGTTATTATTTAGAAGGCCATTCTAACTTTCACCCAACAATTTATTAAATAAGAAACTGGCATGTATACTCTCTATTTTTATTTAGTATTAGTTAACATTACGTATCCGTTTTCAATCCAATTTCATGATTAGTTTATTGTAAGTAAGTGTTGCCTAATCATTAACTGCACTTTGAAATATTTATTTTTTGAGTAGCATTAATTTTAAGAAGTGGGGGAAGGGAATATGGAGTAAGTCCCTGAAACGGCTGAAGCAGTTTATGATCTCAAAACTACTTTATTTCACATATATTTTAACAGTGGGGAGGGGGGATATGGTGTCAGTCTGGGAAATTCCTGAAACAGTTTACGATCTAAAAATTATTTTACTTCATATATATTTATAAGAGACAGAAGTCAGTCCCAGAAATGGCTGAGGCAGTTATAGATATCAAATTTTCTTTATTCCATATGTTTTTTAAGAGAGACGGGTGAGATGGAGTCAGTCCTTTAAATGGATTAGATAGTTTACGATCTCAAAGTTTTTTTAAAAGTTTTTTATCTATTTTTAAGAGACATGGGATGATATGGAATCAGTCCCGGAAATGTTTGTAGAAATCTCATATTTACCTTATTTCATATATATTTTTAAGAACGGGGGTAAACTTATATATGGATTATGGATTATGCTGAAATACTAACATTATTTAGAAAGGCATTCTTAGTATGAAGGTTATCTTTTTCATTATTCTCTACTTTCACCTAACAAGTTAATAAATAAAACCGACATATAAAATACGGACCATGCTGAAATAAATAAGTTACAATTTAAAAAGTCATCCTTAATATAGGGAGAGGAGAGTATTTTTGTAAACTATTCTGTATTTCCCCTTACAATCAATTAAAGAAGAAACTGACATACAGACTGGAACGTGCTAAAATAATATTTACATATTTATTTGGGAAATCTGCTGAGTTCTATTCTAGAAATCATATAATTTCGCTTAAAACTATAGTTACGGTGGTGTTTGTGGTGGGAAAAGAAACACAGTAATGAAAAATTTTCTGATGAAGCAAGCATTACCTAATCACTAGCCTATACAATGTATTTATGTATTTAGTTTTAAATTCTAATTATTCATCTTCTAACAGTGAATTCATTTTCTTAAAATTATGATGGCTTTGGTTGGAAGAGAAATTAGTTCATATATGTTGTACAATATCTGTCGAGAGTATGTTAAATTGTTTCAGATATATATTTACATAACCTATCAGAGGGTAAGAAAATTATTTAATATATGTGTTGTACATAATCTGTCCGAGGAATTGTAAAAGTGTTTAATATTCGTGCTGTTAATCACATGTCCTAGGGAAGTTAAAATGATTTCATACATAGTTTGTTAAATTCACGTCCTAGGTTCAGTAAAATATTCTTTTGCTCGGGATAGTAAATGATAAATATATTGTATAGCTGGGGGCATATTTCAGAATATGACGTAGGAGATTTATATTGGGGCACATATATAACGAGACTCATGTAATACATAACGATAGCGATGAGAGGGGAGAGAATACATTTATGCAGTTCTGGGATGCCTGGGACTGCATATATATATATATATATATATATATATATATATATATATATATATATATATATATATATATATATATACTGACTGGAGATGTATACAAGTTCTTACCACAGAGAAAGGGGGATGCATAATCTTCAAAGCGTTACACAATGTTCATTATAGATAATGATAATAGCAATTAAGTTTTCTGTTGTAACTGAATGACGACACGAGACAACACGTACAAGAAATGATGATGACTTCTTTATCTATCCGATCGACCGGTCGAATGACGTCAGGAATTCACTTGTATCTACATGGTTAATCTTCTACTCCTCGCTTTCAAAGGGTCATCTGGTCACTGACTACCAACTGACTGACTCTCAACTCTCTCTCTCTCTCTCTCTCTCTCTCTCTCTCTCTGACTCTCTCTGACTAACTGACTGAAATTCGAACCCATTGTCATTTGTCCATGACGTCAGAAGTATGTTTTTCAAACGTGACTAATTCACGTGGCTACTCATATTTGTCCAAAACACACTTCTGCAAACAAAGAATCCTCTCCTAACCTATTTTTTAATCTAATCAATTTTTAACAATATAGTTTTAATTTTTATTGTTCATTCTTTACTGACATATTTAATATTTAGAATTCTAAAAGAATTAACAATAGCCTTATTTTCTCGCATCCCATTTCTTAACTTTGGGTTCAATTCTAGGCTTATCCTAATCTCCTTTTCACTTATTTAATATTCTTCTTATTTTCATGGAAAGAGGCAGCCTTTCCCTGTAACATCTCTATCCTTCCCATTTTTCAAAAATTGTACGCATTTTTAAATTTTATTACATTTTTCTCTCTATCTATACAACCACTTGCTAAGAAAGATCAGACTTCATAAAAACAAAATTTCTTTAGTCAGCCCTTTTCCAACTGACTTCATAATTATTTTAGTGAGATCAAAATCTCTCTCTGATTTTCCTGGCATTTCCTTTTTGGGTGTAGGGTATACCTTTTATGATTCATATCAACTGCTTCATCCAGCCCCCCTTATGCCGTAAACCGAGGCCCCATTTTACCTCTCACGAAATCGACGACACTTCGTTCAAATGTGTCCTGATCTTTTCTTTCGTTCTACTAATTAGAGCTTTGTCTCATTTCTAACTATTTTATCTTTTTTTTTTCAAAGGAAACAAAAGAAAAACTTTGACAGCTGAAAAGTTCAACTATGAACACAACATTCTTTTTGCAACAAAAGCACATCTTTTCTCATAACATAGGCTTTAAAAGTACAGGCGATTTTGAGATTGATTGACAGATTAAATTCAATTCATCCGAAATAATTTCAATATTGACACAAATTTTATAACAATAATAGATAACCCCAAATTTCTCTGTGTATCTCAAATGCATTCTTTCTTTCTTTTTTTTTCACATTATCTGTGTGTGTCTATTTTACAAAACATAATTTCATTTATCAATGAAATACGTCTGGTGACTTGTTTTTACAACTGTTCTTTTTTATTCATATCTACGACTGTTTTTTTTTCTTTTGCGGTATATCATGTCTTTTTTAAGTGCATTATTGTAAAGTCATTGTAGCAAATTAAATTATAAGAAAAAAAAACATCCACAAAGCTGAGAGATTTTTTATATTGTATCGGACGAAATATGGACACATTTTATATTGGTTTGTTTATGGTAGGCAGCATAAAAATTGTTAGATTTATCTGTAATTTTATAACGTCGTAATTCATTAACAAGATTTTCCAGTGGTCGAAATTAAAACACTTTTAACTCCTATATTATGTTATCTATGTTCTCTGGAAGCACTGGATCATCATGCTAGTACATTATACAGTATACATTTCGTTATTCTCTTTCATCACTTAGTCTGACATTTGCATGATGTTTTTCAATATGAATTCATCAGTTTAAATATGCCCATTCGGTTCATCTGTTTATAAAATGAACTTTTTGATATCTACTGACATAGAACTGAATAATTGATACTTATCAATCATCAAAAAGGGTGAGCATTTGTCCACTTGACAGTTTCCTTACGATTCATTTTAAGTTTTTCGTTCAAAAATGTCTGCGTTGATTTAAGGAACCTCCGATATATTTGGACCTCAATGACTTTTCTGGAATGTCAATATTAAAAATGCTTATTCTAAATATTGACGTCTTGGTCCTAACCATCTTTATTATCCTCGCTGTAATATTTTAAGCTATTTGCTGTGGTTTGAAATATGAATAGTACTAAGCGGACCACTTACATTATGTGTACAGAATTTACTTATCACTGCAATGCAGGTCGCTTAATTAATTGCGAAAATAAAGGCCAGCTAAAAGTGACATATCTTTGTCAGTACGAATTGGAATTCTGCACGTCCTGTCTCGTTTTAATTTCGATTTTTATATACATATATCGATTAAACTTCAGATGTAATAATGCTATAACCGACACAGAGACAAGTACCCATATGAGCTCTGTATAAATTATACCACTCATTCAAAAATATCAATGTAGTAGCAAGGTCACCCGGCGTTGCTCAGGTTTGTATGAGACAATGAGAAAAATTTGGAACATACTTGTTATTCTTAGGATAGAGGAAGTTTTTATTTCTATGCATCATTTGCCATCTATAGCAAAAGAATATGTTCCTACCCTAGGACGGATATTACACAACAAATGTATGGAATAATTGTATCTTCCATAAGACAGGAAATTTACAGCAAATATGTGGACAAAATCCCTTACCTAGGGCGGGTAATGTACAACCCATATTTAAAGTTGTTTGCATAATTTTCTGTTATGCTAGATTTTCGGTATGTCACAGGTAAGAGATTGTTTGTTTTTATATCAGGGTACGAAAGGGAAGAAGCACCGGATTCTTTATATAAATGTCATACTACTCGAATATATTACATGATTTTCGATTTTGATAACTTATGTACGTCACAGATAAGAATGTCTTAGTTTTTCATATGGGTACTTCACTGTTCAAGTATCTTATTTTCTTGGTAGGATACTGTACAAGTAACCTGTTTTTTCTAATTAAAAATTGAAAGAACTCGATATTTTTAAGTAATTTTCTGTTGTGCTAAATTTTCTGTGCGTCTAGAGTAATAATTTGTTTTTGTTTTTTTTTTCTATATGGATTCTATAGTGAAAAAACACCTTATTTCTCATTTAAAGTCATGCTACTCGAATATACAACGTGATTTCCGGTTCTAATAACTTTTTTGTACGTCACAGATGTTTTTTGTTGCTTTTCTCATATGAGTACTACACTGCACACGTACCTTATTTCTTGTGTAGGATAATGTACAATTACCTTATTGTAGTATATAGATGAAACTACTCGACGATTTTACATAATTTTCTGTTGTGCGATCTTTTCCATATGTCACAGGCGAGAGTTTGTTTTTATATTATAACGCTATATTAAAGAAGCACCTTATTTCTTATATAAATGTCATGCTACTCAGATATATTACATGGTTTTCTGGTTTGGATTACTTTCATGAACGTCACAGGTAAGGTTCCCTTTGTTTTCATACTGTACAAGCACCTTATGTCTCCGATAGGATACTGTACAAATACCTAATTTCCTGGGTAGTATACTGTACAAGTACCTTTTTTTCTAATTTAAAAATGAAAGAACTCGATACGTTTATGTAATTTTCTGTTGTGCTAAATGTTCTGTGCGTCTGAGTAAGAATTTTGTTTTTATCCAAGTGAAGAAGATCCTAATTTCTCATATGTAATTCATACTACTTGAATATATAACGTGATTGTCGGTTTTATTAACTTTTATGTATGTCGTGGCCAATTTTTTGTTTTTTTCATATGAGTACTATACTGCACAAGTAACGTATTACGTTGATAGAATTTCTTGTACACATAAATACATTAAAAAGTCAGTGATCATTGTATTTAGTTTTTGGAATATAACATCTATAACAATATACAAACATATAATACATAAAATTCATAATGATCAGTTAATTAGTTTAGGATTAAATCCAATAAAACAAATATATAATCATATATGCAAACTAATTATTCATAACGATCTGTTAATTAGTTCAGGAGTGAATACAATACATAGAAATATATAAACATATACGCGTAATTAATTATCGGTTAATTAGTTTAGAAATGAATCCAAAACATAAAAAAATATATAAACATATACACATAATTAAAATTCATAATGACCGGTTAATTAGTATAGTAGTGTCTGTAATACATACAAATATATGAACATGTACGCATAATTAAAATTCATAATGATCGGTTAATTAGTTTAGTAGTGAATCCAATACATAGGGATATATAAACATATACATATAATTAAAATTCATAATATTCGGTTAATTAGTTTAGGAGTTGATCCAATTCATAAAAATATATACATTTAAACATAAATAAAGTTCATAACTACTGATTAATTAGTTTAGGAGTGAATCCAAGACATAATATATATATATATATATATATATATATATATATATATATATATATATATATATATATATATATATATATATATATAGATAATATTCATAACGATCGGTTAAGTAGTTTAGGAGAAAATCCAATAAAAATGACATTTTTTAATCTATTTACGTGGGGTTATAAATTTAACAAAATGACATTTTCGTTCAAATATATTCTTCTGTATTTTTAGTCGCGTGCAAGCGACTCTATAAGTCACTCCGTCGGTCCATCCATCGGTCAGTCGGTCGGTTTGTCAGTCTGTCCGTAAAACTTTTGTGCTTGTCCTTATTAGTTAGGATCAAAGGTATGTTCTTAATAGATGCTGTTCTTAGCTTTTAAAGTTTTTCTTGTCCTTTTGACCAAGATCAAAGTTTAGTATATGTTCCGGCAGATACTGCAAGTAAAGCCTATATGTGGGGGCAAGCCCACATATAAGACCTTGGTCATGTAGGGACAATCCTTCACACCAATTATCACTATCCAGCTCCCCTACTCCCCGGGGAGTTGGTCCCTATTTCCCCTTCGATCCTCACATACAAAATCGGCCTTGTGCCTAATTAACGTGGCGGGGGAGCAAATAAGTGCATAACTATTTGGGCTGTTCACAGTCCCCAGTTGCGACGGTAGCAACATGACATGTATGGGTTCAAAACTCTGTAAATATAGTAATTTCTTTATATAATAAATGAAATTCGTGTGTTCATAAAATGCAGATTTATGTTGCATATTCACGTGCATGGTATGCAGCAAGTATAAACGCATAGAATATCTATGTAAATATACACATATACATGCATATATATGCGTTGGTACATATATAATATTTGATATGTAGGCATAACATATTTCAGCTACACATTTTCAGTATATGCTTCAAAAGTGGCTAACATTTAAGTAAAGAAAGATAAGAAGTTATTAACCTAGATTTTTGCAAGGCTTAGTTTCCATAAGTATATTTTTTTACAAATTAATAAATACATATATAGGTGTACATATATGTCTGTGTCGACGAATGTATATGATTATTATACACCCAACCATGTCCACAAATACAATATATACACATACATATATGTATGTATACATACGCATGAGACAGCGGTGCTTTGAAATCAGAGTAACTCTCTCCTAGATAATCTGCCAGACTAACGAGCACCATCTGCCCTGCTAATGGTTTTATGTCGACAGTGGTTCGTCTGATACGCTCCTCTCCTATTAGTACAACAGGTCAACAAGCCATACGAGAAAGACAGGAGTAGGACTAGATTGTCAGAGGCTATAGATTTGAGCATGCCCTGTGAGTATGTTATAGAAGAGATGAAGCTCGTCCCCACTTTCGCCCCCAGTAATGTAACAACCATTTGAACCCGATAGTGTTACGGGGGCATTTATACCAGTAAGATTGATGGGCTCTGCGTCAATGTTCTGACATCGATCTAGGAGACAGAACCTCTGAGCAAAAACCTACGATCAACGCATCTACCAATCATCTTGCTTTTTTAGCTTGTCATTGGGTCATAGTTGCGGGGAGTTAGTGAGTGGTATTAGTGTCGTACAAGCTTCGACCACTTAAATCCATCGAAGTACAGATATCCTAATGGTTTTAGATCATTCTTATTTTACCACTTCTCAAAGTCCTATTGCGACTAATCGGTTGGCAGCACACATAGGCGGCAAGAATCTTTTTTTCACGTCGTTATGATGTTCTGATTTATTCTGATAAGGAAACTTTTGTGAGTGAGCAGCCCTATTTAGGAACAGCACTGCTCACCCCTTGTATGGAAGGGCGCGTGAAAAGGTGCACTAAAATTGCCTATCGGAACCAAGCTGGTTAGCTTACTGCGGTTAATCGATATTCACTACAGCAGGAACAACAGAACTAAGAAATTTAAAGTAAGATGAAACTGAACATAAGTTGTTGGAACGTTAGATATGGGAAAATGTACGTATAGAACGTCACTGGTTATGAATGAGCTACAAAGATTAAACATCGATATAGCAGCTTTATCTGAAACACGTCTATCATGCGAGGACCAAATTACTGAAGTGAAGTCGGAAAGGTAAACCGGGGGGCATAAATCACGATTGTAGCGTTGGGTTTGCGATCAGATCCACTACTGTTACGAAGATTGAACATCCAACTGGAATCACTGATCGCCTCATGAAGCTCAGAGTCCCTCTGGCATGTGGTTGATTCTTGTCTATTCTGTCAGTGTATGCACCAACTATGGAATCCACATCATGTCATTTTATGAGGCTCTTCGAAATACCATTGCAGCTGTACCAATTGAAGGGGCGCCGATTGTTTTCGGTGATTTCCATGCGGGTGTTGGTCAAAAACATCACATATGAGGTGCTCTTAGCCCTTATGGTATTGGCAAATTTACCAGTAATGATTAACTTTTACCGCAGCTTTGTTGAGACTTTAATATTGTTGTGTCTAATACATTCTTTCGTCAAAAGCGTAAGTTTAAAGTCACATGGACTCTTCCCGATCAAAGCATGGGCATATGATCAACTTTATACTCACGCATAAAAATGACATGAGAAATATGTGCAATGTGCGCGCCTTGCGTAGTGCTGACTGTGACACTGATCACGTTGATACGTGGATAATTTAAGCTCTGCATTCGTTGAAAGATTCGAATGGCAAGGGTTAGGGTTTCAAAACTTGGTGATGTCTCCGAACTAAGAGAGCCTACACTTCGCATGGCTTTGAAGGAAAACCTAAGCACAGTTGAGTTTGATGACACCTAGGAATCTTTTAAAGATCAGGTATATACTTCTGGAATGGAAATAGTTGGTCTGAAGAAGTCTGTACACAAAGACTGGTTTGATGACAATGATCAAGATATAAGGGTTCTCTCTGAGAAGGAAAAGTCCTCCATAGAATATTTTTGAATGACAATCTCCAAGACAGAAGTCTCGTCGAAAAATACAAGGCGCATAAGGCAGTTCTACAGAGTGAGCTTAGGAGAATGAAGAATTTGTGGTGTCTAATATATCTGCATAGGTTCAATCTGCTTACGACCGGAAAGACCCTAAATACTTATATCGCCTTCATAAGCAGTACAACAGGATTGGATAAATGACCTATTAGTATCTCTTTTCAAGGGGAAAGGATAAAAATCTGAATGCGATCACCACCGTGGGATAACAATTTTGTAATCGGCAGGAAACGTGCAGGGGAGAGTCTTGTTGGATAGGCTCATCGAAAACATATGTCCGATGCTACTTTATCAAGTATTCGTGGACCTCACAGAGGCGTTCGATACCGAAAACAGACAAGTCTTGTGAGGAAGATTGGATGTCTTCCTACCTTTGTCAGGATGTTTCAAGAACTCCACAGAAATATGAAGGCTCAAGTTTCATACAACGGGAAACTATCTGGAGATTTTACGGTTGACAACGGTGTGAAACAAGGGGATATTCCAGCTCCAACTCTATTTTCCATTTACTTTGCAGTGCTTCTTGCAAAAGCATTTAAGGATTGCGATAAAGGTGCCTTTCTCGTTTAAAGACAACTGGCAAAGTATTTAATCTAAGAAGATTTAATACCAAGTCACAAACGTTTGTAGGTCTAGTTAGCGAACAACTCTATGTTGATGATGCTGATTTTGTGTCTCATTCGGAGCGCGATATGCAAAATATTGTGAATTGTTTTTCAGGTGTATGTGACGCCTTTGGCCTAACTATCAGCGTTAAAAAGACTACAGTGATATTCACTCCTGCACCTGGTGTTTCGTACATTAAACCAAATATCAATGTGTGGAAAATAGACTGGATATTGTGGACACGTGATCGTGACATATTTGTAAAAACCAGGGTCAGTGTTTACTCGACCTGTGTATTTCCTGTTTTGCTTTACTAATCTGAAAAATTGGCACTTTGAAGCAACTCGAGATTTCATCAGAAATGCCTCAGGCGAGTACTAAATGTGAAATAGCAGTCACTGACACCTGATATGGACATTCTTGGGAGGCTAGGTGTTTGAGCACCGAACCAATGGTAATGAGGAACCGGTTGCACTGGGTAGGTCACGTTTTTCGAATGGAGGATGTGAGGCTGACCAAACAGTTTTTTTTTTCGGCGAGCTTAAGACTGAGAAACGTCATCAACATTGACCAAAGACGCGCTTCACGGATTACATAAAAGTCGATCTTACAGCTTTAAATATTCCTGTCCAGAACTGGAAGACCCTGGGAGAACGCCGGCCTGAATGGAGGAAGCTAGTTGGAGGAGGTTCTGACATTTTTGAGAGGGAAAGAAACAATCATGCTGAACTCAAGAGATATCTTCAGAAAGGCAATGTGTTTGTTTTGCCCATAGAATTGAACAGCTGAGATTATGAGTCTTGTTATCGCGTGCTCCTCTCAAAAGAAGTTTTTATTTACCATAAAAAAACCCGTGTCACGAGCAAAGTGAGCAAAAAACGGAGCTGGAAGTGAAACAAGTTGTAACGCACAACTTTGTCTGCTGTATGTGTGGCAGACTATGCAAGTCTAATGCTGTTCTGAAAAGTTATCTTCGCGCTCACGGATGGGATTTAGTTGTCGCTAAGGATTAACCTGATAACTATGAGTAGGTTTATTAGGAGCATTGGTATGGCAAGCGTCTGTAAAGACGAAGCAATTGGTATATATGTCTGTATATGTTTATATACATAATTTACGCATTGGTAAATATCCATATATATATATATATATATATGTATATGTGTATGTGTGTGTGTGTACGTGTGTAAATATATTTGTGATAAAACAAGAAGAAATATCGATACGCATCATCATCAGGTTCCTTAGCTTTATCTAATGATTAACTTTATTATCTGCAATGTAATTCCTTTGAGATCGTAAATTATCATAATTATTTCCTGACAACATCGCGCTTTCGAAAGACACTATTCCATCATCAGAAATTACTAGAACATTATCTTAGAATCGATTGTTTTTTTCAAACGGAAGGAAACATCGCTCGTTCCGTTGAATACTAAAACCTAACCTAGTTTGCAATACAACGAATAATTCAAGAAGATAATAGCGCGTATACATGTATATGTAACTATATTTTTACATAATATAAACTCTCATAAATGTACACATAATAAAATGGAACGATTTAATTTACATTGTATATAAATATATATGAATACTGTTCATATGTTTACGCAGCAATTACTCGTACTCGGAATTTGATGATTACTTTTTTTTCTATTAATGCATACACACTTCTTTTTCATTGTTGCTTCTGATTTAAATCTAAAGATAAACTATTCATTTTCAAATTTTCTTCATATAAACCGTATGTCGATAAACATAGAATTAGGTTAGTAATACAAAATTTAGTTTCGTATTTGTTCGTTATTTGTATTTGTTTTTAATAATTTACAGCAATAAAGTAATTTTAATTTCCCCTATATTTCGTATATACATTAAAGTTTCTGCCTATGATATCCAAACATAAATGACACGTATTTTTACTTAAACAAATCTCATTAGTGTTTTTCGAGATCTATTTTTATTTTATGCGTTGCTATAAGGTAAGAGATAAAAAAGGCGACCCAAGATTTAGCTGACAAGAAATTATCCAATTCTTATTTGGCGAATCATAAACTACAGCATAATCGCGTTGACACATCGGTTAAGCAACGTGAGACCTGCGAATAACAGACGAGTTACTATGAGGGAGTGCTATACACATGCGACTGGAGGCTGTTTATTAAATCCGATGCTCTCTGATGATGAAGCCGATGTAACTCCTCACCTTTAAATGAAACCGACGTAACTTACCTAGGAATACTACAGTTGTATATGGGGAGAGTGTTTATATTTGAGTGTATGCCTGGTGCCAAATTAACTTACATATGTTGTATATATACGTTTGCATCGTGCGTGTGTTTATACATGTCTGTGGCGTATTTGTGTTGTATCGCTGTTGGCTTGAGTGTATACGTGGCACTTCTAATATCTGTTGTTTCTTATCATACACGGATCATCTGTGTGTATGTACGTTGTGTAACGTACTGTTATTCTTGTTCTTAATGTCTATTTTAGGCGCGTGATTAATCTCGTCTAGGTATTGATTCGTGCGTGTCAACTTAATTATATAAACACATATACATAACAACATAACTTTTCTGATATAGTTCTTTTGGAAGTCTCTTTAGTCATCTAGGGGGGGGGCTGGTTTCGTTTTAAACAAAGACGCTTCAAGGCAGATCAAAACGCTGTATATTTTATAGTATATTCTTTATTCCACCCAGATAGTCGTCATAGCAGAGGAGTAATCAACGACGTTGACTTGCGGGCTGTTTTTCTACATCTCCATTTTGAGACTTCTCCTCCCTCGTGAGAGACCCGTTTAATATCATCTCTTTCCTACGACGTCTTTAATCAAACTAAACACTATGCTTGTCAAACAGGTCACCTCTCGGAACCTTTCCTGTGCAAACTTGACCAGGTCATCACGTTGTAAAAGGTTTCAAAATCTGTCAAAACATAACTACACAACTCTTGCTAGATAAATTATTCTATAGGCATATGGATAGATAGGTAAATCGATATATAGATCGATAAATACATAATTAACACTTTTAAACCTGCTAGTATCTAACAAACTGCATCACGTATTATCGTTTTTAACTGACTATAACTAAGAGAAAAATACAGACTTTCATACATTGATATCGATTGTGATATGTTTCGCTGAAACATTTCAACAAGCCTCAATGATGAATTCAAACAAACAACAGGCAAAATAATTAACAAATCAAATAGACTGTGCATGAAATAATCAGTAATTATTGAACTGTGGTATTCAATTTTATATAAAACTTATCGCATTTGTCCAAGGTAAAGTCTGTTAAGATTATTTTGTATACCCTGATACGTTGTTTTAAATATATCCGAAAGTAAATAAATAAATGAAATAGTTCTTTTAGAAATAACAAGGAATGATTCTAACTAGCAAAGATTTTCTTACGTTAGAAAATTGATAAAACGGCTAGAAATAATTAATGATAATGTGTAAGAACGAATCCTTTTTAATATTTTTTTCTGTTGATATAAAGCTCAATCAGAAAGTATACTGACTCCATTGAATGTGCAGGATTTGTGATATATATATATATATATATATATATATATATATATATATATTGATCGAAATAAGCACCATCAGAATCAACACCCGTTTGCCTACGCAAAATACATGTATTAATGCCAGTAACGTAACAATCTTGCGTAAAGTGTCTGAAAGCATTTTTGATATCGCATTTCTTACGTAGAAAGTTATCGTAACGCTTGAAAAAGTAGTAGTCGGTAAGCAAGAGATGTGGAGAGTATGGCGGATTAGGCAGAGTTTCGTAGCCCATTTTGTTCAAGTTCTGCAAGTTCGATTAAGCGACGTGCGCTCAGGCATTGTTGTGGAGGCGAATTGGCCATTTTCTGTTGACTAATGCTGGGTGTTGTTGTCGAGGTTGTGATGCATTTCATCCATTTGTTGACAATACTTCTCCGCCGTAATTGTTTCGCCTGCATTCAAAAGGATGCGATGCATTACACCAGTCGCAGACTACAAAACGGTTGGCATTAATTTCATTTGTGCAACTCTAGTTTCTGGATGTGTCGTGTAGCTCCGTCGGTCTTTAACCATTGAAATGAGCGTCGCCGGTTGTCGTAAAAAGGTCATTTTAATCGCAAGGCACAACCACATCGAGAAGCGGACCATGCTTTTGCGTAAAACAAGGGAATATGACACTTCATAATGGCGTTTCTTTTAGCTGTCCTTCAATTCGGGAGCCCCTCCTCCCCGCTTATCAAGTTTTTATTCTCGCCAATCTTTCTGGAGTAATTGGAAATTTATATACGTTATGTCTAATTCAGAAATAATTTCTCGAACAGTTGGGTGTGGATTGGCTCCAACTAAGGCTCTTAATTGATCGTTTTCAACATCGGATGGCCGGCACTACGCTCGTTATCTTCACGAATCTCGACGCCGTCACGAAATGTCTTAAACACCATTGTGCTACGCGTTAAGTAATGGTTCCTGGGCCAAACGCTTTCTTACATTGCTAGCTATTTCAGCAGCTTTTCGACGTAGCTTGAATTGAAATAAGAAAATCGTGTGATTTTCCATCTTGTATGTAACGAAAAGAAGACATACTTGTTCTTAAAACGATTGTAATTAAAACGATTAAATAGAGTAAAAAACACTCTTTAAAATAATTTATAAAGTAAATGTATTATAACGAAACCTTATTTGAAAATACATCATTGAAAATCAAAATGATAAATTCCGCAAGAAGTTTCTTATGAGCCCAATATTAAACCTACATACTCTACCTTTCAAAATAAACTGGGATTTAAATAGATCCCATTAATAGAATGGTAGTATATGTTATTTGGACAACAGAAAAAGTAAAATAAAGTACGAGGTGAATACAATACGTAATGCCCCTGACCCACTTCCCATAGGAGCAGAGCAACGAAATTGGCACAGTTATTAGGCTTTCTCAACATACGAACCACCCAGAGTTATGCATTTCTCCCATCGCTTGATGCAGCTCTGGAGACCGTTTTTGTAGAACACCCCAAGTTGGTCCTACAACCACGATGTGACTTCAGAAATCAAGGCTGCATCATCTGGGAAACGCTTTCCTTTCAAAAACAACTTCATGGCTGGGAAGAGGTGAAAGTCAGAGGGTGCAAGATCAGGAGAGTAGGGAGGATGGTGAAAGATTTTATAACTACACGCCCGTGCTTCTGATCTGGCGACATGCGAGCTGTCAACCGGAGCGTTTTCCTGCTGGAGGAGGGTGCCTTTGCTGATCTTGTACCGTCTCTTGATTTTGATAGCTTCCCTTAATTTCCTCCAAAGTGAAGCATAGTAGGCTCCAGTAATTATGGTACCCTTTGCCAGGAAATCAGTCATCACTACTTCGTTCTGGTCCCAGAAGACTGTGAGCATGACCTTGCCAGTGGAGGTCTGCACCCTTGCCTGATTTGGAGGTGGTGAGTCCAAGTGCTTCCACTGCATTGACTGGGCTTTGGTCTCTGGATCATAGTGATGGACCCAGTTTTCATCTTTCAAAAAAACTTTGACTCATCTTCTTGGCACATCTCCAAATTCATCCTTGAACACTCGACGCGTTCTCGCTTCTGGAATGATGTGAGCAACCTGGGAATCCATCTGGCAGGCACCTTATGCATATGTAAATGGCCATGAATGATAGTTTCCACAGACCAGGTACTAAACTTGACATCTTGGTTATTTGGCGAATTTTCCAAAATAGCAGCCTCAACTTGACGGACAGATTCCCCATCAATGGCAGAAGGGGAGGGCGACCAGGTCTGGGACCTGTTTCAACAGACTTCCGGCCATGTTTGAATTCACGATGCTAGCGTTTTACAAGGTCATATGATGGGGCATTATCACCATAAGTTTCTTTCATTTCATCAAAAGTCTTCTGTGATGTGAGTCCTTTCAAATACAAAAACAGGATCACTTCTCGACATTCAACAGGCTCCATTTAACACCTGAATCGGTTCAATCACCTGTAAAACAGAAACCACAATCAGTTCAAAGCTGTAATTTGCCACATAACTTGTAAAGATATAAATCATTGCACATGCAAAATTTCATCTAGATCAGAAAACTAGAAGTTGATCAGGGACATTACTTATTGCATGCCCCTTGTATTAAGTATGGCCAATCCAAGAAAAATACCATTCTTAAATTATGTGCAAGTTAAAGAACTTTCGAGCAACATTGGTAAGTCAAGATATGCCTGTTCATTATGTTACACTTTCGATAAATATCATATTATCTGTAAGTTGTCTCGAGCTAGCGCAGCACGTTAGGCAAATAATCCACGAGAAATAACAAAGTAGAAATAATTGAATATTGTTCTACTGCCTAAACTGCTCTTGTATGAAAGGATAAGGCATCCTTGTAGATATTATTTAAATTGATTTTGTAAAATAATAATTTTCTCTTACTAGTGTATTTATTTCACGTCGACATTTTCTATAAGAGCTGAGTGGTTGCAAATAAAATCAAATTCAATCTATTGGATTTAGCTTTATTAGTAAGGTAAGTTTTGGTAATTAATCGGTGTTTCGAGATCGGATTATTTTCCACACGTAAGTAATCAACTAACTTATTTTAACACGCATAACATTAAACAAAATTTACTTAACCTTTATAAAACTAATTATATATCATGAACAAAAACGAGAGGGTCTTATCTGTATATTTAATAATCTATATACGACGTGCCTTCAATAAGTTTCCAGACTTTTTTCGCATGAGATCTTTTATTGCTAGTACACACATGAAACACTAGTCGGCTTGGAAGTAATCTTTTCCGGCTGCAATGCACGGGTTGTACCGTTGCAAAAAAATTCTGAAAAGTCCCATGGAAAGCCTCTTGTATGAGCATGGCAATGACTCTCGTCACAGTCTCGTCCATCTCCTCAATTTTTTCATAACTACAGCCTCTAAGGTTTTCCCTGAGTTTAATGAATAAATAAAAGTCACAGGGAACAAGCGCCGAACTATATAAAGGGTGAGAACTGTCCTGATGCCCATCTTGGCTAAATAGCCTGTTACATAGGTGGACTGCACCTCTGGAACAAACTTCACGCAATCTTCCACATCTTCAGTTCCTCGTGAATAATTGTACACTTCCCACACTGACAACAAACTCTTTGCTTATCGTCTCTATAGACACCCGATGGCTTTTATCAATTATTTTTTTATTTGGGTAATCAACTCTGAGGTTTTGATTTCCTTACTCCTCCTACTCATCTTATCATCCCTCACCGAGTCTATGCCTTTATTGAATCTCTTATGTCGATCTAAAACTGATGCTCGATTCAGAAACATATTCCCAGAACAGTCTGATGAGTTCCATACCTTTATGTGACATTTTTCCAAGTTAAGAGCAGAAATGTATCGCATATTTTTTCTAAAGTTTCCTAACTTCTAGATTTGCATTTTTGAAATTCACTAGCTGTGTAGCCAGGCTTTATTAGGGTGTATTCTAAGTCTTGCCGAAGCTGTTCATTTGAACCTGAAATCATGCAAATTAGCCAACCATCTCATAAGGTGAATAGCAATACCATATTAAATTTCCAAGACTCTATGACAAATTTAGCTTTCTAGATAAAAAAATAAAGTCTGGAAATTTGAGGATACACCGCCTATAAACGTGAATGTGCGAGTGTGAGGACACCTCTCAATCTACATAATTATGTAATTATTTAATAACAGACTTGCACTCTGGCATATACAATATTCAGATTTGTGGAAACATTATTATTCGGTTTTTATCTGAAAATATGCTGATAATCGGTCAAAATTAAAAAAGAATTGGTATGTGTGTGTCATCAAATTTTATCTGTTTGTCAACACTTTTACGGATGCAGATGCGTGAATTGTTCACATTGCAGATTAGTTCTGGTAAGTATAAGTAGGTTCGAAATACTTTTTAAAGATCGTTTCAAGCTGGACTAATGGTTATAATAGTTGACTCACTGTCTTGAGGTTTAAGTTTCAATCTCAATTCGATATATTATCTTACATACAAGAAGTCAAATGTTTAGAAAAAACATTTTACTCGTATGCACATGTCCTAGGTTTTTTTACATATATGTTTCTTTGATTTTTTTAAAATGTATTTTACGTTACGTTTAATACTTACGATATATGTATGCTTATAATACATAAGCATTTTGCATTAACAAATATATAATATTTATGCGTATGTTTTGACCGGGCATCTGCTAGGAAACAATATAGAAAAATAAAGTAGTATTTCATTAAACATAAAAATATTTCGCCTTTCTTGATATTTGTGTGAGTAAAATGAGAATTCATCTATGGGTCACAGGATGCTTTGGGGGGGGGGTCAACGTGTGAGTGCTCATATTAAGTTAAATTATCATAGAAAAGTGATCCCCCATTTTATTGAAACTAAAATTTCTTTAAAAAGTCCCAGGGTCCAGGAGTTCATACGATGCAAACGGTAAATTTGCGACGGGTTTGATTATCAGATTTGGTGTCAGAAGAAAAAAATCGGTTTGTGTCAAAAAACGAAAATAAATGCTTTTTTATCATAAAAATAATTATTTGTCCAATCGTGAGAAAGTGAAATGAGACCTGCGGTCATTTTTTGGCTCGTTCAGCTCTTTTTGGTGTTTTTTAGTAAATGCACGGGCGGCCATCTTGTTTGTCAAACTTTAGTGATTACGTCGGATAGTAAATGTCTTCAAATATGAATAACTACTCGTTTGCGCAAGAAATAAATGCAATATTCGTTCTCAGCGCCCGCCAAAACCTCTAAAAGTCGACAATTCAAAGGTGCATGCGGAGGGGTCGGTAAACTAAAAAAAAAAACGATTTATGGTAATAATTATATCATAGCGATGTATATGATATCATGTATGATAAAAAAATATATTTTATATTGAATATATATAATCATAAAACTCAAATGACCTTGTAACGGGTATTGTAACCCAACACCCGGTTTACGACTTCCGGTTGCGTATGCGTACATAAACATAAACGCATAACAGCGTAAACAAATAAACATAAATCGCTACTTTTGAAGAATTTGACCTGCACAATAAATGTTAATGCTATTATTAAGAAATTATTATTTAACATGGGAGTGTGGGGATGTTTTGCAGCTATTCTGTATTACAACTATACTGTCACAATTTTCTTACAAATAAATCAACTTTTACCCGTTGACAACGTATTGTTTTACTGTGTGCGTTTTCAGCGTCCCAATTGTTTTTTTTTTCACGTTTAAATCATCCAAATAAAAAATTGTTAATACTTTCTGCATTTTTTTTACATCGTTCATTTCCGTATTACGTTTGAGTTATTTTAACGCACTTTTCTTACAAATAAATCTACATTAATCCGTTGACAACCGCAAGAACATTTTACAACGTATTGTTTTACTGTGTACGTTTTCAGCGTCCCAATTGTTTTTTTTTTTGCGTTTAAATTAAAAGATATATAAAAATTTGAATGTAACTTTAAGTATTATGCTATTTGTTCAGTTCACATTTACCTATAAGTATGGCGACCAAACCACTTATAGTTCAATGGCTGTAATATTTTTAATCAAAAATAAACAATTATAAACAGAACGATTAATTATATCGGCGTAAAACTACTAAATACAGTGTAAAAACACGGATGACTCAATAATAACAAATAAACTGGTTTGTACTCATGCAGAGAATGATCCAGCACGGCCAGCTTTCTCTGGAACATGGCGTCAACAGCCGGAGTAAGCCGAGCGTCGCCGAGAAAATTCAGCCGTCTGAGGAAACATAAAGCTGAAGCAATGACAATGTGGTGCTATTGTTTTCACGTGCCGCGCGTTCGCGTGAGTCGAAAATTCAAAGTAGCAGACGACAATTTGGAAGAGGAAGAAAACAAAATAAATTAGTAAAAAAAAGCACACCATTTCGTACGTTAACGTCAGAAAGAAACCCAAAAAACATGAATTTTACAGCCTTAAGTGAGCAGCTGGAAACAGCAACTGGAATCCTCGACTTTTGTCAAAAAGCAAATTACTGGTACGGACAAAAACTTGTTCATCATGTGGACAAGGAAAGGTAAGCAATGGCTATGCCTGGAGGTGTCAGGCTACCACATGCCGAATCTTTACATCATCTGGACTGGTACCTTTTTTTGCCAAGGCTAGGCCTACAATTGCCATTGTGGGCGTTTGAGTGAGCAACACAGAAATGCCTCCAGCGCGAATGCGGAATACAATTTACGCACAAACACCATTAATTCAACAACGGTATGAGGAAACAACAATATCTGTTTTAATATGAAAAAAGAAAAGAAAAAAAATCTATCCCACCCAGTTCTGTTTCAATTTTTCTAGTTTTCAGGTTTTTCCTTGAGAAAATAAATAAATAAATAAAAATAACACCCTAAAAAACACAGATCATTTTTTTTCAATTTTGAATAAAAAAACATTTTAGAAAAAAAGTGTTTATTTGTCTTACCCTGGAACCTTATCTCGAACAAAAAACTCGGTCAATGTCAAGTTTCTTTCCAACTCCTCTATAAACATTTTAAAAGGTTTTCGGTGGTGCTGCAAACGAATATCAGATTTAAATCTGGAGCAGATTAGTCGTTTTCATGATATGAAGAATTTTTTTTGCAAAAAGTGGGGGATCATTTTCCAATATAAATTTAACGTAAAATGAGCACCCACCTTCTGGCCAAATAATAATTTCTTCATATCAAAACCAATTTAAGCATCTCCGAAAACCGGCGCTGTTTTTCTTTCTTTTTTTTCTCTTTTTTTTTACTAAGATTCTTATATTTTTTCATCTCATAATTTAGGACGCTAATTATGCTGTCAGTAAGTTTACAAAAACATACTGTTTTTTTCATTATACAACTTGTATAGTTGTTAACATGTGCTTCATCAGTTACATATTTCACAAAAATTATGTTTACATTAGGGGGCTATGGAGCCCCCTAATGTAAACATAATTTTTGTGAAATATTAAACGATTCTGCTTTAATGGTTTAATGGTTAATGTCGACACGTTACTTACAGAAAAAAAACGGTGAATTCAACTACAGAAGCGCCTGTTAAAAACGATACAAGTTCTATAATTGAATACCCACCTAAAAAAACGCTCATGCAAGCTTACTGACGACATTATTAGCATCCTAACTTATAAAAAAACTGAACGAATCTCTTAGTTTAAAAAAACAAACAAAAAAGACAGCGCCGGTTTTCGGGGGTGCTAAAAACGAAGATCACAGTTATATTTGTTTTATGGCATGAAGGAATTATTAGCTGGCCAGAAAGTGGGTGCTCATTTTACGTCAAATTTATATAGGACACTGATCTCCCACTTTTTGAAAAAGTAATTTCTTCATATCATGCCCCAAATTTAAATGTGATATTCATTTTCAGCACCACAGGAGAGAAGTTGCGAGCCTTCGTTTTATTGTTACTTCTATGGCAGGTGCTCGTCTGAGCTCCAATCCCTGGTCTCCCCTCGCCAATCTTTCACGAAAAACACCCGTCTAGCTGAAACCACTGTCAAAAATTTTCCCTACCTTTTATCTGTGCCAAAACCAAAATGTAGATTCATGATTAAAGCTTCTTTCTTAGAAGTGCAAGCCTGTGGAACTCTGTTCCGTTTGGCTGTTTCCCACCTGACTACAACTTGGATGTCTTCAAAAGAAATTCCTGATGAACCGCCCCCTTGAGTAGACATTTATCAAATCTAAACATCAACGTATTGTACACGCAATAACCCTTATCCCCGAGTGGCTTCCAGGCCTTGATAAGTGGTGACCACCTTGTAAAAAATTTTTTTAAAAACACCAAAACCCTATAAAAGTCGTCATTTAAAAGTTTTTTGAGGAGTTGGAAAGAAACTTGACATTGACCAAAAAATCTTTAACGTTACTTATCTTAAAAATATATGGTCTTAATGCAGAGAGTGATCTGCGCTATTTTTTTAATCGTATGTCCACGTTTAATTAAATTTTTATGATATGATTTTTTTATCCAATTGTAAGGTTAAAGTACAGAATAGGTACAAAACACCCACCCCATGTTAAGAATAGCTTTTTAAATAATAACGTTATGATTTCAGCACGGGTCACTCTCTGCATGAGTACCAAATATATATATATATATATATATATATATATATATATATATATATATATATATAGCAAAAACAAAACAAAACAAAGAGTATTATTATAAAAATGTTCTTTACAGTTAATAAAATTTAAAATTTAAGGTAGGTTTTCTTTTCTTTTTATGCTTTCATCAGCGACGCTCGACTTAATTTCGTTAGCGACGCTCGGTTTACTCCGGCTGTTGGCGCCATGTTCCGGAGAAAGCTGGGTGGACTCTAAGTTCATTCTCTGCATTAGTACCAAAAGGTTACTTAAAAGTTAAGAATAAGAGAAAAAAATTACCTCCAAATTAAACATATGAATAATTCAACTTTAAATTAAACATATGAATAATTAAACTTAAAAGAATATTTCGAAATGAAAAGAAATCTATTATAGAAAATATTTAATAATGTGCTCAAAGAATTAAACTATCACAGTTATCCCTCTTGGTTTTCTGGTTTGAAAACGAAAAGGTTTCAGATTTACGATAATAATAAGTAAATTTAAGTTAAATAAAATATAAATTGAAATGAAAATAAACTAAATAATAACATTTTAAATTATATTCTTAAATAGTACAGTATTAACGAGGCTATTATGTCGAATAAGTAATATAATCGAGCTAATTATTTAAAATGGTTTAATTTAATGTGATATGATAATAACCATAACTCAGTCGATGTATATGTGATGTGAAGAATGCTATATGTTGAAGTTATACATAAAAATAAAAGTCCCCCCGCCCTCTGTGGCACGGGGGAGAAGATCAAAGTGTAGTATCTGTTCTCTGATACATACACAGCGATAGGCAGTGTTGTTCTGGCGACACATTCTCGTGCCCGGCGAGCTTGTTGGGTAGCGTTCTGTCCGCACCCCCACTTGGTCTGTCTTTCTCTGCTCTCCCCCCTCACGGGGGGATCCGAGCTGATAATTTACGACCTTCCCGCGAGGGAGGGTCGGAAACACTTTCTCTCTTCTCTCCACTAACTTCCCACTCCCTCTCTCAGTTCTATCTCCCCTCTTGCCGCCTTTGGCGCCACTTCTTTTTGGCGCCAAAGTCGGCTCCCACTTTGGACGCCGACTCCACGTCACTCATTTTGGTGAATTATACAGGGAAGAGAGAGCTTTTTTCAAAAATGGACACCCCCAGCCCGGGGACCACCAATAGCGATACCCCCAGCCAGGGGGCTACCACAAGAAAAACTGCTCCCCAAGAGGACGACTCCCCAACAGGGGAAGCAAAAAGCAACGGGGCATACCGCCCGGACACTAAACCGAAGGACGCCCCCCAGAAGGGAGAAAACTCACCAGCAGCTCCCCAAGAGGGCGACTCCCCACAAAGGGGAGGAAAAACAATGTTGGACGGGGCATCCCGTTCCGACAACAAAAATCAAGAGGCAGTAGCCCCAAAGGACGATAAGGGAGACAGTGCTCCCCAAGAGGGCGACTCCCCACAAAGGGGAGAAAAAACAATGTTGGACAGGGCATCCCGCTCTGACAACAAAAATCAAGAGGCAGTAGCCCCAAAGGACGATAAGAGAGACAGTGCTCCCCAGGAGGGCTACTGCCCCAAAAGGGGAGCAAATCAAGAAAACGAGGGGGCATACAGCCTAAACCTCCCCAAAACAAAAGGGGCAAAAGCTCCCAAGGACAATAAAGAGGGCAATGCTCCCCAGGAGGCCGACTCCCCAAAAAGGGAAGTATTTCCTGGAAGAAGTATAGAGCAGGGAGAGTCGGTCCCAAAGGAAAGCGGAAAGGAAAATGCGCCTCAAAATAGCAACCCTTCCGCCAAGGAACAGCAAAAACAGTCCAACCTCACCAAAGATCCAACACCAACAAGAGGGTCGGCATGGGGGAAGACTGTAGAGAAGCAACTGTCCCCTCAAGAGTATAGAGACTTGTACTTGACCAAGTACAGACAATACATAGAGGGGGCAGAAATTAAACCAGTGCCAGGCGCTTGGGAGGCAATCGAAGACAGAGTGCTCTCCCTCATCATCTCGGATATGCCGGAAAACCGCCTCCTAGGGATGAAAAAGGAAGACATGGCAGGGCTCCTACACAAGCTAAACATCCCGGTATTATACCTGTACCAGAGGAGCTACGCCATGTGGGACATCCTCCTACCCACCAAGGAAGATGCGGAGAGACTCTCCCTCCAAGAAATAAAGCATGGGAGAGTCAAACTAACACCTGAATACCAGGGCAAGAGAAGGACTCGGGTGCAGGTATTTAATGTGCCAACCCAAATACCTGCGGAAGTATTAGGATGCCTCTTCAGCCAGTACGGTGAGGTAGAACAGGTGACCCCAGTACGGTCAAAAACTGGGACTCACCTGGGCTGTTACACAATAGCAATGAGGCTGAAGAGGGAAGGTTTTCAAGCAATACCACCGCTGCTGACATACAAAGACGCCAGCATAACGGTAGTGGTGGAGGGCCGTCGTCCACACTGTTGGTTCTGCCAAAAGCAGGGCCACATGGCTAGGAGTTGCCCCCAAAGGGTAACCCCTAATCCAATAACCCAAAAGGCGGTCACAACCCCTGAAACAACGCCCGCACCAAAACAGGCGGCAACAACCCCTGCAACTGCAGCACCAACCCCAGCTCCAAGGAAAACTCAAACCACCCAGGAGGCCAAGGGGGAAGAATGGAGAACGGTAGTGAGACAAAAGCGGAAACACATAATCCCTTCTGCCACCGTCCCACCACCAGCCCAAAAATCGAGGCAGGAGCCTCTGCAAATGCAGCAACAACAACAGCCACCGCAGCCAATGCCGCAGAAACAACTGCAGCAACAACTACTGCAGCAGCAAAATCAGCAAGTGCAGCAGAAGCAGCAGCAGCAACGACACCAGCGAGAGCAGCAACAACAAAAACAGCTGCAGCAGCAAATAGAGGAGCAGACACAACCAACGGTCCCCACACCAATCGAGACGGGGATCAAGCGGAGAAAAGACTGCTCCTCTGAGGATGAATCCGCAAGTGAGAGGGAGAGGAACTCAACCTCACCTCTCCCCGGTTCATTCGAAAGAATGAAAAAGAAAAACAAAAGAAGAAAAGAGGAAGAAAAGGTGGCCCCCACTCCCTGTGAACATACACCACCCCTAACAACAAAATCCACTTCCACCCCCAAACCACACACTGCAACAATACCAGACACCGCACCAACACGAGACACCGCACCAACACGAGACACCGCACCAACACGAGACACCACACCAACACCAGACACCGCACCAACACCAACACCAACACCAGACACCGCACCAACACCAAACACCGCACCAACACCAGACACCACACCAACACCAACACCAACGCCAACACCAGGCACCACACAAACACCCGTCCCCACACCAAGGCAAACTGAGCCACTACCCCAAAAAGAAAATGAAAAGAATGAACCGAGGGAGAGGAGAGACTCCTCTGCCTCTTGCAGACCAAAGGTCCTTGCCCCTGAGGAACTATGTAATGTAGACCCTCTATCTGTGGCCACAGACATTTCCTATCGGCAGAGGAAAAACTTAAAACCTCTGCTCGATTACAAACAGATAGAGGGGAAAGATGTAAATATCCCCTCAAATTTCCCGGACGCCCCACTCCTAATAACCTTTGTCAGAACTCCAGAGGCCTGCAAGACCAACTTGTGGACAAGGCTGGAAGCCGCTGAAGGGGCGTTTCCGGGAATTGAACTGGTGAAAAAAAATGACCCTTCTCTTGATGAACTGTCAAAACAATGCAAGGGAAGGGTCCCGTGTTGGTCCATCCGTCACTCTATAGGGCCCTTAAATTGACTTACCCTTTGGATGTCGGCGGCATTGTGAGAGAAGGTCAGGACATGAAAAACCTGACCACCTTGAGCATTGCACACAACGTCGGTGTCCTTTCCCCGGCTGACTTCGGAGCTGAGTGTAACACACCTTAAGGTAGGTACCATGGCTTTGAATTTGGCTAGTCTGAATGCGAGGAGCTTGAGATCATCGGGCCGGGCGGCTCGCCTCCGGCACGACCTCTTGTCCCTGGGAGTGGATGTTGCTGCGATTCAGGAGACGCATTTCGTTTCCTCTGTGGACTGTCAGGTGCTGGCCCGAGACTTTGAGGTTTTCTCAGCATATGGCAGCCCGCGGGGGAAGGGAGTTTCCGTGCTGGTTAAACGTACCCTGTCGGCGACGGTCGACGTTGTCCATGGAGATGCGGTGGGTAGGCTGGTTGTGGCCGATGTTGCCGTAAAAGATTCTGTGTTTCGGGTGATTGCGGTTCATGCGCCCAGCACCGCTCGTGAGAGGGTCTCATTCTTCAGTCAGCTTGACGCGTTTGTAGATTGTCGGAAGCGGGTAGTGCTAATGGGGGATTGGAATTCCATCTTAGACCCCGACATAGATAAGGTAGGAGGCGAAGCTAGAGGATCGGAGAGGTGCGAGTCCAGCCTGGCTGATCTGATGGCTAGATGCGGTCTGGTCGACAGGTTTCGGTTCGAGCATCCAGGGCGGGAGATGTGGACGTGGACCAATAGTGTTTCCTCCTATCCAAATACCTATTTGGAAAGGATGTTAGTTAGGAGAGGCGAAGTAGACTTCTTATCTTGTCCCACGTTCACTTGGCTAGGCCAGACGGACCATAAATTAGTTATGGCCCGGCTGAAGCTAGGAAATAGGCCAAAGTTAGCGGGGTACTGGAAGTTAAACACCTCCCTTCTGGAGATACAAGACTTCCAAGATCAGTTAAGAGAATTGATTAAAAAGGCACTAGTGGGGGCGGTTACCGGGAGTAAGTGGTGGTTAGGTCTCAAAGCCAAGATCAGAAGCTTCTCCGTCAAGTATGCCCAGCGCCTCGCACTAGATAAGGCCAAGACGAAGAAGAAGCTAGAGCAGAAACTAGCCCAGGCTACGGGGGAGGGTGATAGGGTTAGTCAGGAACTAGCTAAGCAGGACCTTCTACGCGAGACTAGCGAGCGTTACGAAGGCCAAGTAGTTAGAGCTAGGCTTAGAAAGATAGGCAACGAAGCAGTCAATTCTGATACAGACGTGCGCCGTGAGGTTTCTAGGCGTTCGCTCGGACAAATACATTGCAAAAATCAAACATCCGAATGGACGCACCCTGGAATCGACTCGGGAGATCTGCGAGGGGTTTCGAGAACATTTCGAGGAGAATTTGACGCAGCAGCCCGATCTTCCGGTCCTTGAGTTTAGCGACTATTTGGCCGACTCTCCCCGCCTCGAGGCGGCTAGAGCGGCTGGTTGCGAGGGCCGGGTGACGGAGCAGGAGGTCTTTACTGCGCTGAAGCAGGTCAGCTGTGACAGATCGCCAGGACTTGATGGTCTGCCATACGAACTGTACTTGAGGCTGTCGCCCATGTTTCTGCCTCTTCTGACGGATATGTTCAACCATTGGTTTGCTCAGGGATCCATCCCAGGGCAGGTGACCAAGGGAGTGATCACATTGCTGAAGAAAGGTGACGGGCATGGAGGGGAAGAGTTAGACGACTACAGGCCCATAACTCTGCTAAACACAGAGTTGAAGATTTTGGCCAAGGTCCTGTCGAATCGGCTGCAGGTTGTTATCGACGAGTTGGTTGAACCGGAACAGAACTACGCTGTGAAGGGGAGATCGATTCAGAACAACTTGCACCTGATCCGCATGATCCTAGAGGGGGGAATAGATGACGACACGGAAGCCGCGCTGATAAACTTAGATCAGTCCAAAGCTTTCGATAGGGTCGACCATCGTTTCCTGGCATCTGTCTTAGAGGCCGCCGGTTTTAAACCGGACTTTTGCAAGTGGATCTCCATAATGTATCGACAGCCCATGGCTGTCGTGCAAGTGAACGGAAAGCGCTCGAAACCCTTTGTTATCTCTCGGTCGGTTCGTCAGGGTTGTCCGCTGTCGCCCCTGCTTTATGTCCTGGCTTTGGAGCCTCTTCTCCGCAAGCTGAGACATGGGGAGGCAAATTCGGCCCTGCGTGGAATGGCTCTGCCTGGCGGCTCAGCTGCCAAGGTATCCGCGTTCGCCGATGATGTCACGATCTTCGTGTCAACTTCAGAGACATTGAGGTCGTGTCGGAGGCACTCACACAGTACGAAAGAATTACAGGGGCCAAGATAAACCGCAACAAGTCGGTAGGACTGCGGTTGGGCGCATGGAGTGGCAACGCAAACCTCCCTGCGCCCTTCAGCTGGACAGATGGCCCGGTCCGGATCCACGGCGTGTGGTTCGGACCGGGTCTCCAGCTTGACAAGAATTGGTTGGAGGTACGGCCAAAGGTGGAGGCTGCAGTCAATTCGTGGCTTCCTAGGAAACTTTCCTTAAAGGGTAGAGCTGAGGCGTGCGCCACTTACGTCTTTCCTCTCATCCTTTACCGACTGGCCGTACTTCCCCTGCCTGCACAACACCTAAAAGCTCTTGTCGAACTCTTGTCCTCGCTCCTTTGGGACAGAGGAAGACACTGGGTGAGCAGACAGGTCTGTATTCAACGTCCGTGTGAGGGAGACTTGGGAATGCCGGACTTGAAGTGTCATCGAGATGCTGAGAGGCTGGCCTTCCTGAGCCACTATATGCAGGAGGACCAACCGTGGCACCCCGTGGTTATTGCCGCCTTCCCCGACCTCGTTCTCGACCCTTTCATCGAGAGCCGTCGCAGGCCACGGGGAGAATCTGCCTACATGAAAGAGTGCCGAGCCGCGCTAAAACGACTACCAAGGTCCAGTGACCTTGTGACTGCTACCCGTAGGGAACTCCACAGGGATCTAGTGAAGGGGGCCGCTGAGGACCCGGTATGCGCGCGTTTGGGGTGGCAGCAGAGTGAGATCCGTTCCGCGTGGAGCTGGGCGCCAGGTTCGAGTCATCTGAACAATTCGGAGTTCTCTCTGACCTGGCGATTGGCCCGAAATGCACTTCCACTCAACAACATACAATGCAGTTCTGGGTTTCTGGAGTCGCCTGATTGTCCCCGTTGTGGGACAACGGCTGTGGAAACTAAGGACTACGTTTTCTTCGATTGCCGCGAACTCCGCCAGTACTGGTCGTATGTCAGTGGGGTGACGGCTCGCATCGATCCTGAGCATCCTCGCCCAATTACTGTATCCAATGTTGTGGACAACGTGAGGCCGCCGTGGGACCGGGAAAGACAAATGGTCTACGTTACGATCCTGGCCGTGGCGAGAATGGTGATTTGGACGTCGCGTCTGCAAGGTTGCCGGGGGGTGTTGTCTTGTTCTGATCAAGATCTGATCGCGTTCTTTAAACACCAACTACGGGTTTAGATCAGATGTGATAGAAGAAGGCTGCATCGCGCGGCATTTGACAGAAGATGGATACATGTGGCAAGTCTGTGTGTACGAAGAGGAGCCAAATTTGAATACGTGTTCCCCGCCTAGGTGTGGAACGCGCAGTTCTGTAAAGTAAAATTAAACAAGTAGTCTCTCAGCTAGCTGAGTGTGTGTTCTATCCCTCCCCGATTAGGAAGCCTCCAAGATCCCCATCCCCTCTTACCTGCAATTTTTGTTTTCACCCCTTCCTCTAAATTTTACCCATCTTGGAGAAAAAGAAATACAAACTAACCTCCATCCCTTACCTACAAAAATTTTCTTTTCTCCATTCACCCCCATCTAGAGGGCATCCCCACCTAGAGACTGACCCGCAGAAGCGAGGTTCCTTTTACAAACCTAGTGGAACGGGCAGTCTATCAACTAGACGGGGTTGGGAGGGTCCTACTAATCACTTTTTGTTTTTTCTTCCCCCGCCCTCGACACAAATGAATTATTGTTATCATTTTATTGTTATCTTTTTTGTTTTTACACGTCAATAAAAATGTTTTAAAAAAAAATTGGGAGTTACTAGGACGCCCCCCAATATGAAAGGGTGAATGCGGTATTATGGTGAAAGAAGATACTAGCTGGGAGAAACTTTTGACTTTGTTTAGTTCTGGAGTGACAAGGATGACGAACGACCCCCAAAATCCCCCCTTTTGAGTTGGCCATGTGCCTAAGTTGTTTGTTCATCGTTAATTTGGAATGTATTTTTTAACATGAATAAAAGATTTAATACCTCAAAGTGTAGTATCTGTTCTCTGATACATACACAGCGATAGGCAGTGTTGTTCTGGCGACACATTCTCGTGCCCGGCGAGCTTGTTGGGTAGCGTTCTGTCCGCACCCCCACTTGGTCTGTCTTTCTCTGCTCTCCCCCCTCACGGGGGGATTCGAGCTGATAATTTACGACCTTCCCGCGAGGGAAGGTCGGAAACACTTTCTCTCTTCCCTCCACTACTTTCCCACTCCCTCTCTCAGTTCTATCTCCCCTCTTGCCGCCTTTGGCGCCACTTCTTTTTGGCGCCAAAGTCGGCTCCCACTTTGGACGCCGACTCCACGTCACTCATTTTGGTGAATTATACAGGGAAGAGAGAGCTTTTTTCAAAAATGGACACCCCCAGCCCGGGGACCACCAATAGCGATACCCCCAGCCAGGGGGCTACCACAAGAAAAACTGCTCCCCAAGAGGACGACTCCCCAACAGGGGAAGCAAAAAGCAACGGGGCATACCGCCCGGACACTAAACCGAAGGACGCCCCTCAGAAAGGAGAAAACTCACCAGCAGCTCCCCAAGAGGGCGACTCCCCACAAAGGGGAGGAAAAACAATGTTGGACGGGGCATCCCGTTCCGACAACAAAAATCAAGAGGCAGTAGCCCCAAAGGACGATAAGGGAGACAGTGCTCCCCAAGAGGGCGACTCCCCACAAAGGGGAGAAAAACAATGTTGGACAGGGCATCCCGCTCTGACAACAAAAATCAAGAGGCAGTAGCCCCAAAGGACGATAAGAGAGACAGTGCTCCCCAGGAGGGCTACTGCCCCAAAAGGGGAGCAAATCAAGAAAACGAGGGGGCATACAGCCTAAACCTCCCCAAAACAAAAGGGGCAAAAGCTCCCAAGGACAATAAAGAGGACAATGCTCCCCAGGAGGCCGACTCCCCAAAAAGGGAAGTATTTCCTGGAAGAAGTATAGAGCAGGGAGAGTCGGTCCCAAAGGAAAGCGGAAAGGAAAATGCGCCTCAAAATAGCAACCCTTCCGCCAAGGAACAGCAAAAACAGTCCAACCTCACCAAAGATCCAACACCAACAAGAGGGTCGGCATGGGGGAAGACTGTAGAGAAGCAACTGTCCCCTCAAGAGTATAGAGACTTGTACTTGACCAAGTACAGACAATACATAGAGGGGGCAGAAATTAAACCAGTGCCAGGCGCTTGGGAGGCAATCGAAGACAGAGTGCTCTCCCTCATCATCTCGGATATGCCGGAAAACCGCCTCCTAGGGATGAAAAAGGAAGACATGGCAGGGCTCCTACACAAGCTAAACATCCCGGTATTATACCTGTACCAGAGGAGCTACGCCATGTGGGACATCCTCCTACCCACCAAGGAAGATGCGGAGAGACTCTCCCTACAGGAAATTAAGTATGGGAGAACAAAACTAAAGCCCGAATACCAGGGCAGGACAAGGACCCGGGTGCAGGTATTCAATGTACCTATGCAAATATCAGCAGAAATCCTGGGATCCTTCTTCACACAGTTCGGCGAGGTGGAAAAAATAACCCCAGTGCGGTCGAAAACCGGCATGCACTTGGGCAGCTACACTGTGGCCATGAGGCTAAAGAAAGAAGGCTTCCAGGCGATACCAGCACAGCTGACATTTAAGGAGGCAACTATGACAGTAGTAGTGGAGGGGCGTCGTCCGCACTGCTGGTTCTGCCAAAAACAGGGTCACATGGCCAAGAGCTGCCCTCAAAGGTCAACTCCTACTCAAGTGACACTAAAGGCGGTCCCAACCTCTGAGACAGCACCAGTGTCCAAACAGGCTGTCACAATTCCTGCAACCAGAGCACCAACCCCAGCACCGAGGAAACCCAAAACTGTGCAGGAGGCCAAAGGGGAGGAATGGATCACGGTAATGAGGCGGAAACGGAAGCCCACAATCCCATCTGCCACCGTCCCACAACCAACCCAACAACCGAGGCAGCAACAACAACAGCAGCCTCCACAACAGCCGCAGCAACAGCCATTGCAGCAGACACAGCAGCAGCAGCAAAACCAGCCGTTGAACCAGCCGCAGCAACATCAGCTGCCGCGGCCAATTCCACAACCAATGCCACGAAAACAGCAGCAACAACAAAAACAGCAGCAGCAACAGCCAGAACAGCAGCAACAAAAACGGCTGCAGCAACCAGAAAAGCAACAGCATCAACCGGAGAAACAACAATTAGAGGAGCAGCAACAACCAACGGTCCCCACACCAATTGAGACGGGGATCAAGCGAAGAAAACACTGCTCCTCTGAGGATGAATCTGCTAGTGAGAGGGAGAGGAACTCAACCTCACCACTCCCCGGTTCATTCAAAAGAATAAAAAAGAAAAGGAAAGGGGAAGAAAAGGCAGCCCCCACTCCCTGTGAGCATACACCACCTTTAACAACAACACAACCCACTTCTACCCCCATACCACATACTGCACCAACACTAGACACCGCACTAACACCAACACCAACATCAGACACCACACCAACACCAGACACTGCACCAACACAAGACACTGCACCAACACCAACACCAGCCACCGCACCAACACCAACATCAGACATCACACCAACACCAGACACCGCACCAACACCAACACCAGACACCACACAGACACTCGTCCCCACACCAATGCAAATTGAGCCGCCATCCCAGAAAGAAAAGAATGAACCCGGGAGGGGGAGAGACCCTTCAGATTCTCCCACTTACGGACTCACTCCAACAGGGACTCTCGCCCTCGAAACGAGAGAGGAACTTTGTTCTGTAGATCCCCTGTCTGTGGCAATGGGCGTACCACACCGGCAGAGAAAAAATGTAAAACCTCTGCTGGACTGCCAACAGATAGGGGGAAAAGACGTTAATGTCCCCTCTAATTTCCCGGACGCCCCACGGCTAACAACTTTCGTCAGGCTTCCTGAGGCCTGCAAAACCAACGTGTGGACAATGCTGGAAGCCGCTGAAGGGGCTGGTCCGGGAATTGAACTGATTAGGAAAAATTACCCTTCCCTTGAGGAACTCGCAAAACAATGCAAGGGAAGGGTCCCAGTGTTGGTCCATCCGTCACTCTATAGGGCCCTTAAATTGACTTACCCTTTGGATGTCGGCGGCATTGTGAGAGAAGGTCAGGACATGAAAAACCTGACCACCTTGAGCATTGCACACAACGTCGGTGTCCTTTCCCCGGCTGACTTCGGAGCTGAGTGTAACACACCTTAAGGTAGGTACCATGGCTTTGAATTTGGCTAGTCTGAATGCGAGGAGCTTGAGATCATCGGGCCGGGCGGCTCGCCTCCGGCACGACCTCTTGTCCCTGGGAGTGGATGTTGCTGCGATTCAGGAGACGCATTTCGTTTCCTCTGTGGACTGTCAGGTGCTGGCCCGAGACTTTGAGGTTTTCTCAGCATATGGCAGCCCGCGGGGGAAGGGAGTTTCCGTGCTGGTTAAACGTACCCTGTCGGCGACGGTAGACGTTGTCCATGGAGATGCGGTGGGTAGGCTGGTTGTGGCCGATGTTGCCGTAAAAGATTCTGTGTTTCGGGTGATTGCGGTTCATGCGCCCAGCACTGCTCGTGAGAGGGTCTCATTCTTCAGTCAGCTTGACGCGTTTGTAGATTGTCGGAAGCGGGTAGTGCTAATGGGGGATTGGAATTCCATCTTAGACCCCGACATAGATAAGGTAGGAGGCGGAGCCAGAGGATCGGAGATGTGCGAGTCCAGCCTGGCTGATCTGATGGCTAGATGCGGTCTGGTCGACAGGTTTCGGGTCGAGCATCCAGGGCGGGAGATGTGGACGTGGACCAATAGTATTTCCTCCTATCCAAATACTTATTTGGACAGGATGTTAGTAAGGAGAGGCGAAGTAGACTTCTTATCTTGTCCCACGTTCACTTGGCTAGGCCAGACGGACCATAAATTAGTTATGGCCCGGCTGAAGCTAGGAAATAGGCCAAAGTTAGCGGGGTACTGGAAGTTAAACACCTCCCTTCTGGAGATACAAGACTTCCAAGATCAGTTAAGAGAATTGATTAAAAAGGCACTAGTGGGGGCGGTTACCGGGAGTAAGTGGTGGTTAGGTCTCAAAGCCAAGATCAGAAGCTTCTCCGTCAAGTATGCCCAGCGCCTCGCACTAGATAAGGCCAAGACGAAGAAGAAGCTAGAGCAGAAACTAGCCCAGGCTACGGGGGAGGGTGATAGGGTTAGTCAGGAACTAGCTAAGCAGGACCTTCTACGCGAGACTAGCGAGCGTTACGAAGGCCAAGTAGTTAGAGCTAGGCTTAGAAAGATAGGCAACGAAGCAGTCAATTCTGATGCAGACGTGCGCCGTGAGGTTTCTAGGCGTGGCTCGGACAAATACATTGCAAAAATCAAACATCCGAATGGACGCACCCTGGAATCGACTCGGGAGATCTGCGAGGGGTTCCGAGAACATTTCGAGGAGCGTTTTACGCAGCAGCCTGGTCTTCCGGTCCTTGAGTTTAGCGACGATTTGGCCGACTCTCCCCGCCTCGAGGCGGCTAGAGCGGCTGGTTGCGAGGGCCGGGTGACGGAGCGGGAGGTCTTTACTGCGCTGAAGCAGGTCAGCTGTGACAGATCGCCAGGACTTGATGGTCTGCCATACGAACTGTACTTGAGGCTGTCGCCCATGTTTCTGCCTCTTCTGACGGATATGTTCAACCATTGGTTTGCTCAGGGATCCATCCCAGGGCAGGTGACCAAGGGAGTGATCACATTGCTGAAGAAAGGTGACGGGCATGGAGGGGAAGAGTTAGACGACTACAGGCCCATAACTCTGCTAAACACAGAGTTGAAGATTTTGGCCAAGGTCCTGTCGAATCGGCTGCAGGTTGTTATCGACGAGTTGGTTGAACCGGAACAGAACTACGCTGTGAAGGGGAGATCGATTCAGAACAACTTGCACCTGATCCGCATGATCCTAGAGGGGGGAATAGATGACGACACGGAAGCCGCGCTGATAAACTTAGATCAGTCCAAAGCTTTCGATAGGGTCGACCATCGTTTCCTGGCATCTGTCTTAGAGGCCGCCGGTTTTAAACCGGACTTTTGCAAGTGGATCTCCATAATGTATCGACAGCCCATGGCTGTCGTGCAAGTGAACGGAAAGCGCTCGAAACCCTTTGTTATCTCTCGGTCGGTTCGTCAGGGTTGTCCGCTGTCGCCCCTGCTTTATGTCCTGGCTTTGGAGCCTCTTCTCCGCAAGCTGAGACATGGGGAGGCAAATTCGGCCCTGCGCGGAATGGCTCTGCCTGGCGGCTCAGCTGCCAAGGTATCCGCGTTCGCCGATGATGTCACGATCTTCGTGTCGGGCTTCAGAGACATTGAGGTCGTGTCGGAGGCACTCACACAGTACGAAAGAATTACAGGGGCCAAGATAAACCGCAACAAGTCGGTAGGACTGCGGTTGGGCGCATGGAGTGGCAACGCAAACCTCCCTGCGCCCTTCAGCTGGAGAGATGGCCCGGTCCGGATCCTCGGCGTGTGGTTCGGACCGGGTCTCCAGCTTGACAAGAATTGGTTGGAGGTACGGTCAAAGGTGGAGGCTGCAGTCAATTCGTGGCTTCCTAGGAAACTTTCCTTAAAGGGTAGAGCTGAGGCGTGCGCCACTTACGTCTTTCCTCTCATCCTTTACCAACTGGCCGTACTTCCCCTGCCTGCACAACTTCTAAAAGCTCTTGTCGAACTCTTGTCCTCGCCTCTTTGGGACAGAGGAAGACACTGGGTGAGCAGACAGGTCTGTATTCAACGTCCGTGTGAGGGAGGCTTGGGAATGCCGGACTTGAAGTGTCATCGAGATGCTGAGAGGCTGGCCTTCCTGAGCCACTATATGCAGGAGGACCAACCGTGGCACCCCGTGGTTATTGCCGCCTTCCCCGACCTCGTTCTCGACCCTTCCATCGAGAGCCGTCGCAGGCCGCGGGGAGAATCTGCCTACATGAAAGAGTGCCGAGCCGCGCTAAAACGACTACCAAGGTCCAGTGACCTTGTGACTGCTACCCGTAGGGAACTCCACAGGGATCTAGTGAAGGGGGCCGCTGAGGACCCGGTATGCGCGCGTTTGGGGTGGCAGCAGAGTGAGATCCGTTCCGCGTGGAGCTGGGCGCCAGGTTCGAGTCATCTGAACAATTCGGAGTTCTCTCTGACCTGGCGATTGGCCCGAAATGCACTTCCACTCAACAACATACAATGCAGTTCTGGGTTTCTGGAGTCGCCTGATTGTCCCCGTTGTGGGACAACGGCTGTGGAAACTACGGATCACGCTTTCTTCGATTGCCGCGAACTCCGCCAGTACTGGTCGTATGTCAGTGGGGTGACGGCTCGCATCGATCCTGAGCATCCTCGCCCAATTACTGTATCCAATGTTGTGGACAACGTGAGGCCGCCGTGGGACCGGGAAAGACAAATGGTCTACGTTACGATTCTGGCCGTGGCGAGAATGGTGATTTGGACGTCGCGTCTGCAAGGTTGCCGGGGGGGTGTTGTCTTGTTCTGATCAAGATCTGATCGCGTTCTTTAAACACCAACTACGGGTGAAGATCAGATGTGATAGAAGAAGGCTGCATCGCGCGGCATTTGACAGAAGATGGATACATGTGGCAAGTCTGTGTGTACGAAGAGGAGCCAAATTTGAATACGTGTTCCCCGCCTAGGTGTGGAACGCGCAGTTCAGTAAAGTTAAATTAAACAAGTAGTCTCTCAGCTAGCTGAGTGTGTGTTCCATCCCTCCCCGATTAGGAAGCCTTCAAGATCCCCATCCCCTCTTTCCTGCAATTTTTGTTTTCACCCCTTCCTCTAAATTTTACCCATCTTGGAGAAAAAGAAATACAAACTAACCTCCATCCCTTACCTACAAAATTTTCTTTTCTCCATTCACACCCATCTAGAGCGCATCCCCACCTAGAGACTGACCCGCAGAAGCGAGGTTCCTTTTACAAACCTAGTGGAACGGGCAGTCTATCAACTAGACGGGGTTGGGAGGGTCCTACTAATCACCTTTTGTTTTTTCTTCCCCCTCCCTTGACACAAATGAATTATTGTTATCATTTTATTGTTATCTTTTTTGTTTTTACACGTCAATAAAAAATGTTTTAAAAATTGGGAGTTACTAGGACGTCCCCCAATATGAAAGGGTGAATGCGGTATTATGGTGAAAGAAGATACTAGCTGGGAGAAACTTTTGACTTTGTTTAGTTCTGGAGTGACAAGGATGACGAACGACCCCCAAAATCCCCCCTTTTGAGTTGGCCATGTGCCTAAGTTTTTTGTTCATCGTTGATTTTTTTCTGTATTTTTTTAACATGAATAAAAGATTTAATATCTCAAGGTGTAGTATCTGTTCCGGCAGATGCTGCACTTAAGATGGTTTGTACCAGTCAATGGAGGGGAAGCCCTCTATACTGGGACAATTATAATTTTTGGTAACCAGAGTGCCCCCTTTTTGCCTACTTTTAGGGGAGCTGGTTTTAACCTCACATTAAAAACGGCCTTGTGCCTAATTTGCTCAGTGGGGGAGCAAATAAATACCATCTGTTCCGGCAGATACTGCAAGCTATGACTAGCTATGACTAGCAAAGACCAGATGTGGGGGCAACCCAACATGCCTGACCATTAACCAGCTCCCATTTCCCACCTCTCGGGAGCTGGTCCCCTTTTTTCCTTCCCCCTCCCTTTACTCCTCACATTAAAAATCGGCCTTGTGCCTTATTTGCTCAGTGGGGGAGCAAATAAACGCCATCTGTTCCGGCAGATGCTGCAAGTAAAGACTAGCTATGCCTAGCAAAGACCATATGTGGGGGTAACCCCACATATCTGACCTTGGTCACTGAAGGGGTGACCCTTCATAAAAACAGTTTCTAATCCGGCTCCCACTTCCCTCCTCTCGGGAGCTGGATCCCCCTTTCCCTCCCCCTTCCCCCTATCTCTACATTAAAAACGGCCTCCTGCCTAATTTGCTCAGTGGGTAAGCACATGAATAAAATACCGTCCCCCCGCCCTCCGTGGCACGGGTGACAAGATCAAAGTGTAGTATCTATTCCGGCAGATACTGCACTTAAGATAATTTGTACCAGTCAATGGAGGGGAAACCCTCTATACTGGGACAATTATTATTTTTGGTAACCAGAGTGACCCCTTTTAGGGGAGCTGGTTTTTACCTCACATTAAAAACGGCCTTGTGCCTAATTTGCTCAGTGGTGGAGCAAATAAATACCATCTGTTCCGGCAGATACTGCAACCTATGACTAGCAAAGACCAGATGTGGGGCAACCCCACATGCCTGACCTTTAACCAGCTCCTACTTCCCACCTCTCGGGAGCTGGTCCCCTTTTTCCCTTCCCCCTCCCTTCACTCCTCACATTAAAAATTGGCCTTGTGCCTAATTTGCTCGGTGGGGGAGCAAATAAATACCATCTGTTCCGGCAGATACTGCAAGCTATGACTAGCTAGGACTAGCTATGACTAGCAAAGACCAGATGTGGGGGCAACCCCACATGCCTGACCTTTAACCAGCTCCCATTTCCCACCTCTCGGGAGCTGGTCCCCCTTTGTCCCTTCCCCCTTCCTTGACTCCTCACATTCAAAATTGGCCTTGTGCCTAATTTGCTCGGTGGGGGAGCAAATAAATACCATCTGTTCCGACAGATGCTGCACTTAAGATAATTTGTACCAGTCAATGGAGGGGAAACCCTCTATACTGGGACAATTATTATTTTTGGTAACCAGAGTGCCCCCTTTTTGCCTACTTTTAGGGGAGCTGGTTTTTACCTCACATTAAAAACGGCCTTGTGCCTAATTTGCTCAGTGGGGGAGCAAATAAATACCATCTGTTCCGACAGATACTGCAAGCTATGACTAGCTATGACTAGCAAAGACCAGATGTGGGGGCAACCCCACATGCCTGACCTTTAACCAGCTCCCATTTCCCACCTCTCGGGAGCTGGTCCCCTTTTTCCCTTCCCCCTCCCTTCACTCCTCACATTAAAAATTGGCCTCGTGCCTAATTTGCTCGGTGGGGGAGCAAATAAATACCATCTGTCCGACAGATACTGCAAGCAAAGACCATATGTGGGGGGAACCCCACATATAAGACCTTGGTCAATGTAGGGGCAACCCTTCATACCAATTGTCATTATTCAGCTCCCCTACTCCCCGGGGAGTTGGTCCCCATTTCCCCTTCACTCCTCACATTAAAAATCGGTCTTGTGCCTAATTTGCTCGGTGGGGGAGCAAATAAATACTATCTGTCCGACAGATGTTGCAAGCAAAGACTAGCTATGACTAGCAAAGACCATATGTGGGGGTAGCCTCACATATCTGAACTTGGTAAGGATCACCCTACGACCACAGTTACTATCTAGCTCCCATTTCCCACCTCTCGGGAGCAGGATCCCCCTTTCCCCTCCTCCCTCTCTCTCCACATTAAAAAACGGCCTTTTGCCTTATTTGCTCAGTGGGGAAGCAAATAAATACTGTCCCCTTCGACAGAAGGTCCGCCCGGCCTTTTGGCCGGGATAAAAGTGCAGTAACTGTCCGACAGATACTGCAAGCAAAGACCATATGTGTGGGCAACCTCACATATAAGATCTTGGTCAATGTAGGGCCAACCCTTCATACCAATTATCACTATCCAACTCCCTTACTCCCCGGAGAGTTGGTCCACATTTCCCCTTCACTCCTCACATTAAAAATCGGCCTTGTGCCTAATTTGCTTGGTGGGGGAGCAAATAAATAACATCTGTTCCGACAGATGCTGCAAGCAAAGACTAGCTATGACTAGCAAAGACCATATGTGGGGGTAACCCCACATATCTGAACTTGGTCAAGGTAGGGATCACCCTACGACCACAGTTACTATCCAGCTCCCATTTCCCACCTCTGGGGAGCGCGATCCCCTTTCCCTCCCCCTCCCTCTATCTCCACATTAAAAAAGGGCCTTGTGCCTAATTTGCTCAGTGGGGAAGCAAATAAATACCGTCCGCCCGGCCTTTTGGCCGGGATCAAAGTGTAGTATCTGTCCCGGCAGATGCTGCAAGCAAAGACTAGCTATGACTAGCAAAGACCATATGTGGGGGTAACCCCACATATCTGAACTTGGTCAAGGTAGGTATCACCCTAGGACCACAGTTACTATCCAGCTCCCATTTCCCACCTTTCGGGAGCAGGATCCCCCTTTTAATCCCCCCTCCCTCTCTCTCCACATTAAAAAACGGCCTTGTACCTAATTTGCTCAGTGGAGAAGCAAATAAATAGTGTCCCCCGCCCTCCGTGGCACGGGGGATAAGATCAAAGTGTAGTATCTATCTCAGTGCTTGCTGCGGTCTGCGGTAAATTTACGAGTTGGGAGCTTTTGGTCATTGGCCAAGGGTTTTTGTTTTTGCTTTGCTCCCTGCAAGGACCAGCCCCTTCTTTGGGGATTTGGACCCGCAAGGACCTTTTTTTGTTACTTGTTTGTTTTTTGTTATTGCCCATCTAACTGTTTTTGCTTTCTCCTCTCTTTCAGATAGTCCGGAGTCCAGCTAGCACTTAAGCAGCCGGCAGGGCCAAGAGAAACCGACGTGCCTCTTTAGGCGAAGGTCCTCTTGGTTTCCGAATCGGCGGATGCCTAGCCGGGCCTTGGGCCAACAAAGTAGATGGAGCAGGCCTCTGCCCCTGCCACCTTGGGGGACGCCCCAGGTGTAGTGTTCGTGAAGGGTCCGGGGGGGGGGGCGTCCCGCAAGGCACCCCCAATTCGAGAAGGGTTCCCGGGGTCGCCGCCCCAGAGTCGCCAGTGTCCGGATCGCGAGCGGTGGTCGCCGCCCCCAGTACGGTCGAGGCAGTTCCAGGTGTTGCCACCCCGAAAGGCAACACCAGTGTCGTTGGGTCGTGGGTTGCCACCATAAATAGCAACCCAGTTTCGGTCGGTACGGTCGCTGCCCCTAGTGGGATGTCGGGAGTAACCGCCCCGAAAGATAACCCCATAGAGGTGGTCGAGATGGACATGGAGGTAGCAGCGGAAAAGAAGCGTCCGTGGTCGGTGCCCGCAGTAGGGCAAGTTGCTCCGAAAAAACAAAGGAGGGCGGTTAAGAAATGGTGGGTCCTAGAAGAGGAGAAAAGGGCCCCACTAACATAATCGCAATCAGAAACCAATAGTCCGACTAAACCAGTAGTAGAAGGATTGAGGAGGGTAAAATCTGCGGAGGTAATTGTAGTAGATGGGTGCTCGCCGAGGGTGGGGGGATCAGCAGTCAAGACAACACCAGCCAGCGGAAGCGAGTGCCCAGCCCTTACACAGAGCGACACCTCTCCGATACCAGCCGGGCAAGCTGTGGCGGAATCGGCCGAAATTTCCTCACCAGCAAAGACTGATTCACCGAAAAGCGTCTGGGGGCAAAAGAAGAAGGATCGGTAAACCCCCAAGTATTATAGAGAGCTGTTGGAAAACCGGTATAAGGAATTCGTCGAGGGCAACCAGATGCTAATTGTTCCAGGGGCACTGGAGGAGATTAAGGAAAGGACAGTCTCATTAGTAACCCTGGAAACTAATGGAAAGGGACTCACCGGGGTGCCCCTGGAAAGGATGTTTGAGATCCTTGGGGATCTGAAGATTCCAGCAGAGTACCTGGTGAGAAGATATCATTCCACGTGGGATCTCCTCCTACCGTCAAAAGAGGAGGCAGAAAAACTAGCAGGAAGGGACCTCACGTGGAGGAATCTGAGACTCCGGCCGGAGTATATGTCAAAGAGAAGAGCGGGAGTCACAGTCCTTAGAGTCCCCAGCTTTATCGGAGAGGACCAGCTGGGAGCGACCCTTGCCCAGTTTGGTGAAGTGGAAGTAGTACACCCAACAAAAGGGCCGAGAAACATCCAAACCGGTTCCTATAAGATTTTCATGCGGGTAAACAGGGAAAACTTCCACAAGATCCCGGCCCAGCTGAATTGTGAGGGCTGGCAAATGGCAGTTATAGTAGAAGGGAGGAGGCCGTACTGCTGGAACTGTGTGAAGCCCGGGCACGTAGCTCGCTTCTGCCCTCAGAGAAAGGAGCAGAACCCACAGAAGGCAGGAGCGGTGGAAAATCAAAGAGTGGGCAGCAAGGAACAAATGGAGACAATCGAGAAGACGAATGCGGAGAGTGCAGAGGCCAGTACATGAAGCAAGGTCGTCGCCAAAAGGGGGAAAAGGAAGGAAGTAGAAGGGTCCCCAGTACCAGCTAGAGCAACAACGGCGACGACCAAAAGAAAACTGAAGATGAGCTCCTCCGAGTCGGAGGGAGAGGAGGGTGAGATCAAGGAGAGGCAGCTGGAGAAGAAAGAAAGAAAAGAGACGCCGAAAGCATCTCCGAAAAAGACTCCTCAAAAATCACCCAAAGAGGCGAAAACAGAAACGCCCATAGAAATAGAAGACCCTTGCACTGAGCCTCCAACAGAAACTCCCCAAGAGGAAGCTCAGCCCACCCCTTCGCAAACCAACACCTTGGAACCGAGAGAAGAGGTTCCAGTTAATATGGAAGAGAAGGTAGCGGAAGGAAAAGACCAGGAGAAGGCGGCCCCCAGAAAGGATAAAACCAGAAAGTTTCCGTTCTGGCCGGGGGACCGTCTGTGTGAGGTGGAGCGCGCGGTCGGTGACCTCAACGGAACACAGAGGAAAAACCTACGGGTGTTAGAAAACCTCACAACAGTGGATGGGAAGGAGGTCACCGACCCAAGGAACTTCTCGGATGCGCCGCACGTGATTACGTTTATGAGGCTGAATAGGGGTGGGCGTGCGAAGGCCCTTTGGCGAATGTTGGAGGCCGGGAAAACCGCGTTCCCGGGCTTCAGACTAGTGAATGGGGAGCACCCGTCATTAACACAGATCGCGAAACGCTGTGAAGGGAGGGTCCCAATCTATGTTAACCCCTCCCTTTATAGGGCTTTAAAGTTGACGTTCCCTCTGGACGTGGGGGGTCTGGCTAGAGACGGGCGGCTTACGCCCGACCTGCTCACAGGCAGTCTCGGACAGACCTTCGGCGTCCTTTCCCCCGAGGATTTCAGACCCTTGATTGACGAATATTACTAGTTAGGGGAACATGGCAACAGGCTTAAACCTAGCTAGTTTGAATGCGAGGGGCATAAGGTCTCGAAGCAAGGCTTCTCGCGTGCTGAGGGACCTTGTGGCCCTTGAGGTAGACGTAGCTGCAATACAGGAGACCCACTGTGTTGGGGCTGGGGACTGCGATGTGCTGGTGAACGATTTTGATGTTTACTCAGCATATGACAGTATCCAGAGCCGGGGGGTCTCTGTGCTAGTAAGTCGCACCCTATCTGCAACGGTTACACTTGTTCATGCGGATGCTCATGGGAGGCTGGTCGTCGTCGATGTTGCCATTGAAAGCGGCGCGTTCCGGATCATGGCAGTTTATGCACCTGACATCGACAGCGAGAGGGTTTCCTTTTTTCGGTGGGTGGAGGTGTTTCTCTCTTCGGGTCCGGAGCGGGTAGTATTAATGGGGGACTGGAATGTCATCCTGGACCCCAAGTTAGATAAGGTCGTTGGGACTAGTGGGTCGGGTAGGTGTGAAAGCAGCCTGTCTGACCTGATGGCCTCGTGCAATCTGGTCGACAGGTTCCATCTGGATTACCCTGGGAGGGAGATGTGGACGTGGCAAACTAGTGCGGCCGCCTGTCTGAGTACATACTTGGACAGGATGTTAATTAGAAGGGGCGACGTAGATTTTCTATCTTGTCCCACGTTCCACTGGTTAGGTTATTCGGACCACAAACTTGTGTTGGCCCGTTTGAAGTTAGGTAATAGGCCTAGGTTGGCTGGCTACTGGAAGATGAACGCCTCCTTGTTGGAGTCGGTCGACTTCCGGGAGCAGCTGACGACACTAATTCAGAGGGAGTTAGGGGGCGGTTACCGGGAGTAGATGGTAGGTTAATCTTAAGGTCACCATTAGGCATTTGTGTGTCCAATATAGCCAACGCCTCGCGTTAACTAGGGCTCGGACCAAAAAGCACCTAGAGGATAGATTGACCCGGGCGGTGGCAGGGGGGATTCCCTAGATCTAGCTCTAGTTAAGGGGGACCTCAATCGCTTGGCTAGCGAGCTATATGAAGGTCAGGTAATTAGGGCTAGGCTAAATAGAGTCTCCAACGAAGCCGTGAACGTTGACGCTGTTGAGCATAGGGCCGCTTTAAGACGTGGCTCGGATGGGTACATTCGGGAGGTGAAAAACCTGGAAGGACGTTCTCTCGTGTCGGCACGGGAGATCTGCAATGGGTTTCGGCAACATTTGGAGGAGCGCTTCACCAAACTACCCAGACTCCGCGGCCAGGAGTTTGGCAGCTATTTAGCTGGCTCGCCCCGCCTTACTGCGGCCGAAGCGGCTAGTGCGAGGAGGTGGTTACGGAGCGTGAGGTCATTACTGCGTTGAAGCAGGTTGGCCACAACAAATCTCCGGGGCTCGATGGTTTGCCCTACGAACTGTACTTGAGGATGTCGCCCATGTTTGTGCCCCTTTTGATGGGCGTGTTTAACCACTGGTTTTCCCAGGACTCGATCCCGAGGCAGGTAACCAAAGGAGTGGTCACGCTTCAGAAGAAGGGAAACCAACATGGAGGGGGGAACTTAGATGATTATAGACCCATAACTCTGCTCCACGCAGATTTCAAGATTTTGTCCCGTATTCTTGCGAACCGACTGCAGGTCGTAATCGACGAGTTGGTCGAACCGGATCAGAACTATGCTGTAAAGGGTCGATCAATTCAAAGCAATCTGCACTTGGTTCGCACGATAATAGAGGGGTTAGAAGACGACACAGAAGCCACGCTGATCAATTTAGATCAGTCCAAGGCGTTCGATAGGGTGGACCATGGGTTCCTGAGGGCTGTTGTGGAAACCGCCGGCTTTGGTCCGGACTTCCGCAAGTGGATCTCCGCCCTGTATTGTGACCCCGCGGTGGTGGTGCAAGTCAATGGTAGGTTGTCGGAGTCCTTTGGGGTCTCCCGGTCGGTGCGGCAGGGCTGTCCACTGTCGCCTCTGCTCTATGTCCTGGCGTTGGAGCCCTTCCTTCGCAAATTAAGGGACGAGGCGGCGAGACCAGTCCTACGCGGCATTGCTCTACCTGGCGGCCGATTTGCCAGGGTGTCCGCGTACGCTGATGACGTCACCATATTCGCAGCTTGTCGTAACCACATCGAAGCGGTGATAGAGGCAATCGCTGAGTACGAAGTTGTCACAGGGGCCATGATCAATCGCAGCAAGTCCGTCGGCCTGCGGTTGAGCGCCTGGACCGGGGTAAACTCGCTTCCAGGTGCGTTCGGCTGAACTGATGGCCCGGTAAAAATCCTCGGTGTGTGGTTTGGGCCGGATCTCCAGCTGGACAAGAATTGGTCGGAGGTACAGACTAAGGTCGAATCGTCTGTTGGGACTTGGATTCGGAGGAAATTGTCCTTGAAGGGTCGCGCGGAGGCATGCGCCACATACGTGTTTCCGTTGATCCTTTACCGTCTATCTGTTCTTCCCCTGCCTGCGGACCGCTGTAAGGCTTTAGAGCGCCTCCTTTTCAAACTGCTTTGGAAGGGAGGAAAGCCGTATGTCCGTAGACAGGTCTGTACACAGAAGCTTAGCGAGGGAGGCTTGGGGATGTCTGATCTGCGCAGCCACAAACACGCAGAAAGATTGGCATTCCTGAGTCGGGCACTGTTAGAGGAGGCACCCTGAGTACCAGCCGTGGAGCAAGCTTTCCCACGGCTCTTAACCGACCCCGCCGCCGAAGGTCACAGAAGACCAGCGGGGGAAAGGTGCTTCCTGACCGAATGCCGAGCCACCCTTAGGGCATTGCCGGGGTTCAGTGACCTTGCACGGCCTAGGTGGAGGCTATACGAGGAGTTAGTGGAGGGTACCGCGAAAGATCCGCTGGTGGAGCGGCTACATCTGTCGAGGGGAGAAGTTCTCTTGCTGTGGAGTTAAGCGCCTGCCAGTAGCTATATTAATAATGCTGAGTTTTCGATTACGTGGAGGCTAGTCCGGGATGCGTTGCCACTCTTCGACCGACTTGCCAGGGATTTTAGGGATGATGATTATTACTATTCCCCGTGCCCATGCTGAAACGATGAGGATGAAGATGAAACGCGAGAACACGCGTTCTTTCTTTGCAGCGTGGTGCGGAGTCTCTGGAGGTATGTCGAAGGGGTAACGGCTCGCATCGACCCCGAGCGGTCGGTGCCACTTGATTTGGCGTACGTGGTTGACAATGTGGACCCGCCGTTTATCAGGGAGAAACTGGCGGTGTTTCTGGCAATTCTGGCTGTAGCTAGGTTAGTGACGTGGGTTTCACGTCTGGGCATTGTATATGAGGGGCGATCTGTTTCCGATCAGGATCTGGTTGTTTATTTTAAGCATCAACTTAAAATAAAAATCAGATGTGATTGGGAAAGATTGCACCGCATAGACTTTGATAGGAGATGAGTGCACAACACTAGCTTGTGCATCCGACGAGGAGCTAGGTATGAGCTCGTGTTCCCACCCTAGTGGTATTCGTCTTGAGGTGCTGAAGTTTCGATTGTCGTGCACTCGGAACCCATCCCCTCATAAGTTAATACAGGGTTTACCTCGTAATCATGGGTAGGAGTAGGTTTGCTAGTTAGGCAGAGTAACCACCTAGAGTGGAAAGCATATACTTTATTTAGGGCCTAGACTAGAGTGTATGTGAGTTTCATCCTGTCCCCGTAGTTTTTTGTTTTTTGATAAGATTGGCACTAGGAGAGCTTCCAATGATGCCCAAAGTCCACCTGTTTTATTTTGTCCTCGGCCTGATTGAACCCCTTACGTATTTTATCTTGGAAGACGCCATCCATCCCTGATTATCCCCGACCCAAATTTATTTTTCATACAAGTCCCTAGTTCCTCCACTCCCCCCTAGGGAACGACCTGCTTGCTTTCACCCTTTCCCCCCGTGGGAAGAGGACCGGAAGACAGTGGGCGTTTCACACGACAAACCAGCCGTTAGGAAGGGAGGGTCCCCTTACAAACCCGCCCCCATAGGCATTTTATTGAGTTGTTTTCTTTTTCTTTCTTTTTGGGTGTATTTTAGTTTGCCCCCTCCCCATCATCTCACCCCCATTTATATAAAAAAAACGTTTAAGTTTGTATATAATATTTTGTTTTGTTTTTCACTTTTGTACATAATTTTCTTTTTCACAGAATGAATGTCGCCCGCCATCCCGTTAAGCTGGGGAGCTGTCATTTTAAGTAGGTCCTGGTAAGCATGTAGCCGGATGTGTTATGATAGTAACTAATATAGGATTTTTCTAAATAAAATACTTGCTTTCTTATGCAAGTCTAGCTAGGAAATTTAGCAAAGACCCGTTTTCTTCCCCACTTACCCATTACTGGCCTTGATGCCTAAGTTTTATCGGACCCCAAATGAGGTCCTGGCAGTAGATAATGCCAGGGCCGGGGTCGATACGACTAAATATCATCAAAGTGTAGTATCTGTTCCGGCAGATGCTGCAAGCAAAGACCAGATGTGGGGGCAACCCCACATACCTGACCTTTAACCAGCTCCCATTTCCCACCTCTCAGGAGCTGGTCCCCTTTTTCCCTTCCCCCTCCCTTCACTCCTCACATTAAAAATTGGCTTTGTGCCTAATTTGCTCGGTAGGGGAGCAAATAAATACCATCTGTTCCGACAGATGCTGCAAGCAAAGACTAGCTATGACTAGCAAAGACTATATGTGGGGGTAGCCCCACATATCTGAGCTTGGTCAAGGTAGGGATCACCCTACGACCACAGTTACTATCCAGCTCCCATTTCCCACCTCTCGGGAGCAGGATCCCCCTTGACCTCCCCCTCCCTCTCTCTCCACATTAAAAAACGGCCTTGTACCTAATTTGCTCAGTGGGGAAGCAAATAAATACTGTCCCCTTCGACAGAAGGTCCGCCCAGCCTTTTGGCCGGGATCAAAGTGTAGTATCTGTCCCGACAGATGCTGCAAGCAAAGATTAGCTATGACTAGCAAAGACCATATGTGGGGGTAACCCCACATATCTGAACTTGGTCAAGGTAGGGGTCACCCTACGACCACAGTTACTATCCAGCTGCCATTTCCCACCTCTCGGGAGCGTATCCCCCTTTCCATCCCCCCTCCCTCTCTCTCCACATTAAAAAACGGCCTTGTGCCTAATTTGCTCAGGTGGGAAGCAAATAAATCCAATCTGTTCTGCAGATGCTGTACTTAAGATAATTTGTACCAGTCAATGGAGGGGAAACCCTCTATACTGGGACAATTTTTTTTTTTGGTAACCAGAGTGCCCCCTTTTTGCCTACTTTTAGCGGAGCTGGTTTTTACCCCACATTAAAAACGGCTTTGTGCCTAATTTGCTTTGGTGGGGAAGCAAATAAATACATCAAAGTGTAGTATCTGTTCCGACAGATGCTACAAGCAAAGGCTAGCTATGACTAGCAAAGACCATATGTGGGGGTAACCCCACATATCTTAACTTGGTCGAGGTAGGGATCACCCTACCGACCACAGTTACTATCCAGCTCCCATTTCTCACCTCTAGGGAGCAGGATCCCCCTTTCCCTCCCCCCTCCCTCTCTCTCTCCACATTAAAAAACGGCCTTGTGCCTAATATGCTCAGTGGGGAAGCAAATAAATACTGTCCCCTTCGACAGAAGGTCCGCCCGGCCTTTTGGCCGGGATCAAAGTGTAGCATCTGTTCCGACAGATACTGCAAGCTATGACTAGCTATGACTAGCAAAGACCAGATGTGGGGGCAACCCCACATGCCTGACCATTAACTAGCTCCCATTTCCCACCTCTCTGGAGCTGGTCCCCTTTTTCCCTTCCCCGTCCCTTCACTCCTCACATTAAAAATCGGCCTTGTGCCTAATTTGCTCGGTGGGGGAGCAAATAAATCCCATCTGTTCCGACAGATACTGCAAGCAAAGACCATATGTGGGGGCGACCCCACATATAAGACCTTGGTCAATGTAGGGGAAACCCTTCATACCAATTGTCACTATCCAGCTCCCCTACTCCCCGGGGAGTTGGTCCCCATTTCCCCTTCACCCCTCACATTAAAAATCGGCCTTGTGCCTAATTTGCTCGGTGGGGGAGCAAATAAATACCATCTGTTCCGACAGATGCTGCAAGCAAAGACTAGCTATGACTAGCAAAGACCATATGTGGGGGTAACCCCACATATCTGAACTTGGTCAAGATAAGGATCACCCTACAGACCACAGTTACTATCCAGCTCCCATTTCCCGCTCCCTCTCTCTCCACATTAAAAAACGGACTTGTGCCTAATATGCTCAGTGGGGAAGCAAATAAATACTGTCCCCCTTGACAAAAGTATCCTACAATGGTCATTAATATTTCTTGACTAGGAGAGGTGTATACACACACTATAGACACTTCATATTTCTTTGATCATAGGGAGTTGTACACACAGACAAACACACACGAATGCTATTACTTTATATATATATATATATATATATATATATATAATTTATTTATACAAGCATTAAGTGCTACATATGTGCATACATGTTTCTGTAATCACCCGCGTTGGGGGATTACGTCGTCAGGCCAAGAGTTACCGTCGAGAATTCTTGGCCTGAAGACGTAATCCCCAAACGCGGGTGGTTACAGAAACATGTATGCACATATGTATCCAATTATGTTTGTATAAATAAATTTAATATACCTGCTCTGTTCACTCATTGAGCACTCTTTGGTAGACACATGTTGTTTCATTGGATGTACTTCTAGGAAACAAAACTCTACTGTCTATATATATATATATATATATATATATATATATGTATATATATATACATATATATATATATATTATTGATTCCTTAACTTTATGCTTTGTTGAGTCTATATAAACTTTTCAAATCCTATATTTTACATTTTAGATTTAATCATTAGTTAGAGGTTAAATTACTAAGTAAAACTTATTAGCTTATAAGTACCGTAACTTTAGTTAACTTCGTAGTCAAAGGCCACCGAATTTTGTTCATAAATCAATGAGAAATCCTCATATATACATTCCTTAACTTTATTTTTTATTTTCTAATTACAATATAATTATAAAACGTCATCTATCCACTTCATGGATACCACGAGCGAACAGATATCCCATGAAAATAGTGTGCCTTATTTCCTCAAGTAAAAATATAATTCTTTCACATTATCACTAGTAATGTGGCTTCAGAACATCTATAAGCATGAGCTTCTGGTATCTGAAAGCGCTTATGACGAAATGTGAATAAAGCAAATAATAAAATCACCATCAAGTACTGATGAAGATTGTTTTAATTATATCATTTTATATGATATCTTCGAAACGTTTAGGCCGATGTAAGATCTTTTCCACGTGCGTTTATTAAAGTTAAAAAATCTGGACAGACTTCGAGTAGAATGGTTCATTTTATCTAAAAAGGTTGTTATTTATCGTTACTATCAGCCATATCCAGATAAAAGCCTTAGGTAATTCTAAATGGTATTTTCAATATCTGTACTGCAAATTGCAAGTTCAACTTCCAGAAGATTGTCACTTCGAGCTAATTGCATTTAGCACTTATATCAGTTACGCTATGGGCCATTGCGGTGTATCCTCTAGAAATGGTAGGCCCCATCACCAGTAAGGCGATACTAAGATTGCAATTACCAATCATTTAATGCTTTTATCTGGTCATGTTTAAAGTCAACAAGAGGTACCTTAAAAAAATCGGAGCTTACATGTCGAAACATTGTGAGAGTAACATTAAAGATAAGAGCAATAATGCTAATAATTCAAATAATCAAAAGAATCCATCTCCCTCTTTTAAATTCTAAAACATAACATAATATTTATGTATAAAATAGATTAACAAGTACTAGTCTATTATGATTTTTGTTCAACAATATGCTTTAAAATTAACAAGATACACATGTCTGTACAAACCATCTAATTCACAAATATAGAAACACGTATGGATATATTTGTATCTGATAGGTTTGTGTCTGTTTGTGTGTCTTGTTTCAACTAAAAGTTGCCGAACGATATGTCTATACCTAAAACAAATACTCTCAAGATACGCCCTTTTTAATCTGCGAGTTTTGCGAAGAAAATTCTACTCCAAACTTTATTATGTCAAATTAATGCAGATTTGTAATGATAGAGCAACCCAAATCAAGATTATTTTGAGTATTCAGACTATGATACACCAAGTACTTCATCCGTTACGCTACGATAAATTCAGCTGCAATTAACACTGTTAAATAGAATGAAGGCACAATCGCCAATACGGGCGATATGATTAATAGACTTGCGAATTACTAAGTACTTCTACTCGTCCATGTCTAGCGGGATGAACGCATGCTAGCTTCATGGATTAAATGAAGGTTTTCGTTCACAATTATGTGTCAATTTCTTAAATCAACAGGACCATTTCCGAGTTCAACAAGTTACATGAGAAGGATGTACGAGTTTACTGCAGCAGAAGCCTCAGATATGTATCAGCCGCGGCATATCACTTATGCAAATCATCAAATGGTTGCGCGAGTTGACGTCACAATGGAGGAAGAAGAAAGAAAGAAAATCTGAGTAGCGACGACAGAAACTTTGAAACACGTGCGGCGCAAGACACAATCTTAACCACGTGGCGGCATCACAGGACTTTTACAACGTGTCAATCCGACATAAACTTTTAAAACAAGATGCAATTTCAATTTCTATTAGTTTGGTGCAGAAATAATGTCGTCGTTTTTTATATGGAGAGTAATGTCGAAAAACGATATTATTTTTGCACTGACCTAATAACAAAATTGTCGGACAACTGTGTCCTCCGGGCGAGCTGCAGACATAGCAAGTGGTTATAGCTGCGGAGGGGAAAGCGTTAATTCACACTGAGAAGAAAATCAAGGATCCTACTATATTGTTGCTTACTTGAAAAATACGTATCATTGTTTTAGTGATGAAAAGGGTATTGAAAAAAGTTTTTCCGTTCGAATAAAAAGAAGTTGGCGCCGCATTTCCTTCCTTGTTCCTATCGAGACTCTTGTAGGCAATGTCGGTTGCACGTTAACATGTAACTACCACGTTCAAGTACATCTGCAAAATCTCTGTGCGAATAATCAGAACAGTCTAAGTTAATTGGATGAGTGAGAGAGACAGGCCGACAGGCGTAACCTTATATGGAAATGGTTTGAATAAGTCTAAGTTTTGAAGCAGATATTGAATACGTGCGACTTACAGCACAAATAATGCCTCAAATAGAAAACCAACCGACAGTTTTTATTTAGATACAATGGCGCATGTAAATATTCCAGTAAAATTTAAAAGTCCAAAAAATATAGAAAGGCCACTAGTATAGAGTTATTTACCATATATATATATATATATATATATATATATATATATATATATATATATAGAGAGAGAGAGAGAGAGAGAGAGAGAGAGAGAGACATGCATATATATGTGTATATATATATATATATATGCGTGTGTGTGTTTTGCGCATGTATACTCATGTGTATGTCCAGTTAAAAACAATACAAAAAGAATCTGAAGATGTGTCCAAAGATAAAAACACGAGTCAACTCATTTGTATGTGTAGGAATACATTTTATTTGACTGCAGCCGAGTTCAATTAGCGCGGTATCCCGCAGTTGAGTGAACTTATCTAAAGACAAAAACTAATGATAAGGACAAACAATAATAAAGAGAAAAAGCAACAAAGAAAGGAAAACAGGAAGTCGAGGGTTTTTAGGTAAGCGGAATGAAAGTTGAAGATTGTAACATCGACTGAACGGCTTGAGTCATGGTTGGGTGTTGAAGGGAATCGAACGAATTGGATATACAAGAATAACATTTAAACAAAAAGTATGAAACAGTAAAAAGAATATTGCCCAACTGAATTCTGGATAAAAAAAAACGACCATGAATTCGGATATCGACTTGGCGAGATTCGATAAGACGTACTACCGATTTTTTGATTAGAAAAATAAAACTGTCGAGGTAAATAAAAAAAGTGAAATAAACAATTGCTTCAGATAAAAAGGCGGAAAATTCATCAGAACAAAGGCATAACAACTAAAAAGGAAACCAAAGAACAAACGTGCTTTTAGAAAACGGTGTGAAGAAGATGAAGACTATTAAGTACACATTAGCAAATACTTCTTAGAACACACAAATAAACACATACTACAATGATCCTCATATATATATATATATATATATATATATATATATATATATATATATATATACCCCAAAAATGTATTAATGTATACACTCACAGAGACACACTCACACACATACACATATATATTGAGGTTTCTATTTTTCAGAAGTAGGGAAACCAGTGCAATATAATGAGGTTAACACAAGAGTGCTCAATACGAGGGTAGAGCAAGTAACATTTTCGATTTGTCTTTAAGTAAGCAGTAATTTGTCGCTACACAGTCATGAGCATGTTTAGGTCTTCTAGTATTTAGTAACTAGAGGCCTCTTTATGCAACATCGCTTATTTCTGAACGCGGAATTCTTATGAAAAACGAAAATCAACTTTCAGCAAAAGAAGGCTTTTGTGTAAACGGCTCAATGGCGTGAAGGTTCAGCTGTGCGGAGAATAGGGTTCATTGGATGCGAATTTATTAGTTTATTTATTTTCTCTATTTGTGTATTTACTTATGTACCCATGTCATTATTCATTCATTAACATGGTGGGGTTTTGGGAATAGAGTTTGTAGGGTTAGCGGGTTGAGGAGTTAGGTTGAGAAGCCAGAGCTATGTTGATGTTATCTTAAACAAGTATAAGGTCCGCGTGTCTGTTGCACTCTGCTCGTCTGAGACGTCAAGGGTAAGTGTGTCTTAAATTGCTTTTGTATTATTTGTTTTAATTTAGTATTCCTATTTATATCTGCCAAAAGGTTGGGATTTACCCGGATCTGTTGGCCATTACTTGGCTTTCTTGTAAACGATGGAGGGGATGGAAGCGGGGTGAGACGCGTAAAAAAGAAAGGAAAGAAGGGAGTAGGGAGAGATGGAATGGGGAAGAAGGCAAGAGGGGAAGAAGTAGGAAGAGAGAGAAAGATACACGGGGAAACATTTGTTTGATAGTAGTAGATTTTTTTCTCTCACTTAAACAAAATAAGTTTTTACCAGACCACCCTAATATTTGTTACCATTTCATTTATTTATTTAATGTTGGTTTATTAATTGGTGTATTTGTAAATTCTTTATTAAAACTTTTCATAATGATACTAATTGAAAAACGCAGAATATATGTCATTACTAAATCATGATGGTTAAATGCAGTCATTTTTCTGGCAGCGATAATGATTATTTAACTAGAAGGGGGATTAGGAATTCCCTGCAGTTTTTTTTTTGCTATTAATTAGAAATGATACAACTTTACTGTGGGTCATATTAATTATTTGTAAATAATACCCACGGATCTTTTGCACGTAGAAGATTATGTATACACACGTACCCATATGCTGATATGTTACATAACCACCCGGAGTAGATGTATACAGGTGTTATCTGGAGTTATTTTCAACGTCTATATCATATGGTGTCGTGCATCATTTATCGTTTAGATTTCGGTAACACTTAATGATTGTGGTATATAAAAGATGGGTCAAGATTGAGGTTAACAATTGTTAAGAGTTTTATTAGAGTGTTTTCCTTTAGTTTAAATATAACAATTGGTTTTAGGGAGACAAATGGTTAAAGTTTGCAGTGTATGTTTTCAGTTACTAGATAATTGTGTTCTTTATTTTTGTTGTTTTTGTTTGTTTAATTATTTTTTTATATATGTTCAGGCTGTACCAGATGTTATCCTATTTTTGCAAGTATCAAAGTTGACAGATATGCAGCGAAAGAGCAGCACTTGTACCATTAAGCTGGATATTAGTTTAATATTTATGTAACGGTAAATCTTTTTAACGAGATTTAAAAGGAAAAGGAATGTTTGGCAGACATGCATATGCCAAATATAAATTCTGTGGCTGATGGGTGGATTGGGTGGGACTATTTAGTATTTATAGTCTTGTAGAAAATTTGCATGCAAGTGTTAGGTGTATTTTTTATATGTGATTTTTTTCCAGACAGAATGTAGTTTTGGATTTAGTGAATGTTGAACTTGAAGAGATTTGGATATGTAGGTGTTTAACTGTCGGATATTGCATGTGGGTCGTGTTGGAGCTGAATTTAATTGGGATTATTAGGGAGCAATTAGCAAGTGAGAAAGCAGACGCGATTTGTAATGTCTGCAGTTTATTGGGGTTTCCTGTTTCTTATTTAATAGTTTATTAAAGCTTGTGATAAATAGTTTTTCATTTAAGCAAAGAAGGCAGGATGAATTTTGTGACTGACAAGTTTTTGCTTTTTTAGGATATGCCAGTCAACAATTGGTGTTAATTATTTACACGTAAGATCATTGTAGTATGCAACCAATTATATTTTTCTCTGGAATTTGGGTTTAGGAAAGAGCTTTTGTGACCTGTGTATCTCTGTTTAAAAGTATTGATAGTTTGACCGATGTAAAATTTTCAAGTGGGGTGATCCTCCTTAGCTCTTATATTAGCTTGGTAAATTACAGAGATTGTGAGACAATTTTCGTTTAGGGAGCTTTTGGATTTATTAATACAGTTGCATGTCTTTATTATTCTGTTCTCCAGATTGTGATCTGTGTCGTTGCTTAACATTTTGTTATTATGTTTTGTTTATTATTTTTTCCAAGTTATATCCACAACTGTAGCTCAATTTGATAGTGTGTATGTTAAATATTTTGTGAAGTATTTTGCTGGGGGGAAATTTTATTTAATGAGATTAATGAATTTTCATCTCAAGTTGGTTTTGACCATTTGGTTAAACGGAAAGGTGAACCAAATGATTTTCTTTTACGTTTTCTTTAGATGTGGATGTTTTACTTGAAGGTTCTATATATTCTAATTTGGTTTCCTTATATCCACTGTTTATAAGGGATTTGTTGTAAAACTCTTTGTGTTTATCGAAAATTGCTCATAGCTGTGTAGCAAAAAATTAATGTTTATGTAAAGACAGATTGAATATATATATATATATATATATATATATACATACATACATACATATATATATATATATATATCCAAATATATATATATATATATTTTTGTGTATATATATGGTTATATATATATATATATATACATACATACATACATATATATCGTTTCTTTCAGTTGAATTAATGTCGGTCAATATAGCTCATATGCTCAGATAATCATATAATGATTAGATCACTCTAATAGACGTTTAAAAACATTTAAAATTAAATGCTTAAAATTCAACAGCATTTATCGCGATTAACGGTAGCCGAATGGTTAGGTCCTTGCTAATGAAGACAGGAACGGGTTTTGTCACCGGGTTCGAATCTATCGACTGGTGTTAATCGTGACACCTTACACTGATGATTCCCGAAAATGATTAAACACTAGTGTGTATAGGTATTTAGCAATTATTATAGTAAGTAATTATATATATATATATATATATATATATATATATATATATATATATATATATACATATGTATATATTAAATGTTAAGATGTATTGGACTTCAAAAAATAATGCTTTTACGAGGTGCTCAATACACTTGCAAGGCAAACACAAATTTAATTAACGAAAGACAAAAACATCGTTTGCGGATTAATCAAGGAATTTACTCGACTCGTCTTTATTGAACACCTGACGAAACAAGTAAATTCTATCGGAACGTTGATTAATTTGCGTATTTTTTTCTTGATATTTATATAATTTCACTAACAAACGCACACACACATATATATGTATGTGTGTGTCTGCCATGAGGAACTAAACCAACATACAAACCAGTAAAATCAATATACCATGGGAGGAACTGGGCAACTGCAATATAGAAATTTAATGAAATACAAATAGCTGTAAAGTGTTTTGCTATATGAAACATGACCTTTATTAATTAATGTGACGATATTTCATTGATTAGACATTGTTTTTCAGTAGTGACTTTTGACATTCTCATTGGATGAATAGCATTCTCTTGGCTTGCAGGAATTGCTTCTAACCTGCGGTGTTTTCGTGCTTTTAAAACCATGTGGACATATTGTATGGCTGAAATAAAGTGAAAAAGATGTACAGTATATATAGATATTGAGTTGTTAAATAAAAATATATACTTCCAACTTTTAGAATTACACATGCATTTTAAGAATCAAATTTACAATCAAAAGAAAGTATATGAGGCCCTGGATGACAATTAAAAAAAGATGATAATGTAATTAAACGCGTTTATTTGCATAAAAATCTGAATTTTCAACTCGTAAATGAATCTTTATAACGGCAGTATTTTCCTCGTTACTTGCCACAAAGGAGTTTGGCACAGTTTTTCATAAACAATAAAGTTTCTTTATTTGAAGACACGTGTGCCAAACACTGAGCCAGACATAAAAATCTCGATCTTCAACATCAAAACGACTGTGTGTGGAATATAAGTAAAGTATCTTCCTGGTGAGTGCTCTTTTCCGAGTTCAATATTCGATTTTTACATAAACAAATGTGTTTATTAAAATAAAATAACTGCACACTTGTCGGGTCTTTTAACGGTTATATTTTTAATTTTATTACCCCAGTGGATTGTAAACAGTAGCTTTCCAATTATTTTAACAAACGTACGCAGAACTGCTGCCTATACACATAATTGGGCATTACAATCCTGATCTCCGACAAAATTTAAGATTTGTGTCAAATAATATCATGGCAAGTAAAAAGAAATAATCAATATTTACGTCGAATTTTTAAACAAATGCGTTTATAAAAAACAAAATATTCTTATCTTTTCTGGACTTTTAACTGTTATATTTGTTATATTTCTGGACTTTTAAGTATTATATTTTTTATATCTGTACATATGTTATACATACAGGTGAAAGGATAAAGTTGTTGTCCTTAATAAAACAACACTACAGCTGTATTAAAAACTCTTATTGAAAAAAATTTCAGGTAAGTTGATTATGTAGTACAGCTAACATCTATTCAGTGTAGCCGCTTTCAGCTTCAATCATTACCTTGATACGGGTCCGAAACTGGAAGTATGCCATTTCCAGAATAATCGGTAGATGACGGGAATCAGGCTGGATTTGGTGTTGTGGGAGGTCATGTTGTTGATGTTCACCACATATGACCAAAGGAAGTAGTCCAGCGGGTTCAGGTCGGTGGATGAGGGGGGCAGTGACAGAAGGGTACAAAGTCGTAGCACTTCTTAAGCCTAGCCTGGGTCTCTTTGAAATTGTGGACCGGCGCCGTGTTCGGCTGCCACACCCAATGTCTTCCAGCGGCCACCTCATTGCTCCAAGGGATCCTCACACCCTGCAACACGTTCACGTACATTTTGGTATTGACTTTCAAGCCGACTTCGAACATCTGAGGTGGCATGATGTAGCCCCCACTTAAAACCACACCAAATACCATAGCCGTGACCCAAAACTTTGTTAGATTGTGCCCTCAAGTGTTGAGCCGTCCGGAATTGCATTTTGAAGGTGCTGGAAATGGTCCTATTTTCATAGCTTGGATCGGTGGAATTCATGATCCGTATATATATATATATATATATATATATATATATATATATATATATATATATATACGATATAGTTCGTTAAACATTGTCATTTTCAGACATGATAAAAGGCATCTATTGCTCTTGGGATTTGTACACAACTGGCCAACTAACAGAAGGTCTGCAAGAAAAAAGAAAACCGGTTTTCATCAAATTGAAATCATGTCTTCTTGTATGCAGTGATACTATTGAAATTAATAATACAATGTCGGATACTTAATATTGTAACTACAGCATTAATAACGATCTATTAGAGCACAAAACAAATACATTAGTCAAAGCTGCACATAGTATTGGTTTATATTCTCAATAACTTTTAAAATAAATTTTCAAATACTTTTTCGCCAGAAAGAATATATATCCTCTGATTTAATAAAAATATTATTTGAATATTGTTAATGTTTTTTTCAAAAACGTCGTCCTTGTTGTGATCGACGTCGTTTTCTTCGTTGTAACCAAAATAAGAAAAGTTCTAATGTCATGCGGACCGGAACTATAATGAATTTTATAATGTAAGCGCGGATAAAAGTAAATTGATTAAGAAATAAATATCTGACTTAATAGCTTAGAAGCCTTATTTTGTTTGTATCGTACGTATTTACTGGGCAAGTGCCTTAAGGAAATCCCGATAAGCTAAATTTGTTTATGTGTCAGACGACGTTTTCCTCACAGTCGTAGTGGTGTACAAATGTGCAAGTAAAACTACATAAAGTAAGGCAATGAACCCCAAGAAAGTGTCTACAGCTAGATACTATACCGAAAGCAATTTATGTATGGGACTGACGCCATTTAACATTTATACACTTTGACCCATTGGCAGCCAAACTTCCTGCCAAAATCAGATTAAAAGGCTTGGACCATATCTGAATACACTTTATATAAAATTTAAAGAGTTTAGAAAAATTGGCTAAGTAATTTGAAAGAGACCACAGCGGTCAATGTTTTTAAAACTTTAGCCCTCATTTTGACCCTTTAACATTGATTGTTTTGGGATCAAATCAAATTAAAAGGTTTGGTCTATATCCAAGTAACCTACATCTAAAGAGCCAAGTGTTTGGATCCAAAATTCGTGGGCGAGTTTGGAAAAGTTTTCAAAACTCAAATAGTTGACATTTGACCCCTTAAAGCCAAATTTCGAAAACCGATTAAAAAGATATTTTTTTCAAATCTCAATACCCCTTATGTCAAATCTCGAGTATGTAGACTGAAAATTGACAGAGTAGATTGGTAGAGAAATGTACAGACACAGACACACACGGAGACAAATGTATTATATAGATTGGCAATTTAAATGGTGAGAAAACAGTATGTAACCTTGTATAGAGCTTTGAGAAACCCCATCATTGGAAGGAAAAGAGATACAAAGATACTGGCAATATGTTATTAGAAAAAGAATACGAAAGTTAATATCCGTTTTTATCCATTTAAAACTGTAATAATTGGATTATTGAATAACAAAGATAGTATGTTATAAAATGATATCCAGCTTAGTTTTAATGAAATATAATAAATAAATATCTTTATTTGTAATGTATTTATTTAAAATTATACTGTTTTATATTACGAGACGAAATTTTATTTGGGAACAATTTATTTAAAAAATGCGTAAAATCGGAATATTTTCTTTATTGAAAATTATTACTATTATTATTTCTGCCCATTAACGACCACTTTAATAGACCTATCAGAGTGAAATGATTTTATTCTTGAGAGGACATTTTCAGCTATTCCATATATAGAGATTTTATGAAGTAAACCTTTGTGGCAGACCCTACCAAGTTTCTTATATATGCTAAGGGCTACCGCTCTAAAAATGAAACCTTCTTGAACAAATTCACTGATTCTGTGTGATATCACAATTAGCACATAAGCTGTTGATCTCTCAGAGTGGACACCATATTGCATGTCATTGAAAAGGTTATTTTTTAGATTATTTACAAGCTCTCCATTAATCATATTGTTGCATTAGGAAACTGTCTTTTCATGTTATGAATTAAACAGTAATATTTCAATATTTTAAAATTGATTTTTTTTTCTGTTATAAGTGAAAATATAACAAACAAACAAATAAGGAAAAGACAAAACATTATTTTTATAGAGCTTAATATACGAGGGCGTGCTATAAGTAATGCCCCTTACCCACTTTCCATAGGAGTAGAGCAACGAAACTTGACACAGTTATTAAGCTTTCTCCATAGAAGAACAATCCAGAGTTATGCATTTCTTCATTCGTTTGATGCAGCTCTGGAGACAGTTTTTGTAGAACACCTTAGATTGGCCCTCCAACCACGACGTGACTTCAGAAACCAAGGCTGCATCATCTGGGAAACGCTTTCATTTCAAAAACAACTTCATGACTGGAAAGAGGTGAAAACTAGAAGGTGTCAGATTAGAAGCGTAGGGGGGATGGGAGAGGATTTAATAACCGAACGCCCGTGCTTCTGATCTGGCGTCATGCGCGTTGTGGACCGGAGTTTTGTCCCGCAGGAGGAGGGTACATTTGTTGATGTGCCCCGCCTCTTGATTTTGATAGCTTCCCTTAATTTCCTCAAAAGTGAAGCATAATAGGTTCCTGTAATTGTGGTACCCTTTGCCAGGAAATCTGTCATCACTACTCCGTCCTGGTCCCAGAAGACTGTGAGCATTACCTTGCCAGTGGAGGGCTGTGCACTTGCCTTCTTTGGAGGTGGTGAATCCAAGTGCTTCCACTGCATTGACTGGGCTTTGGTCTCTGGATCATAGTGATGGACCCACGTTTCATCCTGTGTAATCAGTCTTTTAAAAAACTTTGACTCATCTTCTTGACACATCTCAAAATTCATCCTCGAGCACTCGACGCGTTCTCGCTTCTGGAATGGTTTGAGCTACCTGGTAATCCATCTGACAGACACCTTATGCATATGCAAATGGTCATGAATGACAGTCTCAATTTCTGACTCAAAACTTTGGCTGTCATGTGTCTAAATCTTGATTCAAAACCATATACAGTTTGCGATGCTTTTGTTGTTTACTTGCCTGTCCGTTTCACGCCCTGAGAATGTGATGGTAAATCTGGCAAGTCAAGCTTGTTCCCATTAAATAATGATTCTCTTAGTTCAGAATCAGAAAAATCTTTCTAACATTGGTGGTTCAAAAATACCACACAATGTCAAATCTATTAATTGTGTCCACTCTGTCGCATTAAAATTAATATTTGTTATTCTTTTTAATCGTTTCTTGGTTGACTCCACGATTCTGAAAAATATAAAAATTAATTGAATATTAAAAAAATCCAATGTGTACTGCTTTAATAATTATGGTGAAATTAGATAAAATCTTAAAAATGTTTGCATAAATTGGAATTAATAACTGAGTCATTGATATGTGATTAAATGTGTACTTAGCTAATGGTCAAAATTCTTTTTAAACCTTCTTCTCTTACTACAGTTTCCTTAGATTTGCCCATTGAATATAGAAGGTTTTCAGGTAGTAAACAAAATGCATTACCTTGTATGTTTTTAATGCGATCTGCTGAATTTCATGAGGCTGTTCCTTAATCCTCTGGACCATATTAAAAATGCGCAATTGCTAATTATGGAATTTATTATTTTTTAAATTTCAAACCAACAAATGGCATACACATTTACAATAAAATTTATTAATGTCTGGAGTTTTGTTGTGAGCCTTTGTGGGTATGCACCACAAGTCCATAAACACATAAACCTGATGGCTAAAGTTAACCAGCTCTCCTGGTTTAAAGGGCCAATTTTCCACGAAGCATATCTAGAGTCAACCTTGCCTCTAGAAATACCTACTGTGTATTCATACAGTAATATTTGGTCCCAACTGAGGTCATTTATTTCATCAATTTTCAAAATTGCATCCAGAGGACTGCTAATAGTGGAAAATGATATTTGGGGTAAATCATGACACTCATTTGATCATAATTTCCTCAGGGGCCAGCTGCATTTTTTGTGGTCTTTTGTGCAACCATGTATGTTTTAAAGAGAGCCCTAAGAGGGAGTTAGTTATGGTGCAAAGACCAACCAATTGTATAAAGATGTTTTTTTTTATTTTTTCTCTATAATTGCCACCATTCCGCCTTCACAACCTGCGTAGACATTAATAATGTCAACAAGGATAGCCTTGATAGTGTTTTCACACTTGAATTCATGCAAAACATCCATCATGTGCTCCGCATGAACAACACCTGTTGCACCACTGTTATGAAGAACTCTGTGTGTCAGATATTTATTTTCATGTAGTGTCTCTATTGTAAAAGTTAAATGGTGTTCTGGTCCCTTAGTTTCTTTCATAGTTTTCTATCACATTTTCCTCCACAATTTCTTTATAAAACAATGTATCCTCATCTATTCCCCCATCAACTCCAATGCATATCAGATTGTCCACACTTTCATTATTTTTTGTGGCAGTTGTTTTCACTTTAGTTTTTGCTTTGTTCACTTTACATTTATCAATAAGAATATTGCTTATATTAATATTGGATATCAGAAGACCCATAGACTGCAAATCCAAGAGCAAGGCATTAACAAGGCTGGCTCCAAGATTAGAAAATATACCCCCCTGACTAACACAAGAGCCTATCTAGGAAATTTAATAAGGCTATAAGGCCATTTGACATGACATTTTAGCTGCAAATATTCTTCTTCTGATTCTTCACTTTGAGAAGATGAATAAGAAGGGGGGAATATTACTCTGGAGATTTGAAGTTTAAGGTGGTGCTGAGGAATGTACATTTTTTATTAACTCCCGTTCGTTTTTAATGTTTTATAACACTCTTATAACTGGACCAAGCTGAAAAGTACCTTTCGGTCCTATTTTGCTCCTCTGACCCTTTAGGTATTTACGGCCCTAAATTGGAACCTGAAAAATCAGATTTTACTTATATTAAAATACATCTAAACAGATTAATATAAAAATTAGTTTGAATTAAAATATGAAAATTGGTTTGGATATAAAAGGTCATCTCACAAAGACATTGGAAAAATAGAAAATAACCTTTTGTTGAAGAGGACAGGTGCAAATAATGTGATCAATCTGGCAATTTTTTTATTGCATTTTACATGAGGGTTTTTACAACTTAAAACTGGTAGATTGTAAGAAGAAGACGAAATATCAAATAGTGAATCCAGTTTTTCTAGCCAGAATTTCTTTTGGGAAGCGGGGAGAGATTTTCTATTCATTTGTTTGGCTTTCTTAAAATATAGTATAGTCACTTTTTTTAAAATTAGTCATTTCACTTAAAAGAAGAAAATATGGATTAACCGTTTTCCAAATCTTTCCAGATACCCATGACTTTCCTTGTTATTAATTTGTAAACAACAGGATCCGAAAGGTGAGGTTATGTATTTACTAAATAGTATCTATACTGAATAATTTGTCCATAAATTGAAGGCTCCGTTTTATTTAATAGTGTAGGCAGATCGGAAATTTTCCTTACATTTTTACTGCGAGTTGTAATTGTAGATTTTTGGGACATTTTGATTAAAATATATGAAAAAAAATACACCCAGAAATTAAATGATACAAATAATTTTTAAATACATTTGATTGCACTTGTGTTACTGTGCTAATTTTTAAAATCGTATTTTCAAGTTTAATTCGATGTTATATTAATAAATTAATATAAATAGTTTTATAAATAATAATAATAATAATATTTCAGCGCGGTAATATAAGTGCATTAGTACCCAAATTTATTTTGATAAATTTGATAAAATTTGGAATAAATACAATAAATTGAAGTGCTGTTTATTTACCATAAAGAGAAAACTGACTGCGGCGCATAATGTTTTTTTAACGAATAAACACTATTTGTTTAAACAGAAACAAATCAGAATAAGTATATATGTTGTATCTTTTATATTTAAGTCTATTTTAATGAAAACTTTGAACAGTATTTAAAGAGAAAATAAGGTGGCGAGATATTTAAACAGTTCATTATAAATGTAAACATGCAGTAAAGTTTCTTTAATGAATAAACACTGTCTTTTTAAGATAGAAACAATTCAGAATAATTATATACGTTGTATTTTTTATATTTAAGTCTATTTTAATGAAAAATTTAAGCGATATTTATAGAGAAATTAAGGTGCAGAGATAATAAAAGAGTTTATTAAAAAATTAAACAGTAAACATAAACACGTATCTGGTCGTAACTTCAACCGATTATTTCGTATAATTACCCAACAGATAAAACGTCAATATATGTAGAGATTTCTATATTAAATCAAATATTATAACGTTTTTATTCATTTTATTTTGATATTTTCGTTTAATCTATAAGAATACGGAATATTAAACTTTAAAATATTTATTATTATAATGTCTTGTATTGTTTTTGTTTGTTAACCCTCGGATTTTAAGAAAGCGATATGTTCCCGGAGTGATACCGTAATTATTTGGTATTTAAATTGGAATGCTCAACAAAATACCAAATTTAAAAAAAAAAAATTATTGTGGTAAATGTTGATATTATGTTGCAACTTTCTTCAAATGCCATTTTGTACGGTTCCAATATATATATATATATATATATATATATATATATATATATATATATATATATATATATATATAAAGAGCTCTGATTTACAAAAAAAAAATGCCTACATTGCGTCATTGTTTCTGGTTGCTGCACTTATTTGCGGCAAGTTAACTTCTTTTTTTATTTCGTCCTAGGTTCTGAAATATGGACAATATATCATGGGTTATTCATTCATTTAATTCACCCCGTGTAATTTACAAAAAATGTTTTGTTTCACACCTACCGTCGCCTCCATTTTCAATTAAGTGTAAATTGTTTTATTTTAATCGCTGCCGACGTAATCTCTTGGCAAGTGTCGGACGAAAAGTTCCTCGAGGTTCTTTTTTTTTTTGTCGAATAGCCTTTTTATTATTTTTCTTATCTACTTTTTTCCCCGCATCGATCCTCCTCAAAATTCTAATAATGACTCCAATTATCCTTTTTAAAACTTTAATAAAATTTTGTACCACTAAAAGCCTTATATATATATATATATATATATATATATATATATATATATATATATATATATATATATATATATATATATGTGTGTGTGTGTGTGTGTGTGTGTGTGTGTGTGTGTGTGTGTGTGCATTAATTTTCATTCAGAAATTTTTGGAAGTATGCGAATTGGAAAAATTCGAGCTTACTTTCGGATTACAAAACAAGTCTTAATTTTTTTCTCTTGAAAATAAAATATAAAATACTAGCGGGGGTACCCGGCGTTGCCCGAGTGTTTTTTTCCGGGACGGGGGGGAAGTTTTAAAAAATGTTATGGTAGGTAAGTAGGAAGGATCAAACCCGGAGTCATGAGTAAAAGTAGGAAAATAAAGTGTGAATAAAAAAATAAAACATCTGCAACGTTAACAGTTCGGCCACCAAGAAAAGTCCATTCCAGTTGTTTAGGAAAAAAAAAAAACGACTACGGTAGGTCGGCGCGAACGTGAAAATATAATGTGAATTGTCCAGCACGCTAACCACTACGCCACAGAGCACTGCAGCTTAGTTTAGTGATTTTAAATAACTTCACATGAAAGAACTACGAAGCCAAACCGGTGTTCTCTTCTCAACTGTTCCTTGTGAACGATCCCCAAACGGTGTTAAGTGGTGGCAGGGGGAGGAGGAATTTATTAGAGAGAAAATATTTTATCACTTCCATTGATCTTAACCGATTTTGGCCGTGACTTCTCAGCAGAAAAAGTATAGAAATCTAATATTATCGAGGAATTTGAGAAATGATAAACCTATAACACACCTCAGATATTGTTCTGCCGTTTGTGCATATTATATTTGCATGAAATATCTTGATTTTTAATCCTATGTATGTCAAAATCAGACGGGAAAAAATGAGTTCATTTTATTTATATAGAAAAGATAGAATAGAATAGAAGAAGAAGAAGAAGATAGATAGAAGATAGAAGAAAAGAATAGATAGAAGAAGATAGAAGATATATATATATATATATATATATATATATGTGTGTGTGTGTGTGTGTGTGTGTGTGTGTGTGTGTGTGTGTGTGTGTGTGTGTGTTAATTTTCATTCAGAAATTTTTGGAAGTATGGGAATTGGAAAAATTCGAGCTTACTTTCGGATTACAAAACAAGTCTTAATTTTTTTCTCTTGAAAATAAAATATAAAATACTAGCAGGGGTACCCGGCGTTGCCCGAGTGTTTTTCCGGGACGGGTGGGAGTTTTAAAAAATGTTATGGTAGGTAAGTAGGAAGGATCAAACCCGAAGTCATGAGTAAAAGTAGGAAAATAAAGTGTGAAAAAAAAAAAAAACAACATCTGCAACGTAGAAGATAGATAGATAGATAGATAGAAGAAGAAGATAGAAGATAGATAGAAGATAGTATAGAAGAAAGAAGATAGAATAGAAGATAGATAGAATAAGCATAGATAGATAGATAGATAGAAGATAGAAATAGAAGAAGATAGATAGAAAGAGAAGAGAAGAATAGAATAGAAGAAGATAGAATAGAAGATAGAAGATAGAAGAGAAGAAGAAGAGAAGAAGAGATGAAACTACCAGAAATGTATTTCTTTATTAGAAGTTTTTAATTTACAATATAAGATGCCCGGCCAGGAAATGAGTAATAAATCCCTCTCCCAGATTTGATATTAATTGTCAGAATTTAATTTATTTATTTCATTGGTCCATTACTGGAAGCATTCTATAGTAAACCGCTGTGCATATATTTGCTAAACGTTTGAAGGAGTTCACAATGAAGATGAAAACATTTAAATGTTCTGGTAGATGTTTTTCGATTCTGTTTGCGCCGTCTCGATAATGCTGTTGGCTCTTATTGGCTTCTTCTGAAATAATTCATGCTTATGGTACTTCGTCCCTGTGGACAGAAGTGAAAGATATAGATAAACATCCCACGATTAATTTATCAAAATAATTTTCCGAATTAAAAAGGAAATTACATTTAAATTTAGACCAGCTCCATTAAAAAGAATTATTTTAACTTAGACACTCCCAAAGAAGAAATATCGGATAATATTCGGATATTTGTTACTGTAACTAACATGTCAGAGATGAAAAACAAATATGCAACAAATAAATGTTACCAAAGGTAAGGTTCTCTTTCTTATCTGGATTAGTTACTTTGCGTTTAAATTATTTCAAAGTGTGTTTTCAGATAACAATACCTTAGTGTTTACCCTGTTGATTTAGAATAAAAAAATTGTTGTCCATAACCCCTTCCCAAGAACATTTGATAAAAGCTAAAAATTGAAAATAAAACAAACGCTGGCAGAAACACATTAAATATATCCCAATAGCCCAGTGAAATATACTAGAGTTTTTTTTTCGATTTTAGAGCGATTAGACAGGATCAAAAAAATTAAAATACGGCGACAATTATAATTTTACTTAAATTTATGTGCGACACTGCTTAATTATTCTGAATTCTCAAATAATATTTGTTTCTTTCTGCCACGTAATCATTTTAAAAAAAAGCAGTATCTCATCTTGTAGGAGTGATTTTGCTAATGCGTTGTAGTTGTTGTTTTTTTTTGTTGTTGTTGTTTTTTTTTGTTGTTTTTTTTTTCATTTTTTTTTTTCATTTTTCCAGTAAGGAAAATCAATTTAATAACCAACCAAATCTTTACAATTGCGAGGAAAATATGACAATGTTTTCAAATAGGAAAGATAGCGATTAGTTAACAGAGACTCATCACAATGTAAAAAATGGTTTTCTAAATAGTATTATTATTGTGTAGAAACTCATTCTTGGCATAAGAGGGATTTGTTAACTATTCTGTTCCTAAACGGTTTTTCTTGTTTTGCATAATAACCATCGGTTCTTTTAAATAGTTTATGAACGTTTTAAATGACATTACAGACGATAAAATTCACAGGAGATCGTTTTAATAGAAAACAAATCCTTCTTTACAATTTTCAATCAATTACAATAGAAGCATTAGAAATACATCATTAGAAAGACCCACTCTTGTAATATACGCACCCACCTAAGAGTATTTTTGAGGTTTTGAAAAATATACGTAGACATCACACTTGAGGTACAGTCATTTGGACAGTTTTATAAAGTATCGAATGTTTAATTAAGAAATTTTAATAGAATATGCATACAAGTCGGTACTTGTCTCGGAATCGGTTACTTAAGAAAAAAATCGATAATCGTATCAGAATCAGGAAATATTTAGAATCATCCCATCACTGATATATAGAGGTCTTTAGTTTTGTCTCAAGCTATATTCTTTCTCCTCTTCAAACGCTGTTTTATTGATTTACTTACTTTTTAGCCCCTAGATTTTCCGTCGGCCTTGCGTTTTTCTTCAAGCGAGATAATTTAGTGAAGCGGTAAATTGTGAAAGAAGACTATGCAAGCCATATCTATCTAAGGAAAGATGCCCCCTAGCAACATGCAAAACCGCTAACTAACGAGTCAAACCACTGACAATGAACGGCTGCCTTACCAATAGTTCAACCCGGCCACAGTTGCTTGTTCCAGATGCAAAAGCCAAAAGACCAAAGGCAAAGAAGTACTATCCTTCGTCGAGAAAATCGAAGCATATTAAATACATGAGTGATACGAATAGAACAGCAAACGTTGGAAGGAAGGTTCACATTAGTTTAACCCAGTTTATTCTCTTACAGGTTTTATACGTCAAACATTGAAGAATAATGTGTTGTTAACGAAAAATGCAAGGAAATATGTCTAATAAAATCAAAGAAAAAGATACATTTGTGCTTTGCAAAGAACAAGCCTATGTTCGACCCCTTTTTATTGATAGCGACGCATGGCCGACCAGGAAATATTTGTATATATATATATATATATATATATATATATAGAGAGAGAGAGAGAGAGAGACAGACAGAGAGAGAGAGAGAGAGAGAGGTGCATGTGTCCTGCTTGTGTGTGTATATGCCTAATGTGCATCACCGATGAACTGATCCGGGTAACAGGACCCAGAGCGTGACGCTATTGCAACGCACCCAACATGAATTCGTAAGATTTACCGGTCGGCAATCAAAGCGTAAGTGCTTGGGAGAATAAAGCTTGAATAACGATATCGAAAAAAAAAAAACTAATGAAGTGAGATACAATGAAAGCCAGGAATATAGAATCAATTCCCCAAAAGACCAAAACGAACACAAAATCCCTTTTGCATATCTGTGAATACGGATTTTTAAGAAAAAAGCGATACAAACATGTCGACCAGCTTCGTTACACGTCGACCCCGAAATTATACGACTTATATCAGTGAACCCATGTGTGACCTACTGAATATGATTGGCTGTTTGCAGTGTCGAACAGAATCAATGAATTATCAATTTTTCCTTCGACGCTATCTGTGAGCTCCAGCGAACACATAGATATGTTAAATCAATCTTTCTATCTGATGGTTGATATATACACATTTTCCTATTTTTCTGGACTCCCGTCCATAAACGTGAAACAAATTATATACTAGTAAGTTCAAAATGGTTGTGTCTTTTATCTTTGGCTTAAATGGACTTTTAAATATAAGGTATATACTTCAATCTATTTCGTTATGCAAAATAATTCTTGGTATGAACAATATATAAATATATACCATGTATTACATGTCATACATGGTATATATTTATATATTGTTCACACCAAGAATTATGTTTCATAACGAAATAGATTGACGTACATACCTTTTGTTTAAAAGTCCATTCTTCTTCATATAGCATAAAGGGAGAGAATCCATAATATATTTAAACGAACACAAAATCATCAATATATAACTAAAATATTCGTATTGTTTGTAAATGGATTTACTTAAACATTTTGTAAATAAGATAGAAACAAGTTTTCGCAAACCAAACTATGAGATAATTTGGTGTCAAAATTTTTACAAAATATAGATTTCCCTAAAAATGTGATAAATTCTGCGGTAGCGAAAGAAGTATGTTGATATTTTTATATGTATCAATATCTTATTATACCAACAGTCAACAGCAGCTTACTTGAAGAATTTTGTTTTTTTGAATGCAAATACATTTTATTAACGTAAAACATAAACTATTTTAAATGCTTGCTTGGTTTGTTGGAAAACTTCAATTATATTTCCGTTATTATTTGAGTAACGTGTACATTACTATAATTAAGACATGTATAACTATTATTATTATTATTATCATTATTATTATTATTATCATTATTATTATTATTATTATTATTATTATTATTATTATTATTATTATTATTATTATTATTATTATTATTTCCACATCAGGAATTCACACACAAGTTCACGATCACGGATTGTTCACTGAAAAAAAAACCCGATGCTCTTCTTTGGAGTTTAAGTGATAACAGGTATCCCCGAATCTTCTAAAAATCTTTTGAGGACCATTAAAGATATTTTTGATAATTCTCTCGAAACGACCATTGGTTTTCCAGTAAGTTTTTATGGTAATAAGTCACCCCAAGATAATTTTTTCACAAAGATTGTTCACTCGTAATAAAAAGTCATGTTCCCAGGAGTCTGATTGACAGCAAATCTTTTCATATGTCTACCTATTCATATCGTTTTCTTTAATTATTGGTTATCACTTATCGTTATTACAGCACCCGTTTACCATGGATATCTTACTGATAATGGCCGTTGTCTTTCCCGGGAAATTGAACTGGCAATTAGCCTCGCAAAGAGTCAATTTCTTTTGAATTTCTGGTTGGTGTAATTTTTGTCAGATTATAGGATTTTGACGTTCTCTGTTTTTACAAAGTGTAATGTGCATAGGTATTTAATTATTTTAATTATTATAGTAAAAAAATAATTATATATATAATGTGCATATATATATATATATATATATATATATATAATGAATTCTAAAAATATGAATACGCTGATAGAATAACAATGCCTTTCTTTTATTAGTACAAATATTCATATTAATATATAATGAAATCTCAACCAGTAAATGTAAAAACTAAAGAAAGAAGATATTTAAATCTAATTTGTTTACATAAGAAATAAATACATTACAATAAGCACAAAAAGACAGTAAACGACTAAGAACTCTACCCATTGTATAATAAATAAACTATATGCTTTCCTATATTCATATAAGATGATTGTTTTCGAAATTTATATTCAATATCTCTCTTTCCCTAAAAACTTATTTCGTACATCGGTATAGGTTATATGACCGGACGGACATCTATTTATATATGTACAAATAAATACACATTCGACGTTTTATGGAGTGAATGTCGTCTTTAGTTGGTTAGTGTTACCTGGTGATTGAGTTAATTTTCGAACACGATACTTTCGCTTTATTATTATTATTATTATTAGTAGTAGTAGTAGTAGTAGTAGTAGTAGTATTTATATTAGTAGTAACAGTAGTAGCGTCATCAATATTTGTAAGAAGTGCACTAGTTGATTATACCTTCAACAAACAGAAAAAGTGTTATTCACCGAGAGAAAATATGTAATTATACTAACAATGCAGATTCTCAACGATTCACTGCCAGAAAATCAATTGTGTATCTGAAACAAAGCTCGTGATCAATGAAGGTGTTGACATCTAACTTCAATGATATTTGCTTCTGGCCCGAATCCATTTGGAAATGACAACGGGGGAGTTATTAGGTTTAGAGAAAATGTTGCGTTTGCTCGTATTATTATACATATAACCTACTAATATAGACGTCATTGTGTGTATAATCAAATGTACTGTTTTCCATTTAAATATTGAAAATATTCAAATAAGACGTGTGAATTAGAAACTTAGAAGAAAAAAAATTCCAACACCACATCCATTATAACGCGTTACAAATAAAAATAAAAGTCATAGGTTCTTTTTTCTTTCTTCCTTAATTTAAAATTCAGTAAGTTATTTGTGATATGTACTCGATACGATCATTAATTCGTAAGTAATTAACCCACTCAAAAAGTACTTTGCAATGAATGATCCTTTTAACTGATTAAATACATTTTATACTATAGCTGGTTTGTCTCCATAGGATTTTCCTGAAAATGTTTACTATATTAAAATAAAATTTAAAAACTTCAGAGAAATACAAAGAATGTAAGAACGAGATAGTGTATGGTTTTCACATTACAAAACTAATACATAATCAGTTAAAATAGTAATTTTATTAAAAAAAGAAATGCTTGAACAGAAAACATGTTTGTTTTAAGACACGATATACTAATATTATGATTACTACGAATTATAATCTCTGACACAATTACAGCATAAACGCATTTAGTAAATGTTTTATCTCTTAATGAAGACATGTTCAAATGAGCCTAAGGTCCTTTCATTTAATGGCACACATTTCGTTAATAATTAAGATGTTGATGATCAACTGAAATTTTGAATGTGCATACAATAAAACACATACACACGGGCAGTTATATATATATATATATATATATATATATATATATATATATATATATAGTAATTTATTATATATATATGGTGATTAAGCAACACTAAATATTCCGCGTTTCATCCACTCTAGGACTCTTCAGACTTATGAAGAGTCCTAGAGTGAATGAAACGCGGAATATTCAGTGTAGCTTAATCGCCATATATACTTTATATATTACTAACTAGCTCTACTTACGCATTGAGCGCTTTTGAAGTAAATACTTAAAGTTTACGCATAAATCTATACTTCCGTATATTGATTTATGTGAGTAAAGGAAGTAGTTATATGTGTGTGGGTGTGTGATGAAAATAATGGAAATAGTATTCCGACAAAATAGAGAAATAAAAAGGAACAGACCGTATTATGTATTCATCAACGTTTCGTCTTTATTTCGAGACTTCATCCAGAGGAAGTCTCGAAATAAAGACGAAACATTGATGAACACCTAATACGGTTTGTTCCCTTATATATACACATATATATATATATATATATATATATATATATATATATATATATATATATACACGTTGGAAGTTTAAAATATAAATGCTCTATGTTACGAAAAATATGACCCACTTTATGGTTCTTAGTTTTACATTTTAACGATAGTGTTAATTCAGCGCACATGAGGCAAACAATATTAAACAAAAATGTTGAACTCACAAACGTGCCTATCTTCCTTTTCCGTTTGTAAAATGTTATGTTCTTCCCTTATTTTAATGAATATATATGTGTGTGTGTGTTTTTGTGTGTATGTGTGTATGTGTATATAAGTGTGTGTGTGTTTATTTACGTTACTATATGTCTTCATACAGAGTGAATATTATATCATATACAATACTGATTGAAGATCAGGTCACGCTTAAATCAGATTTTGAAATGAATGATATCTAATAAGCTTAACCTTCTCTTACTTGACATTTTCGACATGACATATCAGTATATTCTTAAAGGAATACAAAGGTCTTTTTACGCCATTTTCGTGAGGGTTCTATGAGTTTTCTCATGCATTTTTAGAATCTTGTTTTCGTTTTGAAATGTCGTATTTGTTTGTGTTTTAATCTGGTTTATTTTGAAATGATTATTATCACTTTGAAAATATGGCATCTTTATAAAATTATACTGATTATTTTAGTTACGAAAAGCGCTAATAACATATAATAATGTATGTTTCTTAAGCTTTCCTTAATGTTACCCATGTCTGATAAGAGTAAAAGTCAGGACAAAGAATACGTGTATCCTCTGAACGTATTATCTTAGATCTGTGTCGCTCGTTTCATGTTTTATACCCGTTCCAAAATGACCTATTTCTTATGGCAGATACTATTTTGATGAACTATTTCACATAGATAACAATATGTATGCAAGTCACTTTCATCCCTAATTTCCCTTTTGTAACTCGAATATATAAAATCACACGTTCTCATGTCTGTGATATCAAAAAAGCTAAGATACCTCTGCACCTGACGTAATCTCTGTTATTCTAATTGATAAATAGTCCGATAAGTTAGTTTCACACTCTTCAACAAATATCTACCAGACTCTTTCCTTTGTGGTAGCAGTATTGACGGATTCCTGCGAAAGAAATACATCGCTCGATTGTCGCACCATAATTCTGGTATCCCTTTTCAATATATTTTTTGAGTTTTCAATCAACCAAGCGCTACATTAAACCATCTTGTAAATGCTAAGCTGTTTTTTTATTTAATAGTATTGATGTAGGCTATCCCATTCTAATGTAAATAATTTAACAGTCATCTCTGAACGCATCTAACATGCACTACATAAGGCAGGAGTTGGATCCAAAGCCATTGCTAAACTTTTCCATAAAGGGTATCTTATTTCTAGATGAATACTTAACAAATCAGATCTTTTCTAGACAAAAAAAAATGCGGATTGTCTGTATGGTCATATGTCTTAATAACATGCAGGTGTTCGTCTGGCGTCGGTCCGCGAACTTTTATTATTTCTTTATATTCACAAACAGTGATAAAATTGTGCCAGAAATGAGTATATTTACGGATGAGGCAACAGACTTGATAAAAATCGAATTGCGATAAAAAAAATAACAAAACAAAAACAAGCCTAGGCAATGGCAGAAACCATAGAAAACAACTTTCAATCTGTTAATGGAACACGACCATAAATGGATGGTAACATTTTATTGTAGGTGAATTAAGCTTCTTTCCATTTTACAATTAAACAGTTTTCTCAACTGCCATTACAAATAAGACATCGCTCATACTTCCAAGATATCGGCTGAAACTTTCACACACAATACGAATTAGAACATATTCATTAATGACATTGCCAATGCTGCTGCAAAAAAGGAATATCTTTACCGTGCTAGATAATTCGTACGCCCTAAAGTATCCTATATTTTTTGCAAAGCTACAATTTTCTAAACAGATGATCATTGTTGCCATATCTGGGCGTTTGCATCTACCACAAGTATTTTACTTTAGACAGGGATAAAACAAAGAACCAAAAATCGAAAAGGTCCTGTACAATCGACTAAACACTAATGCCTGTCCCATTGACAAAATGTTGCGTCTCCCTTGCCTGTTTTACGCATACGTTATTAGGATGTGTTCTGATGAATTCGTATTACTTGTACATTCATGGCGTACATACAACGAAATACATAACAGGAAGTAATATTAAAGCTCTTCGTTGTTTACGTAACAATTCCGGAAAACATTTTTACTTTAATGAGCTCTTTTGTTTTGGACGGATACATTTTTGAATCTTTTTCTTTTTCTTTTGATTGTACTAACTTTCCGAAGTGTAAATATGATGTGAATAGACTGTTTACAGTCACACGTGTGACCCGGTCCTGAATTAAAGACCGTCACGTTTTAGTGGAACAAGCATAGTCTGTAGTGTAAAAGAGGAAAGGAATATGCATACGTGTGTAATTGTTCCTTAGATGTAAAAGGAGAAATTTTAATGAACTTTTTTATTATTCTCTTCTTACCCTCCCCCCCACACACACATATATATATATATATATATATATATATGTGTGTGTGTGTGTTCAAATATTTACAAAGCAGAAAATTAGATCATGTTATTGCTCCTCCGATAGCATAGGCGTGTGTGCGTCTCTTACTGTTCTCTCATTATGGCTGATTCTCGCGTTGTTGATTGCACTCACATTTTGTTAGAGACCTGGACTTCATTTTTCTTTTTTTTGTATAATAAGGCCAAAAATGTGAAACGTAGGAACAATTCTGATATAAACATCAGTTATAAAGTATCTTATCGCGTGAACTCATCCCTATGATATCAGGTCAAGGGATTCGCCTGTAATACACTTCACCTATATCAATTTGAGTTATTGCTTAAACAAAGTTAAAAGTTCGTTTTTTTAAATTTATTTACATGAGTGTAATACAGGTGAATGTCAAAGAAAAAAAGATAAAAGACAATAATTCAAATGGGGAGTGCAGACAACATTACGAGTTGAGAGGAGGAGGGGGCGTGCGATAATAAGGTGTATTCATGGAGACCTATTGTCTCTTTCCTCCTTTTTTTTAACGAAAATCGAGTGACAGTTATTGTTCGGAATCAGACAGTAATAGGTTTTCTTCTGTCATTACGCATAGCAAAAAGTCAATTTATATATATCAAGAATAACATTTGATATATATATATATATATATATATATATATATATATATATATATATATATATATATATATATATATATATATATATATAGCAAGAATAATATTTGAGCATAATGACATGGGATTGGGTTGTGCGGATTGTAGAGTATAAAAATTGGAGGATGCTTAGCTCTGTTTGTGATTTTCTATTCCTGCCCAGCACGCGTTGTTAAGGTAAATGTCCTTTCTTTCCTTCGTCGCCGTTTTTTTTTTTTTTTCAACATTATCCCCGACGCGTGATTTTCGGTATATAGTCTTCCATTGGAGGGGTATTCATCTCCAAGAATAATATTCGGCCAAGGTAAATCAAAGCTTTGAGTTGATTCCCCTTTTCGGTCCATTGGCGATCCGGTTTGAGTGGGCTGTATTTTATTCACATATGCGACTTTCTACGCTGGTGTTCAACTCAATTATTCCCAGGAACGATGATTTCGCGAAGGTTTCTCGTTGCTTGCAGCAGCTCAACTGAATTTCCCGCTCAAGTCTTCTGTCCATGTGGTTCCTTCTGAGATAGGTGTGGGTTGGGGTTTCTGTCTGTCTCACATCCGTTCACATTCTCCTCTCAAGGTGATGGGGCGGGGGATATTGTCTCGGTGACTTCCTTTGCGTGGGTGGAATGAAAATAGGTTCGGATGTGTTGTATATTTCGACTTGGTTTTCAATCGTCGCTGCTCGACGGGTGTGGGTTGGGAAATGGGTGTCTGCTTGACTAATACATACATTTATTATGACATAAAGAGAAGGGGGTGTATAGACTTTCTTATAATATATATATATATATATATATGTGTGTGTGTGTATGTGTGTTTGTGTATGTTTGTTGCTACAGAAAATTTTTTCATAAACTCATATTTCATATTGTGTTGTTTTCGGACGACTAAATAATGCGACTAACAATTTGTATAGAAACTTCGTAGTGTATAATGATAATAAAAAACATTTAAAAATAAGAAAAAAAAACGAGGAAGGTATATAAAGAAAAAAACCATAACGATAAAAAAACACATAGGTGTGTACACATATACGTGTATACAATTGTGTGTGTTCGAATGTGTATATATAAACAGATATAACCAATTATTTTTTAACGATAAATCGTCTCGTCTTATCAATTTATTTCATTAGCCATCAGTTCTTCGTTCAGAGAAGCGTTGCTGCTTAGTTGTGTCGTTTCGCCTTTTCAACTTGCTCCATTTTCCTACGCCTAAGCAGGTTTTAAACGAAACGCAAGGAAGAATATTTAAGAATTACAAAATACAGATTTTAAACAACACCGGTTTTAGCGCAGTCTTATTTTCCTTACCCGAAAAACATGCGGTCGTCCAATATGTGGCCTGCCAGTACCTAGAATAAAGCGGGTCAGGATGAGATTTACGTTAGTGTTACATAGCATATGCAGCCCACAGATGAAGGGGTTCGTCAGCGCTTGATTTGCTCTGACGGTGCCAGCTTATGGAGAGCAGTATGATGTCGGAAGACCCGAAATTACTCAATGACTCTAGCTAATAACTTTATCGACGACACCATTCCGCGCAAAAAACAAACAAACAAAAAAACAAACTTTAAGTTCGTATACTCGGAATATATATATATATATATATATATATATATATATATATATGTGTGTGTGTGTGTGTGTGTGTGTGTGTGTGTGTGTGTGTGTGTGTGTGTGTGTGTGTGTGTGTGTGTTAAATAACTTACAAAGCAGACAGTGAATCAGATGATTTTACGCTCTGGCTTTTTCGGTAGGATAGACTTGTGTACCTATTTTACTTTTCCCTCCATCGTGTATAATTCTCGCATTGCTATTTCTCTGACCGCATTCTTAGTGAGTCTGTCTCCCTTTTTCTTGTGATTAATAAAAAACTGTGCGATGTAAGAGCAATTCTGACATAAATGTCAGAGTTTTATTATTTTACGCAGTTGAAAGATGGCAATACAAATCGGAGTTGATTTCTGTTTTATGGCCCATGGTAATTGTGACGGCATTCTTACCGTGGTCTGCTTCTTCAGATTGCCAATTATGGATTTTGACCCGAAAAAAAAAAAATAATAATTAAAAAATTACTTCCGTTAATTTAGTTAATCGGTGTATATATGACCACTGAAAAACAGATGAAGTTTTAAACATACGGAGAAAGAGGACGCACCATAACGCAGAGTCACCAGCCGGTACAGATATGTCTGACTTCACTGAAACTATTAAAAGAAAGATACTATATATAACAGAAGGCAGAACTCACAATATGCTTATTTGTATCTGACGTTAGCTTTTTTCACTTGATCATCCAAGGAGGACAACAAACCCTATTCCACAATCACAGCATTCTACTGACATCGCTAAGGAACATAGTAGAAATTATTCATAAATGCATATAAACGTTTACAAAATAATGATGATGTGAAGTAAACTTATACGTAACCAAAATGTTTCTTCAGTAAAAATTTATACTTAAATGGAAGCTTTACTTATTATTGAGCACTGTCTATAAATATTGTAGCTTCATTCGATTTACTTTTACATCTATAAAACAACAATCTCTCTCGCCATTACTTTCTCTTTCTCTCTTTCCCTTTCTCTTAGTCTCTCTCTCTATATATATATATATATATATATATATATATACATGTCCATATAGTATGTTTATTGTACAAGCATTATTGGTTACATATGTGCATACCTGATCCAGTGGAGCTCCAATTCAGGGAAAAAACTTCAAAGACCAAAAAAGAATTGATATTGAAACAAGTGTCAAGACCACATTTTATTACCTCTTCGACCTTATAAATACAAATGTGGTATTGACAGCCGTTTCCATATCAATTCGTTTTGGGTCTGATGAAGTGTTGTCCCTGCATTGGGACTCCACTGAAACATGTATGCCCAATAATATATGTAACATCAAGAGACTATATACCATTTCTGTCCTGCATTGAGTACTCTTCACTAATCACGCGAGTGTCATTGGATTTACATCTAGGAAACCAATCGATACAACAATATATATATATATATATATATATATATATATATATATATATATTTAAACAAAATTAACAGCTGTCGCTAAAATAAATGTACTGTTTTACTAAAACCCTGTTCATATCTAAAGACTACATCACTTTCAACCTCAGTATTATTTATTGCTTGATCTTATATTGGAAATGTTATTTTTTACACTGCGAATGTTCTGATTTTTATTACGTTTAAAATCATATCATATTTACTGGGAAAACTTCAGACCAACAGGATTTATATTCATACGGTCCACGTCGAGTAAAAACATTTAGTATAAAACTGATGACAGACGTTGGAAAACGTAAAAAGATTCGTAAAGAATAAGTTAATTTCATTTGCGTATTCTGTTTACAAATACGACGTGACGGAACGACTGCTCGACATATCGACTTACGTAGCATGCGTAGACACATATCAAAGATTTGCTTTTGACAACATGTATCCAGTATATACTTGATGAAAGCAAGTATACACATTTCTTACTAATGGGTAAAGATAAAAAAGAAAAACTAAGTCAAAGAAAAGGGTTAATGAGATAACCAGTTAAATTCTGAGGAATATTATGTAATCACGAAGAAATCAACGCAATGAACCGTTTAAGAAAGGTAATGAATCCGTTTAAGAAAGGTTTATCACATGGAATTTGATGATGACGATGCGATAGTATGCGTGACACCATTTTGAAATGACGTGATTAATATAAAAGATAAGTATTTGTATATATTAAAATACTGCATTCATATGCATTCCTATAAGTAATACATATGTTATATATTGAAACGTGTAAGTGCAAATATACGGCGTTCATGAGTAAAAGTAAACATGTTGTGTGATATGCATGCTTTTACACTAGTGTATTTATATAAAAGACTATTGACGTCACAGACAGACATTCGCTTATGATTTTATCGGGAAAATGGGAAAGAAGGGTCATAATATAAAATGTGACGTCAAGAATATCGACCAATATGATGTTCAGTTTAAACCAGGCTAAATAATAGAGAGACCCGTAATGTATGCGAGTGAGGGTTGGGCATGCATGGAAAAGGTTTTGAACATGCGCTGTTCAAAAAAGAACATTTTTTTTTTTGCATTAGAGGATCGATGCCATTTCTAATTATGCAAAACGAAAGTAGATTAACATTAAAAAAAAAACGAAACATGTTAAAAAAAGCGAAACGAAAAAACGATGCATCGGGAGATGGAGATTAATTATTTTAAGATGTCTGATTGGTGTGTTCATTCATTCGCGTAAAATCTGTCTGCACAATACAAAAGTGTCGAGAAATAAAAAGATGAAAAGAATCAAAAAGATGGATCAAAAGTGAGGGTTCAACTTGATGAGATTTTTGTCGAGGTTAGTTTTAGCTATAGCACTTCATTTATTATCATATATTATTGATAGCATGGGTGCCCGGCGTTGCCCGGGTGTTTGCAGGTGTGTGTTCACCAAAAAAAAAAATGGTAGTAGGAACCCATACCGCGAAGGAGGAAAAGAACGAAAAAAAAAAACGTAACGGCTTTGCTGTTACGACCACCGTCAAACCGAAAGTGACGTAGGTTTAAATTAAGGCTTGACAATCGGAAGAAGAAATGAATTTCGAAAATATCGGCAAAAAAAGCGACCCCTCTCTGTAGAAAAGTGACCAGTTGAGTGTGAAGAAATTAATGTTTTTAGCCAATCTTTCGGTTTTTGTCGTCTGAAGTGTCATGCTTCAAAATGCTACTGATCTCGTAAAAATCCGTCGCTTCTGTCGACAGTTTTAGGCAAACATGCAAACATACATACATTTATATATTGGTAGCTCAAATTTTTTTACCCAAACCGATTAAAAAGCTTGCCTTATCTCTGAATATCCTTTATGTAAAATTTCAAATGTTTAGATTGGAAACTGTCTGCTAATTAAGTAGAGACCGCAGACGTCAATTTATTTTAACGTTATCCCCTATTATGACCCCTTAACATTTTTTTCTTTTGGGCTCAAATTATGTTATTAAGTTAGATCCATGTCCAAGAACTTATATCTAAAATTTCAAGTGTTTATACCCATAATTGGCGGAGGAGATTGGTAGAGTTCTCAAATGTCAAATAGTTGAACTTTGGCCCCTTTAATAGCCAAATTTCTGGCCGAAAACGGATTACAAAGATTTTCCCAAATCCCTGTATATCAAATTTCGAGTCTGTACACTGAAAATTGACAGAGTTATTGTGTAGGGAAATGTACACAGACAGACATACAGACAAACAATTTCAATTTTATAGATACATAGATTAAGTTCTCTCCTATTTTTCCTATAGCTGTCGGCAGAGAATTTTAGGGTTGTATAAGTATTCAAGTTGTTGCGCATATTTGACAATCGTTCTCATTTAACAAGTATATTTGAATATATACTTGTATATACATATATGTGTGTCTGTGTATGTGTGTGCGAATATCCATATGTATATGCGTATGCGTATATACGTTTATGTATTTACATGTATATGTGTAAACTTGCTATACATATGTGCGTTACACAGAGTATATGCTTTTTTAACAAGGGAGTCACAAATTAACAAGCCTCAAAGCAACTCAAAGATAAAGGTTAATAAGTGCGCAGTGGACATGAGATACCATCGCAGTAATATTTAGTGTCGGAAATTTGTTAAACGTGATTATTTAAGTTAGCAGCTCAATATATATATATATATATATATATATATATATATATATATATATATATATATATATATATATATATGGCTCATGGAATCTACGTTTGGATTTAGGCACAGATAAAGAGTGGAGAAATTTTTTGATAGTGGTTTCAGCCAGACGGGTGTTTTTCCTGAAAGATTGGCGAGGACGGACCAGAGATTGAAGCTCAGACGAGCACTTGCCATGGAAATAACGATAAAACAAAGACAGGCTCGCATCGTCTCTTCTGTGGGAGAGATGCTGCAGGGAATAGAAAAGAACATCCCCCACTAAACCACGAAGTCTATTTTGTACTCTGTCATAGCAGAATAGGCTTTTTATAGCAGCTCCTGTCCAGATGTGGGAGCAGTACTCCATCCTTGGACGTACTTGGCTTTTATACAGATAGAGAATTGTAGAAACTGTAGTGAGATATCTTCTGGAGCGGTAGAAGGATCCCACCATTTTCTCGGAGTCCTTGGCAACAGACATAATGTACTTGTTCCATTTCAGATCAGGGATCAGGAGTAAAACGCAGAAGCTTGTCAAAACATAGAGACTCCTCAAGATTAGAGCCATCAATTTCAATTGATGCCAGATGAGGATCAGAGCGTTGATGATGTAAAGATAGAAGTTTGGTTTTGGATGCATTAAAAGTGACCAGCCACCTCTTCACCCACTGCAGCACGCGCTCAAAATCAGAGGAGGGAAAATCAGAGAGAACATTGTAATTTACGGCCTTTGATGTGTACCCATAGACGGTCGTGTAATCAGCATAGATGTCAACGAATGATTATAGTATGTGTTTTGGTAGATCATTAAGGTAGATCAGGAAGAGAGTTGGACCCAGGAGTGGCCCCTGAGGGACTCCAGCATAAATACTGTGGGCCTCTGATAGCTGTCCATCAACCACAACCCTTGTGAACCTATCGGAGAGAAATGATTTAATGATTGAGAAAAAATTTCCATTGATTCCGTAGCTGGAAATCTTGTGAAGTAGGCCCTTATGCCATACCTTATCGAAGGCCTTTGATATGTCAAGAGCAATTTCCCTGGAGAGGAAGCCTTTGTCAAGAGATTCACTAATCCTATGAGATATAACCGTTAGCACATTTGCTGTAGATATTACTGAGCGGAAGCCATATTGCATGTCACTAAGGAGGTTGATTCTGTTGAGGTTGTTGACTACTTCTTTATTTAATATGGACTCCAACAACTTACTCATGACACATAGGAGACTTATTGGTCTGTACTGAGAAGGAGATGACTTTTCACCTAAATTCTTAAATACGGGGCATACTGATGAGGTTTTCCAGGGTGTTGGAAAGCACTTCTTAAGGAAACGCTTAAACAGTTTCGTAAGTATGGGGGAACGTTCTGGTTGGAACTTATTTAGCACTATACCTGGAATGCCGTCAGGGCCAGTTGCTTTACTGGAATCAAGGTTCTTGATTAGATTGGCGACCTCACGCACAGATATTTGTATGTTGCATAGCGTGTTGTCTGTTATAGGAGTAAATACGGGGAGCTGATGGCCTTTGTCGCATAGGGTAGAGTTAGCTGCAAAGTTCGTGGCAAATAGTCTGGCCTTGTCTGATGCTGACGAGATGACCTCAGGTCCATTGATGATAGTTGGGATGGAACGCACGCTTCTGTTCAAGATCCTGTTTGCTATTTGCCAGAACTGGTGGGAACCAAGTCGCTGCTCAGCTACTTTGGATTTAACGGACTGAGCATATAGTTCTCTTGCATGTTTTATTACTCTTTTACAGTAGTTGCTAGCAGTCCTGAAAGCAGCTTTAGTCCCAATACATCTATTACGTTGGTAGCTATGGAAAAAGTAATTTCTGTGCGCGATGGGAGCAGCACATTCAGGGGAGAACCATGATTAGCTGTTAGGTTTTTGTTGGAATTTTTTGGATGGCATGAATCGGTCTATGCCTACAATTGACCATTCGGTCAGGTATGATGCTACAGAGGACTCATCCTTTTTAAACATGGAATGCAGAGGTAGATCAGATATGATTGTACGGAAGCTATCCCAGTATGCCATAGAGTATCGATATACAGTACGGTGGAGAGGTACATCTGAAGACATTATATTTCATTTTTATCTTAACTGCTACAATAGATTGGTCGGAGGATCCCAGAGGAGATAGAACGGAACATGAACATAGCTCAGGAGGAAAGTATCATTCGTATTATCACACTATACTCTTCCTAACCAGAAGATACTGTCACAGTACATTATGATAAGTACTAGCATATCTTCATAAGTGTGTTCGTTTGCTTCGCCTTTGCTACTAATCACAGTGATTTAAAGTAACATAATTGGTAGATACATCGGATTAAAATGAAAGCCTGTGTGTTGTTGATCTTGGATTATAAGAAAAATTTAAGTGAATATAATTGTCAGTCTAGAAGAATTTAGTTTTGATGGACAGAGTAGAGAACAGATTAAATGTATTGTTTGACCACATACAAACCGTTGATTTGCTCTAAAAAAAGATTTAGGGCATCACACTTTATTTAGCATTCACACTAGTTCATTAACAAATAAAATCATACCGACGTCGTTCAGTCTGAAGAAAAAATAAATACATTCTATATGGTTTGCTGCACTTTATTTTTGAACAAGGACAGCACAATCGCTAATCGCACCTCTTTTAAGTTTGTACTGCGTTATTCCCGTGGTAAGAGAAGAATCCAGAACGACTAGAAACAATGGTGACGTAGCGGCAAGTACATACGCACGTGGTATGGCCAAATGGTTACCTTTCGTGCAGATCAGGCTCAACGGCGAATAATTTCGATGGGCTAAAGGGAACCGACCTATCAACGTGATTACAACGTTATTATTAAATGTATATTACAATGGAAGCACACACACACACACACACACACACACACACACACACACACACGTACACACACACACACACACACACATACAATAGTATTGCATCCCGGTAAAACTGTCGACGTTTATTTGGCCGAGCTGACGAAATTGACGGTGTTGTTTGGTGGGCTGCCTGAGCGAGCCTTGGCATGCAAATTTTTGGCAGGGCTCCCAACCGGAGCAAAGCAACTCCTGAGTGCTAGCTCAAGCATAGCTTTATTATCCCTTCATGACCTGGTAGACCGGGCCAGTACCGTGATGAAGAATACTTATGAGATGGGAGAACCGGTAGTTGCTGCTGCACAGCGCGCATTAAATGAGGATAGACCATCCCAGGAGCCCGTCTTGCGCGGCGAAGTCATGCGTTATAGGTGCAATGACCAGGGCCAAATTGCGAGGAACTGCCGCCGGCGACTGACAGCTATTCGCTGCTACCGATGTAATAAGACTGGTCATATGGTTCAGGATTGTTCAGGAAACAGGGTCGGGTACAAGGTGCCAGCGTCGACCTCTTCCCCAAACAGAAATTAGACGAGGCGCTTCCGACCATTCATGTCTATGTCAATGAGACATTTGCTCAGCACTCTTCAACTCTAGGTGCTCTCGCACCGTAGTGAGTGCGGGGCTCTGCCGCACTTGGAAGAAGAAGACTACTAGATTAACCGCCTTCAGTGGAGCGACGCGGACATGTTCCGGGAGGGAACTGTGAACATTCGCACTAAAACTCCTATGCTATGACGCCATCAGAGCCCTAGTTGGTGCTCACATAACACAGACGGGGGCGATACATTTTCAGGAGAAGGTTCCAATGTGTGCTGCTTTAAAGATTGATCAGCCAGACTTTGTTGTTGAGTTTGACTAGCAGCAGAAGGCTTGGACAGCCGCGTGGAAGTGGTCGGAAAACCAGGAACCAGCCAAACTACGAAATGAAATAACAGTACCATGTGTCCGACCAAATGAGGCCTGCATATGAAGAGGAACTCCGTGATTGGATCAAGGATGGCTGGTTGATTCCCTACCCCTATGAGAAACCTGGACCTCCCAAAGGCCCGATTCAGCTGATGGCGGTCGCTCAGCACAACAAAGCAAAGGTGAGGCCAGTGATGGTCTATCCCGAACTGAACGCGCATGCTGATGCGTTCACGGCAGATGCTGATGTTTGTGCCAGCAAGTTACGAAAGTGGCGCCTGCAGGATTCCAATGTGTCCCTGCTGGATCTAAGAAAAGCATACCTTCAGGTCCGAATCAGTGAAACAATTTGGCCATTTCAGACGGTAGTGTTTGCTGGCAGGAGGTACTGCCTTATCAGACTAGGCTTTGGGCTGAACTTGGCACCTCAAATAAAGAAGACCATTATTAATACTGTGTTGTTGTGAGACAATAAAAGGTGGGACATCCGCGTACCTTGATGACCTATATGTGAACGAAGACATTGTGTCCTTGTCACGTGTGAGGGCTAAACTGGCTGAGTTTGGTTTGACGTGCAAGGATCCAGAACGTTTGGTGAATGGCGTTCGTGTCTTGGGCCTAAACGTTCGATAGGAGCGAGGGACTTTGAAATGGGGGCGCGGAACTGCAGTTCCTGAAGTACCCGATGTCTTCACAAGGCGAGCAGTATTCTCCTTGTATGGAAAACTTGTGGAACACCTACCAGTGTGTGGATGGACTCGTGTGGCAACAGGCATCATAAAAAGGAGGACAAGCTCAGTCACCAAAGGTTGGGATGATGAAACAACCGATCTGTTGGTTTGCATAGTGAAGAAGACCATCGCAAGGGTAAAGCAGGATGACTGGTGTGTGCAAGGCGACAAACTAAATGTGTGGGTAGATGCGAGCACTCTGTCTGTGTGCTGTTGGAGAAGAACGGTGCTGCGATTGAGAACGCTTGCTGGTTGTGACCGGCGAGTGTGCTGCTCATATCAACCTGGCAGAGCTCGATGCGGTGATAAAAGGTATCAACCTGGCACTCCAGTGGAAAGTCAGGAAATTACGCATACACACAGATTCACTATACGTGTACCATTGGATATCAGACACACTGACAGGTAAGACTAGGGTGTGCACTAAGGCAGCTAGCGATATGCTGATCAGATGGAAGTTGGAAACCGTGAAAAAGCTGGTAACAGAGTAAAACCTGTCTGTGGATGCGGTACTTCAAATTGCAACCTTGCTTATAGGTTCACTCGGGTGCCACAGATGGTATGAACCCATGAAGAAGAAAGCCGAGCACGTACCATTATGTGCCGCCTCTGTTGAGGTGGCGGATGAAATGAGGAAGATACACAACCTCAGTGGCATCCCAGAATGAGACGGACATGTTATTTTATGCAGTTGTCCAATTCGTCGGTGTCCACAAGTGCAGTCAAAGCGGTAGTCAGGGAATGCTAAAGATGCCAGTCAATCGACTCCGCCCCGCCCAGATGGCGGATAGGTCAGCTGGGAGTAAGCGCGACTTGAGGCCGGTTGGGTATTGAGATAACCCAGTACGGCAGCCAGCACTTCCTCACCCTGATCGATTGTGGGCTGACAAGGTTTGCAATCTGGCGCCCAGAGACAGAATTCCCCCAGTGTAATCCGTGAATTGGAGTCCATATTTTATGAAAGGCAGCCACCTGAAGAGATCCTCACAGACAATGACACGGCCTTCTGCAGTGGGGAGTTCAGATGTTTCGTAGACGAGTGGGGGATCCAGCTCAGACACAGATGTACATATGTACCAAGTGGCTACGGCATAACAGAGCGATGACATCGAAACGTGAAGAGGATCGCAGCAAGAAAACAATGCACGATCACAGAGGCGGTCTACAGATATAACGCAACTCCAAAGGATGGCATGACTGCTGCAAGCGCACCCACCAATGCGATCCATTGCTATCGAGTGCGCATCAAGGAAACCCGAGAGCCGTATGAGTTAGGGGACACTGTTTGGGTGAAGCGTCCCAATAATCTATGCACCAACAGCTTTCAAAGAGAACGAATCACTGGCATTATCAGTGAGCAAGCCGTGCTGGTCAATGGTACTCCACGCCATGTGAAGGATATCCGGCCTGCCCTGAATACGAAACAGTTGGTGAGTAGCAGTGATTGTGAATCGTCCAACGATGACCTGTGAATCCGTCCTATTCCCCACGATGGTACAACTGTGAACCCCAACACTGACGCCGATTGTTTCAGCACTCCTTCTGAGAGCTCCGATGAAGATGAAGAAGTCCAGCCTGATGGCATGACTGTACGCCCTAACGCTGATGCTAATGGTTCTGACATATCTTCTGAGAACTCCAATGAAAATGAAGTAGTTCAGCCAATCCCCCTTCGTAGGAGTACCCGCAACAAACGACCGCGTCCACCATGACAAATGTGTGGTCTGGAGACCAGGGGGGGTGTAGAGTTGAATGTAATAATCAAACAGGAAAGCGCCCCCGTGTGTGTGTGTGTGTGTGTGTGTGTGTGTCGTGCGGTCATACAACTTACCTTCGGATGGGATCTGAGAAAAAGAGAAATTAAAGATGGCAGCCATGGAGATCACGAGATCTCATCTTCCACTGCACATGTATGCAAATAGAATAGGGTTAGTTTTTTGATAAAATGTATGTTGGCAGAGGCAGTAGTAGGGGGAGACGTGCGAGAAGTTGAGAGAGAAGGTTGTCCGTGACGAATTCTAGCTGGACTTTTGCGTATTGTCTTTGGTTTATTTGGTTTTGTTGTTTACCAGCCCATTTAAAGTCACTTATTTATTTGTTGCTGCGAATTCGTAGATCGCGCAAATTATTCCTTGTAATATATAATAATCAATAGATAATTGGTTCTATAATAATGCATACGCAATCTGCGTAAATTTAAATATCATGTTTAAGCGTATTGTACGAACTGGCAACGCTTATATATATATATATATATATATATATATATATATATATATATATATATATATATATATATAAAAAAAAGATGCGGAATAAAAGTAAATAAACTGTATTGTATTATTATACCAATAAGGTAAGAGTATGAGAGAAAAACATTTTGAAGCTAAAAGCTTCTCCTCAGAAGAGAAGCGAAGCGTTATAAATTATATAAAATATAAAGAACAGTTGACTTAAATACCTCCAGATTGAAATAAAGAAAGTATATTTAAAAATGTATTAAAGGCGTTACAAAATATAAAAATATAAACATTCACATTGCACTACGCCCTTTCATTTCTGATTGGCAGCATTTACCTTCAAAAGACAATGACCTCAAAGTGGTTTCTCCTTTATTATTTCCTTTTTGATTTGATGATGTAATAAAGTTTATTTCTCATCTTTGATTATATGTAATTGCTTCTCTACCCATTGTTGAGCTTCCTCTATCTTGATCAGTTTTCTTGGTTAAAAATATATTATTTGCAAACTACATTCTATGTGCTGCGTATTTTGGATTGTTTTACTCTTTTATTCATGTTGAATTAACCTATTCTTTACAACCATCATCATCGTCGTAATGAACGTTGAGGATTTGTGACGTTATGAACGCATGCTCAATTTAAAATCTGTACTAGCGGCGAAGCGAACGTCTCTCTATTCTATGTGCTGTGTATTTCGGATTCTTTGACTCTTTTATTCCTGTTGAATTCACCTATTCGTAACAACCATCATCATCGTCACCATGAATGATCCTTCATGTATATCTAGATGTACGTGTATTTGTACGGATATGTGCATATGCATGTGCATGCGTGTATGTATGCATGTATGTGACACATGTGCATGTTATCATATGTGTTGGTTTGTGTTCTTGCATATGTATGTTTGCGTGCATCTGTATGTATGCATGCTTGTATGTGTACGTGTATATGTTTATTTCGATTTGTGTGTTGTATGGAGAGGACTCCCAAAAGCCTTGTTAAGGCAACCCCTCTGGGTGAAGCAAATCTCTGATAAAAAAAACATAACGCGTGAGACCAGTACACGCATTAAGCTGGTCTGCAGTTTGACTTGTTGCTGGCTATCTTTCTCATGTTTGTTGCTGGATCTCAACATTTTGAACCGAGAGAGAGAGAGAGACTTAGCTGTCGTACAAAGCTAAAACTCTGTAACATCATCTTTGTATAGATACTTCCTCAGGCATTTGTCGATAAAAAATTGTCCGTGGCGATGACAACATTGTCACGCGTGTAGCCCTGAAATGCTGGAAGCATGTAAAAATTGATCAGCCATCATCCTATATATGCATATGTGTATGTATATATGTATGTATGTATGTTAATATATGTACTTTTGTATGTATGTGTATGTATACCTATTTGTATATGTATGTATATATGTATGTGTGTATATATTTTTATTTATTTATTAATTTTTTGTATATATATATATTTATGTGTGTATGTATATACGCATAGATATATTTTTGCGTATGTATGTATATGTATATGTATATATGCATATATATGTATGCGTATAAGTGCATATATACGTATGTGTAGGTATATGTAGGTAACTGTATGTCTATGTATGTATATGTGCATACATGTGTACGTATATGTATGTGATTATGTATGTATATGTGTGTATATATTTGTATGTGTTTGTATATATATATATATATGTATGCATATGTACGTATATGTGTGTGCATGTGTGTATGTATATGTTTGTATATGTTTGTATGTATGTGTTATATGTATTGTGTATGTATATATGTTTGGATGTGTGCATGGATGTATGTTTATGGGTATGTATGTGTATGCATGTGTGTATATGTATATATATATATGTATGTATGCCAAGGACCGTCTTCAATTTCATGTCTGATTAAGCGTGTGAATTCGCTGGCAGGACTAAAAAAAAAAGGTTATCTTCGGGCTCATGGACTTTCAGTGACTGAGGGAGTGGCACTTGTCTGACAAGACGTTGCATTCATCATATATATATATATATATATATATATATATATATATGTATATATATTTATATATATATATGTGTGTGTGTGTGTATAAGCTTAGATTAAATTGATAAATCAAATAAATTAATGTGATAGAAAAATAAAAGAAAAATATTAAGTTTTGTTGCGTAGTTGTAAACTTGGTAGGAGAAAATGTTGAAGAAACTTCCTTCAGTCAGACCGGAAAGTGGGTGTAGCAAAGATACCGACATTATGATAAACAGACATGCATACAATTTAAATCAAACGAATCAAGCAATGCGATAGAGACAGATGGAATGCTATTAGTTGCGTAAGTCTTAGGAGACTCTTCTTCGTTCATGCCGAGTATGGACAGTAACCTTTTGAATTCTTGCGTGACGTTGCCATTTCGCAAGAATAGAACTATGTGTCTTTGGCAGAAGTTTGACCTTAGTTCATTTTTCTTCCAATGAATGAGAAAACAAAGATAGCAGACTACGACAGACAGAACAGCAAATAAATACATATTCGGAAGAAAAAATGGAATAAAATATCTTAATATCAGACCAAAGTGGTTTGATAATACAATTATAATAATATTACCAGACTCCTAAATAATGATGGAGAAAATATATTTTAGAACAAGCCAACTGACTATTATTTTTATGTCGTATCAACATTTTTTATATCACGCAGTAAACAATTTATATAATTTTTATTACATTTAGTCAAAACTATCTTCATTATTTCATTACACATTTATTATATTTCTGAACTTTCTAACTCTCTGAAGAAAAGAATGAAACACTCTCCCTTTCCCGAAAGTATTTTACTCTTGATGCAATCTTTTACTTGTAAGAGAGCCAAATACGCCCTGAATTGGAGTACTGTTGCTATATCAGGAGAGGGTCTGCTCAGAACAGCCTTTCCTGCCTTGACAGGTTAAAAACCAGTAGAGATTTCTAATAAGTTTTGTCCTTTTCTCCTCCTTGTAATCTCTTTTACGTAGAAGAGATGCTGCGAGAGTATCTCTGTTCCATTGTGATTTTCATGGCAAATGCTCAACGCATCTATGGTATCATCGTGCAAAATATTTACAAGAAACAGTCCACTAGCTAGAAATGTTATCAACAGTTTCTCCCATTCTCTATTTGTATCTATATCTAAACGCAAATTTAATGGACAAAGTAGATTTACTAAAAACTGTCACTCTGTTGGGCTTTATACCGCAGATCTGCTTTCTATTTGATTACATCATGATCGTTTTCAAGTATAATGTATGAAAGTTCTTGTTGAACTGTCACCTTAAATAATCAAATGTTAACCCCATATGACGGCTGCTAATATTTCTATGGTTTTCTCAATAGCCAACGAGCACTCATACTCGAGAGATATTCAGATCTTGGTAATTAGTTGCTTCTTGTAAAAAACCACAAAACAAATATGTGAACAAGAAAAATATTCTTCCCTGCAATTTACAAATCGCCGTATTCAAATTCACTTTCATTCATTGTATGTTCATTCAATTATATATTGCATGTTCATTCAAATATATGCTATATGTTAATTCAAATATATCTTCCTAAACTTTCCTGTATAAGTAATAAGATTTTGTTAATGGCATTAATAATGTTAAATTTTCTATCATTAGACCACCAAGACATCTATTTTAGTGACCCTTACCTTCGCGTCCATTTTGCCATAAATATACGATAACTCATTACTTATATATAAGATTTTACTAAAGTGTGACCATTATTTTTGGGTGGGATTGGATAGGAAACAAAAATATGGGTATTTGTACAAGTATTAAACTCGCAACCTTCTTATTAGGAGACATTTGGGGCTAAATGATAATAGTTTTCTGTATTTCGCCATCGTAAAGCGTCAATTATAGCATCTTAAAATGTTAGCTTTGTTGAAATTAATAAGCAGACAAGAATATAATAATAAAACGTACGCTAACTCATTGAATTTTTTGAATGAAATCGAAGTTAAATAAATAGCCATAGTGCTTATAACAAAACATATATATATATATATATATATATATATTCTTTTGTAATATTAAATGAAATCGGTGTGTGCATGTGTATGGATGTGTGAGTTCGTTCCCTTCGACTTCGAAGCAGCTAGGCTAATTATTTTATTAAATTTCACACAATTGTACTTAATCTATCAGGTAGTCTCCTTAGATAGGTTTCTATCGGAATATCTCCAATAAATATCGGGAATCGATAATCCAAAACTCCGAGAAAAATAAGAGCAGACGATTTTTGACTAGGTTTACATTTAAAAACTCTCAAATGACAAATGCATTTTAGACGTTTTGGAATATGAAATCAACATGAAACTATTCGATATAAGAGTCGTCTATGAATATTTTTGTTTAGAGTACAATTGAATTATGCTTCCTGATTTTTGCATTTTTAACTGTAACACGGGTTATACTATATAAAAATAATTCTGTAAAATCAACAGTAAGTTGTCTTTAGGTCATTGTAGACTATACTGTATTATGCACCAAATTACTGTGGAGAGTTTCAGGAAGCTTCCTCAGCTGCAGCGCAGTGGGTTTTCGATTTTAATGACAATAAAATAGAGTCTAAATCATTCGTTGATGATCCTTCAATCCTGGGCAACGTTGGGCTCTCTCTCTCTCTCCACACACACACACACACACACACACACACACACACACACACATATATATATATATATATATATATATATTTGATATATATATATTTGATATATCTATATTTAAGATATATATATATATATATATATATATATATATATATATATATATATATATATATATATATATATAAGTAAAATCAAGAAGTAAAAACATAGTTCCTACTCTAAAATTTACACGGATATAAATATTAATATTCACATAGAAATCTCAACGAAATAAGCTCAATACAGCTTAAATATATTTAGAGCTTGTAATGAAATACCGACATTTTAGACTGTAAATTATTATTTACATAACTTATTCTTCGACAGGATAATCAAATAAGCAATATAAAGATTTTCATACTCTGCGGAATTTCAAAGAGTTTTTATTTGCATCAGAATAAAGATATTAGATAATGAATATTATAGCAAGGCTTTGGATTTGCTGGTACTGACATGCATTTAAACTACATTATATAAAAACTAGTCACAAGTGCATAGAAAGTTAGTGTAAAAAAATACAGAAAAGAATTAAAGAATGAATAAAATTAAATAAGGATTTTAAGATTAAAAATCCAGATGAAAGGATATGCAGTGGTTAATTTTTTTACAAGGCGGTCACCACTTACCAAGACGCGGAGTCACTCGAGGATAAGTGTTTTTGCGTGTACAGTACGTTAGTGTTGAGATTTGATAAAGAGTCTTACTTAAGGGGGCGATTCATCAGGAATTTGTTAGACTTGAAGACATGCAAGTTGTAGTCAGGTGGGAAACACGAAAATGGAACAGAGTCCCACAAGCATGCAATTCTAAGAAAGAATCTTGGTTCATGGAATCTACGGTTTGGTTTTGGCACAGATAAAGAGTGGAGAAAATTTTTGACAGTGGGTTCAGCTAGAACACACACATGCATACATTAATTTATATAGATAATTGTTTTTACAATACTACACAATTTTATTATAAACATGTATTTTACCCCATCGAGCCTTTTCAAATAAGTAGAACTAGCCAGGAGTCTATCTGAAAGAAAATGAGAAATTACCAATTGTTCGATCATTTCTTATAAAAAAAACACGCAAAGAGAAGGGAAAACGAGTGAGGAAGAAAGAGGGTAGAAATAAAATTGAAAAAAAAAACAATTAAGAAGTTAAGAAAAAAAATAAAGAAAAAACTTTAGTTGTTTGGAAATAAAATAACTAATATCATACATATGATATAAAGGAAATACGAATGAGGAGACTAATCGAGTTGTTGAGAAGATGATCCAAAAAAACTAAGTCTGGTGACATCTGGGATCAATGTTAGAGTCTAAACGTATCAACCATGTATGAAATCTTAAATAATATAAATATGTAAATACGTCATGTAATTTGTATCTTGTTTATTTACTTTTTAATTATTTAGCTAAAACTAATATTTACAGAAATGTGTCGTATTACTAAATAAACAGAGAAAAAAATTGAGTTAATAAAATTAAATATTTTACATACATATATATATTCTACGCATTCACACACACACGCATATATATATATATATATATATATATATATATATATATATATATATATATTAATTACCGTTTTATCTGCTTTGTTACACACATGTTTTGGTTACCGAATCGTATCCCGGATCCAGTAACTTCGTCAGATGTTAATAGAAATGGTTGTTATGATTGGATAAACGATATTAGAAGAAGCAAAAATGGGGAGGTGTTATATGGAGTTTGACACGTTAAAGATTCGCGCAGATTTGGGAGGGGTATTAGCAGTAACTAAGGTGCGTCCTCTAAAAGTAAGCTTAGTTACATCCACCTGAAAGGCATATTCCTATTTAAATTCATTGGCTATAAAAGGTCAATAAGAAATTAAGTAAATTAAAAATTGACAGGCATGGATTGAATAGATATAAAATCGTAAAAATATGAATGTAGAGGTATATAGATAATAATAATTCTGATTTCGTTTATGAACGTCTCTATGGAAAGGGATGGGATTAATTTCCAGAGGATTTCCCTTAATCCCGGCTTCAAACCAGGAGCTTCAAAGATCAAGGGTTTTCCTAAGGATGTTGGTACTACTTATAAGTGCAGAGGTTTGAATGTCACCTAAAACATTTGTAGGGGGTTTGTAGTTTTTTTTCAATTGTCCTTCCAGACGATTTGACACTACTCCTAGTGTACCAACTACGATCGGGATTATTTGTGGTTTTATCCCCTGTATACGCCTTATCTCCAAGGCCAATGGAGCATAATTGATAATAAATAATAATAATAATAAGAAGAAGAAGAAGAAGAGGAAGAATAAGAAGAATAGTAATAGAAAGTAATAATAATAATAGAATAATAAAGATTAAAATAATAGTAATAATAATGATAGTAAAGGAAATCGAATAATATTCGCTAAAAATAAGAAAATGTAATAAGAAATAAAGAAATTACATTAAATAAAAGTGGAAGATATAAGTAAGTATAATTTATTAGGCGAGTTCAGTGCAAAATATAACACATATACTATTATATACACCAATACATATACATATATGCATATATATAAATATATATACACATATATGCAGATACGCATACATATACCTACACATGCATACCCCTACACATACATAAATTCATATACACAAACATGTACACATACATGCATATCCAAGTATATACACACATATATACATACCTACATAAGGATATACATACGTACATATACATGACCCATGCATACATATACCCATACATATACATGTAAGTACATATATACACATATAACTGTACACATATATGCATTAACGTACATAAACCTACATAGATACGTACACGTAGATGCATACGCATACACATGCATTTGGGGACAAAATAAGTAGGCTGAAGTTAGTAAAAGATAAGTAAGGGAGTAAAGCGCATGATTAATAATAGTATTCTGGGCACACCTGTACAAATACACACATATACATAGTTTGTATACATGTACATATTTTTCTCTAGACAGTCCTAAAGTTGTCAACAAAATTCAGATAAGAGATCAAATTTCCAGGGTATGCACGAAATTTAGCCATTAGAAGTTAATGATTGGACTTTAATGGGTCGTTTTACAAACAATGAAGCTTGTGAAAACAATGAAGATTAGAGAGTATTGATTTAATAAACAGTGTTCACATTAGATTCATCTGCTAATACTTAATTATAATGTTTAACTGTATTGTAACACAAAAAAGGCAAATATACAATAGATTAAGTAAGAGGCACGGATAGTGCCCCTGGCCTATTGGGTCAGGTATCAACGATAAATCGTCTTGAATAATCTCGTCAAAATGGCTGACCACTGAAAGGACACAATAAATTGAAATTGTATTGAATAATCTCGTTAATAGGGGCGAGATGGAAGACGACGAAAGACTTTTTATTGGTGTCGAAATAATTATAAAGGTAATATAAAATTTGTATTGCGAAAGAAAAAAGTGACGCTGCAGAATATGAACGTTTAAAGCCAATAGCTAGAAATGATTACTTATGGCCGGCGTGAGAGAAAAGTATACACCGGGCAAGATGGACGATAGCGAGAGACTTTTAAATGATGTAGAGACAGGAGTTAACGGCAATGCAAACTTTTGTTAAAAAAGAAAAAAATGCCGAACCGGATTTTAGTTATATCTTTTCTCTTGTTTGTATGTAATGGCAACGCTAAAATTATATGGCCGCAGATCTGAAGGATCTACTTCCCACTTTTAACCGAGATTTTGTCCAGTAAAGGGGAAAACACTCAACATCATCACCCTTAATGCTTCACCATATTTTGAGAGCACTCATTATAAAAAAAGAAACTATAGCTGTCTATTTATTTTCATGTCTTTATATAAAAACGAAAGTTAATCCTTTAAAACGATTTCACCGGATGTTTAAAATTACTGAACATAATAAACTAATACCATATAGGCATTCTGTTTACGCCGTGATAAAGAATTCATGTAGAAGTATGTTTAATGTTAAATATAAACACATGAAGGATATATAACACTATCCCCCATGCTAATCTCGTTCGCAAGAATAAATAATGATTTTACTTGGGAATTTTACAGGCGTCTATTAACAATTGAATTCACCTGGACGCTTGGACCACAAAAACATACTAGCAAAAGGCACGAACACTGTGGCACTAATATTTATCCGATTAAGAAATAAAAAAGCAATGGTTGATAATTGATTGTCCTTTAAAGGAACTACTCAGCTGGTTCGTCTAGAAGGAAATACCTCATCAAATCAGAAACAAGAGTATTAATTTTCATATTAGATGATTATTATCATAAATAATATGGGCGCGTGGATTTGTATTGCATATATATCGTTTTATTTAATTTAGTTAAACAAAATTACAATTATTTTCGACAATAAATCTAACATATATATATATATATATATATATATATATATATATATACTAGCTGTACCCTGCCGCGCGTTGCTTTGGCTCAATTTGGTGCAATGGAAAATTCGAATAAAAACAGAAAATGCATGTTTCTTATATTCTTAGTACAGCAATCCACTCCAAAAAGTAAAATAAAAAAGGCGAAAATGAAAAAAAAAATGGTACTCTTGCAGAACTGGATCCTGATCCTCGGGATTACCGTCAAGCATGGCTTGGGCTCGACCAACAATCAGTTGATAAAGCTAAACGTAGCAAAAATGTTGAAACGCTAAATGTTTTTTTTGTTTTGTTTTTTCTGTATAGTAAAATGTGAGTTAGCAATTGATATTTGAGTGATTGGGGGGGTTACTATACGCAGATTCGAAAAACTTGTCCAAAAACAAATAAATGAAAGCAAAGGTAACATAACTTATGTTTCTGCCTAATTGGATAATTGTTTAGTGTTTTTATGTAATGTAAAATGTTTAATCGGCTCGAAAAACAGAAATGGTTGCAGACTCTGTTGAATACGTAAAGTTTGGGAAAGTAAGTTGAAAACTAAAAACTATAAAATACAGTGTCAAAACCCCACCGAATATATGTTACCATGACATAGGCTGACATAATCGGTGGGTTTGTGACAGTATTTTGTATAGTTTTTTCTCAAACAACGTAATCAGCAGTGTCTGCCACCATTTGCCTCTTTCAAATACACCGATAAACACTGTTTTTCGAGCCGACTAAACGTTACATTAAATGAAAAGGGTTTGTATTACTAAACATAGATACAAAGAAGTTGTCAAAAAATAAATATAGGACAAATAAATTCTATCAAAGACAAGAAAAGTAAATGTTCTACCTAACTGGATAACATTGTAGTGTTTTTTTATGTAATGTATAATGTTTAATCGGTTCAAAAACATGCAGTGTGTATCAGTATATTTGAAAAATACAAATGGCGGCAGACTGTATCGAACACGTTAAGTTTGGGGAAATTTTGGGAAAATGAGTTTAAAATACTGTTAGGAACTCACTCAATATATGTTACTGTGACGTAGGCTGACATATAATCAGTGGTTTTAAACTTTTGTTCCATACAGATGACGACTTTTAAGAGTCCCTTTTAGTGATTACCTGGTTTGAGGATATTTGTACAACTAAACAGCAAATCTGCCCCCAAAATCCGGTATTATTTTACTTTAAGGCCCTCTCATGTTCGTATATAACGAAATATTTTATTGTAGATTTCAGTGTACTAAAAACGAATCTGAAAACCGTTTCCGTTGCAAAAAGAAAGTTTTCATGATATGAAGAAAGTACTTTTTCGAAAAGTAGGCGATCACTTTTCCATGTAAATTTAACTTAAAATAAGCACCCACTTTCTAGCTACCTGAGAGAGGGGGGATGTTTCCCATGTTTATTGGCTATACAACTTTCGTTTATGCTCACGTGTAGAATAAACGAAGGCTACGGCTGTGAAATGGAAAATAATCTCAGAGTCCAGGGGTGATTACCATGCAAAAGAAATCAAACAAAAAACTTTTTAGCCAAGAAACACACAGAAAAATGCACCTCTCTCAGGTGGTCAGAAACTGGGTGCTCATTCTAAGTTAAATTTACATTGAAAAGTGATCACCCACTTTTCGAAAAAGTAATTTGCAGATCCGTTTTTAGCACACCGAAATCTTAAAAAAAATTTTGTTACATACGAACGTGAGATGCAGCGGCCCTTTATGAAAAATTTTATCAAAAATCCGGGAGAAAATAGTTTTCAATAAAAACAGCAAATGAATTCGATAGAAAAAATGGATGCTATTTGAAAAAAAAATTCTGTGTGTTTCTTGGCTAAAAAGTTTTTTGTTTGATTTCTTTTGCATTTTGCAATTTAAACAGGTAATTTTAAAGGATTTTCGAATGGTAGAAAGAAAGTACCCCCAAAAAATTCGTGGTCATAAAGTGGGTGATCATTTTACGTTAAATTACTATGAAAAAGTGATATTCCACTTTTTTAAACTAACATTTCTTCATATATTGGAAACTACTCGTTTGCCTTAATTATAAACGATATTTTCGTTTTCAGCGGCCCCGAAAACTTATAAAAGTGGTAATTTTAAAGGAATTTTCGAGGGTGGAGTAATTCTTCATGTTTACCTTCTTTTTTTTCCAATAACATAAGAAATTAAGAATTAGACAAATCTATATTAGTTAGGCTTTTAAAAAGCAACAAACATTAAGATAAACAAATGGTGCTAGTGCACTTGCCGATCCGCGCTATTTTTTGAATCGTATTTCCAAGTTTAATTAAAGTTTAATATATATATACGGTATATCAATTTAATATATATATACGGTATTATCAAAGTTTATATATATATACGGTATATCAATTGTCTCCCTTCTTACAATTTCACATTGAGAAAATTAAGTTATTTCACCTGATTTAAGAATATATATATTTATTAAATTCTAGTGCGGATTGTTTTGATCAGTGAAAGGAAAATTATTAAAACGCCAATTTTTAGTCTTATATGTTTTTTTATCAATTGTAGGGTTAAAGTACAAATATATATATATATCTATATATCTATCTATCTATGTATCTATCTATCTATCTATCTATATATATATATATATATATATATATATATATAAAATATTTAAAAAATAGGGACTTTTTTTTACCCATCTATTAATTAGATAGTTAAATGTTGTAATTCGAAAGTCGTCAACCTGTGGTGCACGTGAAAGGCGCATTTCTACCGGAAATGAAATATGGCGGACAGTCTCGCAGTTACGAAAAATATTTTTATTTTATTTAATATATTTTTACAATTTGCGATCTTAACGATCTTAATTTATTTTAATAACATGCAAACATTCCTTGACTTTACACATACATTTTCTGGAAATTTAAATTGAATTGGCAATGTAGAAATATGGTTTATGGACTTTGAACGAACCAAGAATTACATTTATATATATATATATATATATATATATATATATATATATATATATATATATATATAGTAATTTATAAAGTATATATATGACGATTAAGCTACACTGAATATTCTGCGTTTCATCCACTATAGGATTCGTCAGGCTTATGCGCGAATTCCGTGGTTGCTTCTTGTTTTTATATATTTTGAGGATTTATAGTTAGCCAATCAGCTTTCTAGTATCCATCGCGCCCCCTCCTATCAGCCAATGGGCATGCATTTTATCGAACAAAGGATCTGTTTTAGAACTAGGTTAGTGGTTTAAGGTAGACGTTCTCCTTTTTTTATATAAATATACCTATGTGTACACCCATACATGCACGTATATATACATATATATATATATATACATATATGTGTGATCGTTTATGTATATTCATGTTTATTGAATTTATTTATTTGTTTGTTTTCTATTGTTATTGTTAGTTTTAAAGCTATTTTGTATCGCTATCCTAGAGTAAGTTTTATTTAGTGAACACAGTTGTTTGCTATTTCTCGTCTACAGTTTAATAGATTTTGGGGTTCTTTAAAGTACAGGATAGCAAATTTTTCATGGAGGCATAATTTACATGGGTCGTCTAAATGTCTGCACGTGGTAGCTTGTCTCATTATTTTCCATTCGACTACCGGCGAATGTCCGCTTTCGTTGAGTTCCCAGTATTTAGTCGCTAGTGTTTTTTTTTATACGGTGTTTTTTTATTTGTGAATGTACTTTTGTTGTCATAGTATCGGGTTTTGAAATCTAGGGAAGTCATGCCTATGTAATATTTCTTGTTATTCGGGTGTTCTTTCGCAAATATTGTTGCCTGATAAACTACGCTTTTTGTTAGACATTTATTTTGGACTGGGCAAAGTGTGCGGTGTCTACAGTTGCATTTATCTTGTTCGTTATTAGTATTTTTATTTATGGTATGGTTGTTCTTGTCCGGGGTTGGTTTGTTATTATTATTATTATTTTTTTTATTGTTATCATTATTATTATTATTATTATTATTATTATTATTATTATTATTATTATTATTTCTGCTAGTGTTGGTTTTATTTTTGTCATGGTGTCTACTTTTTTATTGTTTATTTTGTTGTTGTTTGCATTGTTTTCATTTAGTATTTTGTTATTATGTGCTTTATTATCATCTCTAAATTTTCGCAACAACTGTAAGATAACTTCAAGGTATTTTTATTGAAGATTTTGTGTAAGGGGTTGGTTGCGGGAAAGTGTTTTTCAATAAGATCTAGAAATTTCTTGCCAAGTTTTGTTTTTAACATTTGATTGTATGGGCCGTATACCAAATTATAGTTCTTTTTCTTCTATTTTTAATTTTATTATAGTTATTGGTGTTTTGTTGCTTATATTTGATATCGATATTTTTGTATCCACTATTTTTAGGGCTGTTTTGTGTTGTTGTATATATATATATATATATATATATATATATATATATATATATGTATATATATGTATACTATGTCTATTGCTTTATTGCATATTAGTAAAATATCAATATTTTCTTAAATATGCGTCACAAAAAATGAAAATTGTACCATCAAAGGGTTGCTTTAAGTGTAGTTATTTTCCAATATTTTGTTCAAATTCATGCTATATTCACGACGTTATGACATTTTATTTATTATCAAAGAAATGTTACTGGCTTTATTGCAGATCTCTTACAATGCCAAATCATCAGGCGAATAAAGATTTTCGAAAAGCAAATGATAGTTGCTGACCTCCCAGAAGTACTGTACATCACAAATTTAGCCACGGAGCTTGAATAGGATCCACAAACTTTGGCTGCATTCTTGCACAACCAGAATACCAAATCCAGAAAAATAAGAACATCGGGAGAAGCCTTTTCGATCGTGATATTCGGAAAATTCGTAGGGAAGTCAACCGAAACACAAACAGCACCAGTGATCTACGCATGTCCGATACAATGTGTTGAATGAGATTGCAGGGAACATCAAACTTCGTACAATGCTTCCATTAAGCTTGGACACAAAATTACATGAAAATGAATTTTCAACAGGTCCAATTTAGGGATTAGGCCGATGCTACTCTTGACGGTCCGGATAGATGGACCAAAGTTTGAAACTCGCACGGAACTCCAACCCGTTACAGAGTTCATCGCTAACAAGCAGGTGGAGACATTCTATTTTGCCTTGCAATCATTGGGGATAAGTTGGTTGGACCATCCCGAGCGCGAGAGGGTGTAAAGCTTATAAGCAATATTGAATATGTCTGGTCAATAGTAAAAAGTTCATTAGAAAAGAGAGCAATTTAAATCAAAGAATTCCTTGTGGATTTACATAGTTGATGTTGCTAAAGCCATAACCTATTTTAAGATCAACGAATTGATTTCCTCAGGGGATAAAAAAAGTTATTTTAAGTTCTTTTTTAAAAAATGGCGGATATGTCGATAAGTAATTCATTCATTTGAGACTCATATCTATGATATTTATTGTTTATTATTCGTTGACAATATAATATAATGCAAAGTAAAGTACGCAAGAAATAACATTTTAAGAGACCTGCAATAAAGCGATGGACAGTGGAAATTATTCGATAGAGAATAACATGTCATAACTTCGTGAATATCGCATGAATTTGAATAATTTTTGGGAAATAACTGACCTTAAGGAGTCGTATGATTATATGATTTTCATTTTGTTGTGGCGTATATTTAGAGAAATATTAATATTTTGCTAATATGCAATAAAGCGATTGACACAGTATTTATATGTAAATTGAGATGGATATAAAGAAACTATATATAAATATATGTACACAGTATTTACATATATTTAATAAATTATAATATAATATAATATAATATAATATAATAATATATATATATATATATATATATATAATATGCAATATATAGTATACACGTTAAAAAGTATTGCAAGGCATTAAAGTGTTTAAACACAATTATTTTATAAAATTTAATTTCAACTTATCCATTTCATTTCAGTTTGCATCAAAATTAAATCCATATATTATTAAGCAATTCATGATACAGATGTATAATTTTACTACTTTCATAATTTCATAAAATTATAATATAGATATATAATGTTTAGGAAAAACAATCCTTTTATCGCAAAAGAAAATACGAAATTAAAGTTAACTAAGTATAACAACAAACATCTTTTGTATTAACAAGTTAAATGTTTTGTTGTTTATTTATTTACGATATATATATATGTATATGCGTATATATATATATATATATATATATATACTCCTATAAATTCGTCTATCTTTTGTGTCTATTGTTATTCATATAAAATCCTTTTATTTATTAATTTAAAAAGAAAGTACAATGCACTTATATATGGGTTGTGGGATTTCTTTCACTAGCAAAAGATCTAGCTAATTTGCATATTCTTTTAAACATTCATTTTAATTAATTCCCTATTAGTTGTTTCGGTTTTCTAATGGAAGGATCATCTTTAGTTAAGTATTACATGTAATTATATTCATGCAGATATTCTACATGATTTATCCTTGCATAAAATTTGTGTAAAACGTTTATAGTAAATAAAATTGTTTTCATATATATTTATGTATGCGTATATATTTTTGTTTAACAAATTTTGTCTACCAAACTCCTCCTAGACTTTTTGGTCTACAGAACGGAAACTATAAAGTATTTGAATCCATGCAAAACTTCATATGTGGGTTTTATCCGGGAAAAATCGGGGCAAAAGTGCGAAAATTACAAAAGAAAAAAAAATGAAATTGCCCAGGTGATGGTCGAACGCCGGTATTACGAATGCATCACGTAAGCGCTGCATTATAAATGTCTGCATGCCCCGGTCATTGACGGCAGAGGCAAAATAAATCGTGAGCTGAACGTTGTGGTCTCGATTCTCGGTGGTGGTGCATGAGTCTTCTTTTTATACTTTTTAAATCATTACTATATCTTGCAGCCAATATCTATTTGTATATCTATAAAAGTGAAAATGTCTGCCTGTCTTTTCTCTATAGTAGTTAAGGAAGACTATTATACAGAAATTAATTCACGCTTTTTTAATATATACATATGCACATAGCCTTACGAACAGTACAGAGGGCCCTAGCATACTCGCTACACTAAACATATGATGTTTTGGAACAAATTAGTTATTTAAAAAAATCTATTCCTAATACGGCGAGAGAAATAAAGTTTATATCTGCTATTCAGAGCATCTTGTCCTAAAATGAGGATGTGATTTTTTTTATTTATTTATAAAAACAAAATATTAATAAAACACTTAGTTAGGGTGAGAAGGGGTTATACGAAGTGACATGTAAGATGTAAGACCTAAAAATAGTTGGTGGTATATATATAGTAAGTTTTAAAATATATATGGCGATTAAGCTACACTGTATATTCCGCGTTTCATCCACTCTAGAACTCTTCAGGCTTATGCGCGAATTTTGTGGCTATTCGTCGTTTTTATATACGCATTTTCTATTGAGATTTTAACTAAAATTTTTGTGGTTGTTTGTCGTTTTTATATACACATCTTCTATTGAGATGTTAACTAAAATCTCAATAGAAGATGCGTATATAAAAACGACAAACAACCACAAAATTCGCTTATAAGCCTGAAGAGTCCTAGAGTTGATGAAACGCGGAATATTCAGTGTAGCTTAATCGCCATATATATTTTATAACTTACTAACTAGTTCTACCCTCTTATTGAGCACTTTTGAAGTAAATACTTAAAGTTTACGCATACATTTATACTTTCGTATATTAATTTTATGTGAGTAAATTTAGTAGTTATATATATATATATATGCATATATATATACCTCAATCTCTCTCTCTCTCTCTCTCTCTATATATATATATATATATATATATATATATATATATATATATATACGGTATATCAATTGTCTCCCTTCTTACAATTTCATTTATTGAGAAAATTAAGTTATTTCACCTGATTTAAAAATGGATATAGTTATTAAATTCTAGTGCGGATTGTTTTGATCAGTGAAAGGAAAATTATTAAAACGCCAATTTTTAGTCTCGATTTTTTCACTCTGTGTTGGTAATAAATATCTCTCTATTACTGTCTTTCTCTTCATCTGTATTTCGTCTGCTGCCATTTAGCACCCATTTCATTTTATGTATTCATATATATATATATATATATATACATACATATATGTATATATATATATACATATATTGGTATATATGTGTTTCTTATTGCCTCTGCCTCTCATCGTTTAAATTTTTCCTACTTTTATTAAAATTTTTCCTACTTTTATTAAAATTTTTCCTACTTTTATTAAAATTTTTCCTACTTTTATTAAAATTATTTTATGTAAGTTCCTGAAAATCTTGAATTTTACAAACAAATACTTAGAAAAACTTTCATCAAATGCAAAAAAAAAAAAAATGTTTAAAATTAAATAATGAACAGATTTTTTAAACGTAGTTATTACATGACAACACTAAGGACCCCACGTTGTATTTTGTCGCAAGAAAAAAAAGCCAAGTAAAGAATTCAACTTGCTCTCTTTCAGTGAAACAATAGACATTTATTCATGGGTATTTTCCAGAATAACGCCTTGTTTCTTGTTTAATAGTTTTTTGTTCTTCAATGTGCTTAATAGGACGATGCCGTGGCGAACACGTGGTTCGCTCTCTTTATGCGACAATGTTTGGACGCGTCTTTACCTGTTGTTCTCAGCCCACATATGTAACATGTCTACTTTTCTCTTAACTTGGGATCACGTTTTTCTTTCTTATCATCTTTTTCTACCATTTTTCCTCGCTGTGACGTCATTTCACACAGGGCTCGGTTATTTACATACGTTAGCTCTTGCTGTTACTGATGGTGATACCATACGGGCGTCCGTGGTCTCTTACAATTATTTCTGTTTCTTTAAACAAAAAACGAAAAAATTGCGATAAAAACTTAAAACACCAAATTAACAAAAGAAATATACAAACAGAACAGTATTGTCTTCGCAAATCTAAAGCGCCTATAATTCATACTAGTAGTAGTAGTAGTAGTAGTAGTAGAAGGAGAAAAAGTAGTCGTTGTTGTAGTAGTAGTACTAATTTATGGTTCCTCCTTACCAAACATTCACAAAAAGACACTAGGCTAGCTACAACAACTATCAAAATTTCCCCCACTCTTTATGTGTGCCAAAATCTAAACGCAGTTTCCATGAATAACACTTTTTCCTAGAACTGTCGGCTTGTTGAACATTGTTCCACTGCGCTGCTTCTCGGCCAACTACAATATAGTGGCTTTTATCTCCAATGTAAACAAATACTTATTGAGCCGTCCCCTAAAATAATTCAAATTACACCTAATCTACGCCATTTACGAATACGACATAACCTATTTTATTCATTAACCCTTATCTTCGAGTGGCATTCGGGCCTTGATAAATATTAATTTTCTTTTAAAAAGGACAGGAATAGAAAACATTTTCTGTGTGTGTGTGTGTCTGTGTTTCTTCATTAATTTCTCATTATTTTTCTGTATTATATATTTTTCCACAAATCTATGAATACAACATAATTTACACCATGTCAGAAATAAAAAAAGGCTAGCATTGACAGAAAAAAAGACATTGAACATAACAAAGGAAAATAACATGTATCAGAGAAAACAATAAAACATAAAAAATAGAGTGACACTGATAAAGATGCTTCTTCATCGTTGCTGTTTGGAGTTCTGGACGTTTCCCAACACTGCATGCAACGTATGAGACGGTATGTTCCCATTGTTTAGTTTAATGTCGGGCATCTATGTAGGAGAGATAGGCAGATAGAAATGTTAAATTATGAAAGGTTATCTAAACAGCCGCATAATTAGAATTACCTCGTAGAAGCATACAACGCACATGTACATAATACTCATATCTACGGACATATATATAAGTTAGAAAAGCATTTCATCCAAGGCATGAAAATTGTTAAACAAAATGTTTTTACTATAGGCTTTAAAAATAAAGGTGCAATATTTAATTTGAAATTTATTCATCTTCAAAGTGCACTTTTATACATTTTACAAAGTAAGGTATAAAAATTTAATACCTTACTTTGCAAAATGTATAAAAGTGCACTTTGAAAATAAATAAATTTCAAATTGAATCGTGTACCTTTATGTTTAAAGCTTATAGTAAAAACATTTTGTTTAACAATTTTCATGTCTTGGAGGACATGCTTTTCTAACTTGCACTATATCTTTTTAAGATTATATTTAATTTAATTTATCAATTTGGATTAAATAGATGAATGTGGTTTTGCATCTATTTATAAAACTCTCCTACCCTCTATTTAAGTTTGTATTTCTCCTCACACCACAACTCATTTTTGCAACCCCCTCTTTGTATTATTCCAGGTCTGAACATTCTCTCTGTTTCAGTTTGTATTTCACCTCACACATCAACTCTTTTTTGCAACTCCCTCTTTGTCATACATGTCTGAGTAATGAAAAAATCTGAATTTTTCAACAAAAACTTTAAAATAACTTTTTTAGATTACATTTTTTAAACTTCTTTCGGAATAGAAAACCTTTACAATTTAATAAGGAGCATATTTCATATAGGTTTTATTAAAAATATTTAGTAGATAACGAGAAAAATAGAGATGAAAATTTCAAAAGGACTGTATAACTGGTTACACTCAATAGTAGTCCTCTCCAGCGAAAGTCTTTGTTATTGTTATTCTATTATTATTATTATTATTATTATTATTATTATTATTATTTAAAACAGTTTGAGTCTTGCTCTTTCGCGCAAGGACTAATATAAATATAGGAAGCAGTTACTGAATACACACATATATAGGTGTGTATGGGTCTCTGCATAAGTATATATATATATGAAATAAAATGGAGGTGGAAGGACCTGGATACTCAACGTTTCGCCCGATTTATGCGGGCTTCTTCAAGAGGGATGGTCATATATATATATATATATATATATGTATATATAGGTGTGTGTGTGTGTGTTATGACATTTTAACACGATTTTATGTTGAATTAGCATTAGATATGCACGCATATATATACATGCACCCATACACACGCACACACACTTTCACATACACACACACTCACACACACACACACACACACACACACACACACATATATATATATATATATATATATAGATTCAATTCAATTTCCTTTTCCGTATTCGATCAATATCGATCTTATCTATTTTGAGTTTCTATATTAATTCCAGCATGTCTTAGAAATCTCTGAATCTACTTATGTTGATGCATTTTTCTTTTGCGAATTTGTTATTCGTCTGGAATTGATTAAACTGTTACATTTCACATTTATTTAAAGATTATAAGCTTGAGTTCATGGAATATTTCTAGTGATACAGTTGCATCCTGTCTATTTTCTAGTGATACAGTTCAATCCTGTCTATTTTCTAGTGATATAGTTGCATCGTGTCTATTTTCTAGTGATACAGTTCAATCCTGTCTATTTTCTAGTGATACAGTTCAATCCTGTCTATTTTCTAGTGATACAGTTCAATCCTGTCTATTTTCTAGTGATACAGTTACATTCTGTTTATTTTCTAGTGATACAGTTGCATCCTGTCTATTTTCTACGGATACAGTTCAATCCTGTCTTTTTTCTAGTGATACAGTTCAATATTGCCTATTTTCTAGTGATACAGTTCAATCCTGTCTATTTTCTAGTGATACATTTCAATCCTGTCTATTTTCTAGTGATACAGTTAAATCCTGTCTATTTTCTACTGATACAGTTAAATCCTGTCTATTTTTTAGTGATACAATTGCATCCTGTCTATTTTCTAGTGATACAGTTCAATCCTGTCTATTTTCTAGTGATACAGTTCAATCCTGTCTATTTTCTAGTGATACAGTTCAATCCTGTCTATTTTCTAGTGATACAGTTCAATCCTGTCTATTTTCTAGTGATACAGTTCAATCCTGTCTATTTTCTAGTGATACAGTTGCATCGAGTCTATTTTCTAGTGATACAGTTCAATCCTGTCTATTTTCTAGTGATACAGTTGCATCGTGTCTATTTTCTAGTGATACAGTTCAATCGTGTCTATTTTCTAGTGATACAGTTCAATCCTGCCTATTTTCTTGTGATACAGTTCAATCCTGTCTATTTTCTAGTGATACAGTTCAATCCTGTCTATTTTCTAGTGATACAGTTGCATCCTGTCTATTTTCTAGTGATACATTTCAGTCATGTCTATTTTCTAGTGATACAGTTCAATCCTGTCTATTTTCTAGTGATACAGTTCAATCTTGTCTATTTTCTAGTGATACAGTTGCATCCTGTCTTGCATCCTGTTTATTTTCTAGTGATACAGTTCATCCTGTCTATTTTCTAGTTATACAGTTCAATCCTGTCTATTTTCTAGTGATACAGTTGCATCCTGTCTATTTTCTAGTGATACAGTTCAATCCTGTCTATTTTCTAGTGATACAGTTCAATCCTGTCTATTTTCTAGTGATACAGTTCTATCCTGTCTATTTTCTAGTGATACAGTTGCATCGTGTCTATTTTCTAGTGATACATTTCAATCCTGTCTATTTTCTAGTGATACAGTTCAATCCTGCCTATTTTCTAGTGATACAGTTCAATCCTGTCTATTTTCTAGTGATACAGTTCAATTCTGTCTATTTTCTAGTGATACAGTTCAATCTTGTCTATTTTCTAGTGATACAGTTGCATCCTGTCTTGCATCCTGTTTATTTTCTAGTGATACAGTTGCATTCTGTCTATTTTCTAGTGATACAGTTCAATCCTGTCTATTTTCTAGTGATACAGTTGCATCGTGTCTATTTTCTAGTGATACAGTTCAATGCTGTCTATTTTCTAGTGATACAGTTCAACCCTGCCTCTTTTCTAGTGATACAGTTCAATCCTGTCTATTTTTGTAGTGATACAGTTCAATCCTGTCTATTTTCTAGTGATACAGTTCAATCTTGTCTATTTTCTAGTGATACAGTTGCATCCTGTCTTGCATCCTGTTTATTTTCTAGTGATACAGTTGCATTCTGTCTATTTTCTAGTGATACAGTTCAATCCTGTCTATTTTCTAGTTATACTTGTTTATACATCCTGTTTACAAAAAGGAAAGCAAACGAGCATAGGTAATTTACGCGAGAGTAAACTGGTAAAAGTCCAAACAGACCAAAGATTTTCAACCAGTGTACCGTGAATATTTCGAAGGGTATAAAATAAAGTGATGTAGCCTTACAAAAAAAAAAAAAAAATGGCAACATCGGTTTTTCATTGCTGTTTTTATTAGAAGTTCAGGTGTGTGTATTTTAATGGCTGACAATAGATTGTGATGAATCGTGCGCTGTGAGACTTGAGAATCCAGCGTCCTAAACCAAAAGAATAAGAATATTTAAAGGATAAAATATCTCATATTAATATTGAATTGAACTATTCACAATTTTTTTAAACGCTACAGCACAACAAATATATTAATAGATGAAAACAAAATTTAATGTATTTGTAACAGTGGGTTCATTTCCTTTCATCTGGTTTAATCTACAAATATTGGTTCCAAGAAACTCAAAGGAAAATGATCGAAACCAGAAAGTTTAGCGATCGAGCTGTAGCCGTTACTTAACCCTCCGTTAGCGCATGAGCTATCAGCAGATAGATTCTAAAAGTAAAAGAATGAAGCTACTTTGAGCTATGGGTATTTCATTCCCACATGCGTTAAAATAATGACGCAAATAAGTTTTATTAAACTGCTAATGTCAATTATTTTGTTTTAAATTTTTATACTTTTTCAGCCTTTTTTGGTCGGCTTATAACCAAATCGAGAGTGTGCAACAGGTTAAATCATTCTATATCTAAAATTTTAAATTTGCATAAAATTATCTAATATCCAGAGAGGAGTTTGGTAGAGTTTTTCGCACAGACACCGAAAAAGTCATATATATATATAAATATATATATATATATATATATATATATATATATATATATATACTCGTTCATACAACGTTTTCCTGTTAAATTCTAAGCAATTATGCAAGATGTTAAACTATACATAATAAGAATAAACGGAATATTGAAATGAAACCGATCACTTAATAAAAAAAACATACAAAATGAATAAATAATTTACAAATGCTCGTTTTCCAAGGGATAGTAAAATCAGTAGCCCGTCATGTAGTTGCTCGTATACCTGTGACTTAGTATATTAAGAAGTTAATTATAATATTTAAATAGAAAGCTTAGGATTTAAATATCCATGTGAGAGCGAAAAAACTCAATTTTACAAATATATATATATATATGTGTATATATATTTATATATATATATTACATATACACACTTATATGATAAACATATATATATATATATATATATATATATATATATATATATATATATATATATATATATATATAGTGCACACGAAGTTTTATATTTACTTTGAGGACGTTCGTGTAGGTCATCTTGAAAATGTAATTGCATCGCAATTGGATATAGACGAATTATTTAGATTATATATAAACGCATTTAAATGCACTTAAATATAAAAAAATGGTCAACTAACTAGAAAAGTCATTTTATTTTATTTGGAATTAGTGATTTGAAATGATTTTACAGGTTTTGTTGTTAATTATTTATGAGAATCGCACTTATATTTTTGTGTAGTTTTTCCATTTAGACGGTTTCATTATTATACTTATACTTATTCAAATGTCTTCAGCATAATTTATTAAATACAAGAGAATTATTTTATTTTTCTCCATCATATGTGAATAGAACACTGTTTGTTTTCTGTAAATAAGGCAATGTATATATATATATATATATATATATATAATGTAAAATTTAACGATATATATATATAATGTAAAATTTAACGATATATATATATATATATATATATATATATATATATATATATATATATCGTTAATTTTTACATTAGATCTTTTCAATTTTTCGTATTGTAGCCTTTACTTCGATAGGAACTGACGGATGTAATAACCATAACTTTGATTTATCAAAATACTTACAAATCCTTCTGGATTCTTCGTCAGGGATTATTTTAACTGGTTGCATTTTTACTCTTTATCTTTATGGATGCTTAATTTTCATTAGTTAATAAATTATTTTTTTTTACATCTGAATATACGGCAATGTATATATTTCGATATTATAGTACCCCCTAATTTAAGGGGCATGTTTTTAATGCTTCTTGATTTTTTTAGTACATTTACATTGGTAGAGTCATTGCTAAGTATTTGTCCGATAGAATTACCCATCATTTCTATGGTTGATGGAGGTGATTGGACTTATTATTTGCGTATATTTAATTGAAGTTATTATTTAAAGTTTACATGCTTGACGCACATTGAATTCATGTTATTCTTTAAATTACAAAATAATGCGTTCTATTTTTTTTATTTTAACAAGTTGAACAGCTACGACAAAGTGAGTGATAACATAAAAACGAACGAGCCTTTGTGCTCTAGAATTTATTTTTCTACGTTGTCACCACTATTTTCAATAAACTCTTGTCAGGAATTACATAACTCACTTCTGCTTTTGACACATGTTCATGTCAGAGATTCTTCATTAGAGTCTCGCACCATCAATATATGCTACAATGAGATGGCGTTTTCGGCTTATGAATGCATTCGTTACCAATGCAATTTGCAATCCCTTTGATCCATTCGGGCAGAATAATAAATGAGAGGCATTAATTTTTGCACGCCCTTTGTATAGGGTATTGTTATTTTTGCTTAATTAACATCTAAACACGGGAGTTATTTACATTTTTGCAAGTATGCCAACCCTTTGGCGTAATTTTTTTCCATACGTATTATTTTTTCTTGTGTATCAAATCGTCTCCCTTCATTGTCCCCCAGTTAGCATCTCTTATTATACATACCTTTTAATCTATAGATTACCATGAATAATTTTACGATAAAACGAATAAATAATCCTACAAGACCTCATGCCTCTACAGAATTCAGGGCAATAATGGATATTTTGGGGTAACTAATTTTTCAGGCATTACCCCATTTTTTGGTGGTGAAGTTAATTTATTGTGAACTGCCTGTAGCACTACGACCAAGGAATATCGACGAGGTTTCTCAGGCAATTTTAAAAGGTTAAAGGGCTACCACTTTAGAAACGGTGTCTAAATCACCATATCTTCCTGTATTGTGCTATACAAAAATAAATTACACTATTGGTGGCAGTTATGGTCTCACTACCTTCTGTCAGATAAGTTTTGTTTATACGTTTTTGTTAAAAATACAACTTTGCCTCTCTACATTATAAGCGGCTTTGATATCCTTTCTTATCAAAGAACCTACCGTTGTTGTTTTTTTAATATTTTTATATAACGGTTTGAATTTAAGTTTAAAACATAAACGTCAAGTATTATGGCTAATTTGTGTTCTAAATAGAAACATTTATTTCGAACGCACGCATATCTTATCAAAGAACCTACTGTTGATTTTATATGCCGATCCTTTTCCGATTTTGCGGTGATAAAACTTTTCATATGAACTTGTGATGTTAGGCTTTATAATGTCGTTAACTTTCTTTAAAATTGGGATGTTCTAATTAATCAGATTATGCGATTATCAATTAGTTATTTTCGATATTTATCAGAGACATCTGGCACTAAACCCCTCTTAAAACACCATCAGATACAATGTATATTTGTCTGAAACTGTAGAAAAATCGAACGAGCGGTTTTCATTTCATAATATATATATATATATATATATATATATATATATATATATATATATATATATAATATTATATAAAATTGATATACAAACCTGCAGTCTACTGCATGTTTTGTCTTGTGGCAGTCATCTCACCGATAAAGATTAGAAGTAATACTAAAACACGTGGGTGGTTCTACACGAAACTTACATCACTATAAACAAATCATCTGTGTGGATTTCCGAACAACTTGTGACGGAGTATCATACGTTGAAATCCACTGGAGAGCCCATATATATACACACACATATATATATATATATATATATATATATATATATATATATATATATATATAAAGGGCACTTTGTGTGAATAAGTGTGTGTCTCTGTGTGTGGGTTCGTTTACTATGGACTCGAAAACGGCTGAGCGGATTTTTATGTTGATACAGATCTTGTTTTTTATGCACACAATTAACCGTATAATTACGTCTATACTTCGTTCTGTCCATCTCTGTGTTCTTATATATGTGTGGGCGGACAGCGCTATAGTCTCTCCGTATATCACTGCATCAATACGCTTCTATTTCATTTTTGAATATATGTCTATACTTAAGTATACGTATTCATTTTTGAAAGTTGAACCGAGTGAATACGTGAATGTATATTTTTCATTCTCTCGTTAACCGTTAGTCTTTGCTTTTATATTCGACATTCTATTTTATTTTGCTGTCATTTTCTTTTTAAATTAAGAGGAAATTACTTTTCCAGACGAACGTAACCATGAGTTTTAATAAATCGACATTTCTCGTTTTTTCTCTCGATTTTCTCTCTCCTCGAGCGCCAATAGTTTCGTTCAGTCGCCATTGACTAGTCCTGGTTTTTGTTGTGTTTCTTTCAGTATTTTCTCTTCACCTCGCTTGAACGACTGTAACAAAATAACGCGGAAAATTCTACCGAATTGAAAGTGGTATTTGCCATCGTCTTCAGTCTGAATTCTTTGTTATTTACAATATTGAAGATAGAATTTTAAATAGATAGTTCATACATAAATAAGGTACAGAAATGAATATGATGAAATATACTATCGGCTGTGTATAGAATGTATGTATTAGTTTGGTTCAAGAAAATCTTATTTTTCTACCTGGTATTCTTTGTGCTTAGCAACTTTATCTATTGTCCTCCTCATCATCATCTTTTTATATTCTTATCCCCCACTTTCTTCTTTTCTTCTTCTTTTTCTTCTTTTTTCTTCTTCTTCTTTTTCTTTTTTATTTTCCTCCTCATTCTTATTCTTCTTCTTCTTCTTCTTCTTCTTCTTCTTATTATTATTATTATTATTATTATTATTATTATTATTATTATTATGTGCCTGGCTGTTGATATTGCCGATTCTATACTGATACTGATATGATCCCTCTGAAAAATCCTTCTCTTTACATGTGTATCAACACGATCTTCATTTGATGCTTATAATGCCTTCCATCGTTTCATGCTTCCAAAAAAAAAAAACTCCCACATTCGCAACTATTCCATATATTTACATACATTTCTTAGTCCATCTATGTGGAACCAGATAATGTGCTTTGCGGAAATCTATTGATGACATGCATATATTTGTGGGCGTTCTCTTACAATACAGAAGTATTGTCCTATGCATAAGCAACTGGTTATTAGTCCCTCTACTACTCTGTCTGCATTCTTTTTGTTCCTCCGGTAAGATCTCCTGCTGTTCCAGGTATTTGTAAATCTAATCTGCCAAAATGTCAGCAGTTTCGACATCATTAGAAGGCAAGTGATGGGCCGATAGTTTGGACCGTAATACCATTTGAAATATCCTTTTCGCAAAGCACTGTTCTTCCAGTAATTACATCTCCTGCCAACATTTCATCAATTTGAGATGCAATCCCTCAATACATGATGATAACAAATTTTTAATCAATATTCTTGTACACCATTTGGTCTAACAGTTTTCCAGTTTGGAATTTGCTTATATTGTTTACTCAGTTTCTCCTTGCTCACTTTGACTTCATGTTGAGATTGCCTAAACTTTGTATCTTCTTTCTCACATTTTCCAGCCACAAAGTTACTTTTTTACACACAAAATATCACTCCAAAACTGTGTGCACTCTTCTTAGTTTGGTACTTCCTTTACGTAATTTGACCATCTATTACGAACTTATTCTAGTCCAAACTAAATAACTTAGTTTCTATTAACTATTAAGTTCTCTGTTTATATCTCCTCACTTTCGTGGTCATGTTGGTGGGGCATTAAAATACGCCGACTGCCCCCCTGCAGAGGGTAAAAGTCCCTCTATGGGGGTCCTGGATATGATCTTAAACTATATCTAGTGGTGAGACCCCAGCTTGTGGGCTTTGGGGAGTGTGGAGCCACCCTTTAATTACCATTGCTCCCAGGTCCACTCTGACCCGGAGTGGTAGTACCTGTTAGGGCCCCAACTATGGGTTAAATAGAAACCGACGTGAAAACAACAAATATATTCTATTAAAAACAAAATTCTTCAAAATATTTGGATTCGGCATTAAATAACCTGAAAAGGGTTGATATGCTGTAAAACAAAAACCAACCAAACCAAATCCTCACTTTCGCTTTCATTGTTTGCTTGATCTCCTCTAGGGTAGTTTTAATTCCACTTTTTATTCTGTGCTTTTACTATTCAGTTGTTGGAATCTCCCTTTTTTCCTTGCACCCAAATGGTCTCTCAAACATTTCTCAAGCAAGTTTACATATTTTTTAATTGTCATCTGAATCTCATAATTTCCATTTTGATTGTCTAAATATGTATAGTTTAGTGTGTGTCACTCCACAAATATAATTATCCACTAACTAAGAGTTTTCGCACAAACTGTCACCAGCGATCACTCAATAATCTGTGGTGTTCCCTTGACTTGGACTGAATTATTTTTTTATATATGTATTAATACGATAGCGTGTGTGTTTTTTTGTGTGTCACGCTTACATCCGGGTCGTTTAATTGTTATGTTCTTCTATTTCTTGTATAAAATAATTTTACCAAGAATTATTGATAACTTTTGGTTTCGGTTTCGACTAGAGCTGATGGCAC